>NC_142582.1:21290898-21612623 GCF_965207765.1 Zootoca vivipara | reverse complement strand
TGGATAGACTTTAAGTAAATTCATTTTCAAATACAGCAATAGACACACATGGGGAATTGTTTCAAGGTTTAGAAATTATTTAGGCTGCCTTTTTCGTGTGTCTCAGATGTAGCCTAATAAAAACCATTCTCATAAAGCATTAAGGGAGAAAAATGAAAACTTGGGTGAAAAATAAAATAGCATAAGATCCAGTTAATGATAGAACAGTTCAGTAGCAATGAAAAACTTTTTTCAGAACTTAACTGAAGATTGGAATAACTGGAAACCAGAAAGGCGGATAACTTAGATTTTAATTAGATTAGACCAGGCACCCCCAAAATTAGGCCCTCCAGATGTTTTGGACTACAATTCCCATCATCCCTGACCACTGGTCCTGTTAGCTAGGGATCATGGGAGTTGTAGGCCAAAACATCTGGAGGGCCGCAGTTTGGGGATGCCTGGATTAGACCAACTGGCTTCAGTGGGACCAAACTTTATAACTAGTGAGACGAACCATAAAAGTATGACTAGTGCTCAGTTGATGGATGAGCCTTAACTTGCCCTGGTAGACACATGAGAGCAGAAAAATAACCAGACTGTACAATGGTGATAAAATCAGGCCCAATTCTTATTGACAGCTGCAGACAGGGTAAAGGTTGGCATGGCATTGGGTCCCAGGATCAGTTCCTTATTCCACAAGCACCATGTTGATGGAATGAATCCACTGAGTTTGGCACAGTCCAAACCTGTTCAGTGGGAGTTGGCCAGTGTTGAACCTTGTCATGGTGCACGCCAAGCAAGGAAGGTCTCACTGGGCAACCAGGGTGCAGATTCCGATCAGGCAAATACCCTGACATCGAACTTGGGGGTGATGTGATCAATTCTCTCCTCAGGCCCCTTATGTTGATCTTGCCCAATGCCATTTCCACTCCCATTCAAACAACATTCCTCTCCCTAACAAAGGAAGACCATAATTTCATTGAGGGAAACGTGAAAAAACCCCAACCAAGCGCCAATCAGGCTCAGAGAGAGAGAGAAAATCCTTAACAGCCCTGAGCGACCCAAAATTGCCCAGTGAAGGCTCTGACCCAAGGGTGGGTGGGCAGAAAGCTCTCTAGGCAAAATGGTCTGAGCTCCAGGGGTGAGCAGTCTTATATAGGCTTTCCTCTCCCCTTTGCAAGGGCTCATGGGACAGCTTTTCCCATGAACTCATTACACAAATAAGATACTGGGGGAAACCTTACCCAGTGTTTTGCTGCAATCTATGGGCCACAGCACCACCGGCAAAGGTATCCCATTCCTATTGGACACGGAACAAGGCTGACAACTATATCCTGTTTACCCTATTAGCTCCAACATGTCTTATTATGCTTGGAAGGAAGTGCCTTATCTTCTCCAGCTGAAACACAGATTGGTCTTCCACTGAGGTTCAAATCAGATGCGATAGGAGAAGACCTCAAAACGCATTTTAAGCATACCCACCCACCCCAAGAATCCTGGGAACTGCAGTTTGTTAAATGTTCTGAGAATTGTAGGTCTGTGAAGAGTAAACCTCAGTTCTCGGGATTCTTTAGCGGGGATGCTTTAAATGTGCATTGTGTAAGCAGCCTTAGCTTGACCCGAATGTGCCAAATCATGTATAATGCAGGAAGTGGAACCTATTAAAGGACCAAAAAGGACACATGGCTATAGGGAACTCCTGTGGTTTACCTCATTGTAGTCCATCACTTTGGGCACTCTTCTCCCAGCTAGGCTCACTTCTGGTACCAGAGCCCATGTGGGGTAAAAAAGGAGTTCCAGCAAAAAATGTTTAGGGACTTTTGGAGTGCAGAAGGGGCATATTTCAGAACCTTTCATTCCTCCACCCCCTTTGCTCTTAACAACAGGCACCCTACTTTATATGTGATTGTAGCAAACCTAGATTTAAGCAAATAATTGTGCTGAACTCCTATCTGATTTCAGCCTAAGCATCTCTAATTAGCAGAGCACAAGGTTCGAATTACTGAACCTTGAAGAGGGCCTGCTTCTGTGACTAAATGAAACGTATAAGATTATTCCACAATAAATACGGCTTGGCTCTCTGTTTGTTGCTCATAGTCTTTGGCTATGTCTTTTTTTGTCCTATGCTTTTCACAAGTATGATTTTGCATGTCTCAAAGAAAACTAATATCTTTAAGATACAGAAACATATGAGGAAATGCTTCTAGAAGAAAAAGAAGAACGGTATCCTGCCGCCATTACTAGGAAACGTGAGGTTGCACCTCCCAAAGGTACATTCTCTCTTCGAGGAAACCGTAAAGCTACCAAAGTCACAAAAGTGACATATTTTCATTATTTCGCTCTTGCTCAGTTTGATGCTACTATTTGCATTTTGTGGTTTAAAAATTCTTACAAGGGAATTGATTTTATTTAAAGTGTCTGAGGTGCCCAGAAAAGGAGTGGCAGAAGAGAAGATATCCATTGCAAAGCATGAAAAAACAGAATTAGTTTCCGTACATAAGAAAGCAGAACGTACTGAAGTATCTCAAATAACGCAGCCTCAAACCCCAGAAAGAAAGACAGTTGCTCGTAAACCCACAAAACCAGAATCTGTTGCTGTATCAAAGCCAGCAGAGCCTGAGGTGCCAAAACAGAAGCCACTTGTTGCCAAACCCAGAAAACCACAACCCATTGTAGAGCCTGAAGTGCAAGAAGAGGAGATAGATATTGCTGAACCTGAGGAACCCATACGTGTTGCAGTTTATGAGACAGTCGAACCTCATGAAAAGAAGAAGGTCATTGCTAAACCTAAAAAAGCAGAGCCTGTTGCGATGCTTAAAACAGTAGAGTCAAAGCAGGAGATAGCTGTTGTCAAACCCAGAAAACCAGAACCTCTTGTGGAGCTTGAAACGGAAGAGCCTGGGGTGCCAGAAAAGAAGCTATTCATTGCTAAACCTAAAAAAACAAAACCTGGTGTGGTTCCTAAAACAACAGAGCCTCCAGTGCAAGAAGACAAGATGGCTGTCTCCAAACCTAGGAAACCAGAACCTGTTGGGTTTCCTCAAACAGTAGAGCCTGAAATGGAAGAAGAGGAGATAGATATCGCGGAACCAAAACCTGTTGGAGATAGATATGAGGAACCAAAACCTGTTGTAGTTCTTGAGACGGTAGAACCTCATGTACCAAAAAAGAAGACAGCTGTTGCCAAACCTAAAAAACCAGAACCAATTATGGTGTCCAAAATAGTGGAGCCTCAAGTGCCAAAACAGAAGGTAGCTGTCACCAAACCCAGAAAACTACAACCTGCTTTGGTGCCTGACATAGAAGGGCCTGAAGAAGAAGAAAAGAAAGCAACCATTGCTAAACCTAAAAAAACAGATCTTGGTGTCATGCCTAAAACAGCAGAGCCTGAAGACAAGATGACTGTTGTCAAACCCAGAAAACTGGAATTCATTGTCATGCCTCAGATGGCAGAACCTGAGCTAGAGGAAGAGACAGATATTGTTGAACCTGAGAAACTGAAACCTGTTGCTGTTCTTGAGTCAGCAGGACCTCGCGTGCCAGAAATGGAGATAGCCGCTGGTAAACCTAAAAAACCAGAACTTATTGCAGTGCCTAAAACAGTAACGCTTCCAGTGGCAAAACAGAAGATGGCTGTCACCAAACCCAGAGAACCGGAAGTTGCCATGGTGCTTGAAACAGCAAAGCCCAAAGTGGAAGAAGAAAAGAGAGCAAAATCCAGGGAGCCAGAACCTACAGTGGTACCTGAAACAGTTTGGTGGCAAGAGCCAGAGGAAAAGGCAGCTGTTTCCAAACCCAGAAAACCAGAGCCTGCTGTTGTATTTGAAGCAGCAGAGGCTGAAATACCAGAAGAGACTGTGATGGTTGCTAAACCTAAAAAACAAGGCCCTTATGCTGTGCCTGCAACAGAGCCTCCACCATTAAAAGGTAGACGTCATTCCCAAAGGGAAAAGACACTCTTGGCTTAAGAAATGTTTGTCTTGTTTGTGTGTGGGGGGGGAATCTTCTTTGTTTCATGTTAGCTTATAAATTTTGTACGGGCAACTTTTCTTGTCATACGTAAATATGAATGTGCCAAATTAATGTCAATGTTTGGTGTCAAGTCTTTACGGTCTTGCTGTTATTTATCTTTATTGTGGCTTCTTCAGTTCGTACAATTAACACAATCTAATATCTTTATTGAAGTATCTGGTTTATCCAAGAAACCTGTTCTAGAAAAGTGCTGACAGAAAGCAAAAAAACAGAAGCTCTGCTGGGTAAGAAAGAAAGTAAAAAAAAAGAAGTTATCTCTTCTTGTTTCCTAATAATCTTGTGTCCTAAAAAGTTCCCATGCTGATTTTTTTTTCAGAAATAGGAATATCATTTGCATAGGCATCCTTCCCTTTATAAACAAATACAACGCAATACATCATAAAACATGAGGTCAGATGCCAGGTTGAAAGGGGAAGTGCTAATTATGATAATAATAATAATAATTATTAATAATAATAAGAAGAAGAAGAAGAAGAAACATACCCAAACCACTGTCAGGAAGGTAGCAGCAGTGGGAGTAATCTTACAAAACAGATATTATCAGAAGGTGTTTTGAAATCTTTCAAATGTTCAGTTGAGTTCAACCGTTTCCATCAGCCCATAAAAGATAACTACTTATATATATGAATGAAGGACCTGTATAGAGGGGAATTTTTATCCTAGTGCCTTCTCTTCAGTCGCTTGAATGATTTGTTCAGATTTGCCCCTTCGACAGCTAATATTCAGCAACAACTGACATTCTGGTGCTTGTTCATACGCCAACTATGTATGTTTTGAGAAAAGGTCTATGTCTATACAATGTAAAGGGGAGCCTCTTGCTTTCAACTGAATACCCACCCGTGTGATTTTAATGCCAATATTGTCCATGTCGTTCCATGTCCATGTGCCATGTTCTGTCTGTTGGGAATAAATCTGTTTCACTTCTTCATGCCGTGTTATAAACCATTTTCAGTTCTTCAAAGTAAAATGTACTAATATCTTTAAAGTTCCCGAGATGCCCAAGAAGGCTGTGCCAGAAGAGAAAATATCTGTTGCAGTGCCTAAAAAACCAGAACCTCCACCTGCTAAAGGTATATATACCTCAGTCTTGGTGCCCTTCATTCTGACCAAAAGAAATGGGTTATGGGTTCGATTCCCCCCACCCCCGTTTATACTTCTGCATTCTATGCTTACTCTTATTCAAAAAACTGACTTCATTTCTCAATAGGAAACGTTCAGATAGGTTTTGGTTACAATTCAAAGAGTTATGGATACAAAACCCCATCGATTTCAATGGAACTTACTTGTCCCCTGGACTGTGACTGCTTAATATTTACCACTAACCTTCCTGAAATTCCTCTAAAGGCGCCTCTTTCTTCCTGACACTTTTGCCTACATTTTAACAAACTGAAACGTAACAGGAAATGATGCTGTTTCTTTTAAAGTGCCTGAGGTACCCACAAAAGTTGTCCCGGAAAAGAAGGTGCCAGCTGCTGTTCCAGAAGCACCGCCAGCTAAAGGTAACTTCCCATTCGGCAGAAAGCAGCAGTGGGTTAGGGCTGGTCCAGGAGGATAAGCATTGGCCTGGTTTGCATGACATGGTAAGAACAAACCTCAGCTACAGCTCGTGGTTAGTGAGCAGACCACTTAACAGTGAGTCTGGGCTCCAGCAATACACTAAACTAAACTTTGATTGAGCTCAGCACAGTGTAATATTAAAAAAAGACTATGCAGGAGCAAAGTGGTTGCAAGCTGGTGATTGAAAGCCTGCGCTTTTGCACAATTCTGGTAAGCCATAGCTTAGCTTACTGTGTCACATGAACCAGGCCAGTGTATATACAGTGGTGCCTCGCTAGACGAATTTAATTCGTTCCACAGGTCTTTTCTTATAACGAAAAATTCATCTAGCGAATCCCATAGGAATGCATTGAATTTTTTTGAATTTTTTTGAATATATAATGATTGTTTCCATCATATTTCAAATTATAAATTATACATTAAAGATATAGGATATCAATTGAATGTTATTATTTAAATATCCCCATCCCCATCTACCATAACTTTATCTCAAATTATTATATATTTCCTTTTAAAATTATTATTGCAATTAATTTATTGTAGTTTTGGTTGTTAAATTGTTAACTGCTTAATTATTTACTGTTCTGTTACTGGTTTGTGCTTTCTTCCTTACTATTGATTTCTATTTAAATTATGTATATATATATATATATATATATTTTAAAAAATGGTTAACAATGGTGTTAATAACAATGATGGGGAAAAAGACTGCATGGCATAGCGGCCAAGTTTTCCCTTTTCTTGCAAGGAAGCCTATTCAGCATAAGGGAAAATCCCTTAAAAAAGGGGATAACTTGGCAGCTATGCTGCATGGTCGGTGAGCCTCCCTTGGGAAAGAGTTCCACAAGAAGGCCAGGTCTCCAGTCACCGCCCACCTAGCCTCAGAGAGATGGCACATTTCAGATGAGAGCCTTCAAAGACAAAGCCTTGTGTGTTAGATGATGGCCAGTGCAGCCAAGTCTCAGAAGCTGCTGCTGCTGCTGCATTCAATGGGATTTGAACATAACTGGACCTAGGATTACAGCCTTAAACTGAGAAATGCTGTCACTTGTTAATATTCAGTGGGACTTACTTCCTAGTGTGTGTTGAGTTTAGACTGTAGCCTCAGTTTGCATTTGTGTCTTAGAAGTTATGTATGCACCAAAGAGTAAGCAAAATCCATACCCTTCCTTTAATAGTGCCTGAGGTACCAAAGAAACCTGTTCCGGAAGAGAAAGTTGTGCCTAAAAAGCCAGAGGCGCCACCGGCTAAAGGTGTGTGCATTTAATGTATTTAACAAATAAGATGCTCCCATCCCGTCAGTTCCTTACTGTTCCTTTCGTGTCTACTCTTCATTTCTTACGTACTTCCTTGTCACTATTCTTCACACAGAATACATGGCAGCAATGATAGCACTTATTAGTTATGTTGTAT
Organism: Zootoca vivipara; assembly: GCF_965207765.1. Classification (NCBI taxonomy): domain Eukaryota; kingdom Metazoa; phylum Chordata; class Lepidosauria; order Squamata; family Lacertidae; genus Zootoca; species Zootoca vivipara. The sequence goes on along the minus strand of NC_142582.1, from coordinate 21,605,642 downwards.
ATATGGTATACAGTAGTACCTTAGTTCTCAAACTTAATCGATTTCGGGAGTCCGTTCGACTCCCGAAACCATTCGAAAACCAAGACGCAGCTTCCAATTGGCTGCAGGAGCTTCCTGCATGCAAGTGGAAGCTGCGTCAGATGTTTGCGGTGTTCTGGAACCGTTTGTTCAACAACTAAGCTATTCGAGAAGCAAGGTACCACTGTACGTGTTTAAGTTCGCATTATTGAAGCTAGACATAACTGATACCAGGTCGTGTCCACCTGCTACCATTCTGTGACAGGATTAACATATTTCTAGTTACAGGTAGGTAGCCGTGTTGGTCTGCCGTAGTCGAAACAAACAAACAAACAAAAATTCCTTACAGTAGCACCTTAGAGACCAACTAAGTTTGTCATTGGTATGAACTTTCGTGTGCATGCACACTTCTTCAGATACTTCTTCACTTCACTTCTTCAGGTATCTGAAGAAGTGTGCATGCACACGAAAGCTCATACCAATGACAAACTTAGTTGGTCTCTAAGGTGCTACTGGAAGGATTTTTTGTTGTTGTTAGGATTAACATATGCTACCTTTGGAATGCATGGCATTAACATAAGCTAATCTTATTCAGTGCCTGAGGTACCAAAGAAACCTGTCCCAGAAGAAAAAGCTCCAGTGGCTGTGCCGAAGAAGCCAGAACCTCCACCTGCCAAAGGTAGGCCTCATTTTTAAAGAAAGAATGACAAGTTAGTTCTACCAGAGCTTTTTTCAGCCGGAACTCAGTTCTGGCACCTCTCAGGTGGGCGCCATTGCCATTCTAAGGGTAGCACTGAGTAGTACACATTTTTCAAACTGAAGTTTGTTGGTGTTAGTATACTGTACATCTGCAATACCTAAATATATTTGGGTGAACACAGGAAGAGACCAACAACTCATCTAATCTAGCATATGGCTGTCACAGTGCCCAACTAAATAAATGCCAGTGGGAAGTCCACAAGCAGAACATGGGCACTACAGCATTCTCCTCACTTGTGATTTCCCAGAAACTGGTTTTGATGAGCATACTGCCCCTACTCCGGACGTAATATGCAACCATGACTGGTAGCCACTGGTAGCCTTTCCCCCCCCCCCCCATGAACCCCTTTGAAGACCAACCAATTTAGTGGTTATCACTGCTTTTTAAGAGCAATCTGTGGGATTCACGAACTCAAATGATGGACCTGTGTTGCCTGTTTAATGCTGGGGTTGTGTGTGTGCATGTTCTTGTAACTGCACTGTGTATGTTTCTTAAATGACTTGTTGTAAATAATAATAATAATAATAATAATAATAATAATAATAATAATAATAATAATGTTTTCAAGTGCCTGAGGTGCCAAAGAAAGTTGTTCCAGAAAAGAAAGTACCAGCTGAAGTGCCTAAGAAACCGGAAGCTCCACCTGCTAAAGGTGTGTATTTGCTCATAACATATGAAACAGCTTTGTTTGCTCTTGGGAGGAATATCTAACCTTTATCAAGGGGAGAGACAGGAAAATGTTGATTTCCATCTCTGTGTTTCTACTGTGTGACCTGACAAGAAAGACAGGAGGCTTACTTCTGTACAGATGAATTGTGTCATGTTGTGTCTCTCCAGCTTTGTCCTTATTTTTGACGTTCTGTGTTTTACGACTTTCTAGTGTCCTTAGTACCGTCTGTGCATTCTCTTTGATATTCGCATTCTCAAACGAAATTGTTTTCCATTCAAGTTCCCGAAGTACCCAAGAAAGTGGTCCCTGAGGAAAAAGCAAAGGTTCCTGAGCCTAAAAAACCAGAGCCCCCTGCTGCTAAAGGTACATGTCATAACCAGAAACGCCACAAAGAACTTCAGATTTGTTTTATAGCTGTAACATTATTTTCACATAACTGAATAGTTGTAAAAGTATGTTTAATAGTCTTATTTTCCCTCTGAGATGACTCCTCATAATGTAGTCATATGTAATATGTGTCCCACATGTATTTTAGAAAAAAAGATAGCCCTTTATGTTGGTTTCCCTTCCCTTTGTTTGCTCTTGTTAATTACTGGCATACATCACTGTAGCCCAAGACTTAAAACAATTTACTATCTTTGAAGTTCCTGAGGTGCCAAAGAAAATCCCAGAAGAAAAAGTACCCGTGAAAAAGCCTGAACCTCCAGCACCCAAAGGTATATCTTAGCATCTTGGGAATATTTATATTCTTATTGTTTTGCATGTTTAGCTCTTTCAAATTCGCCACCTCCTGGGATTTCCTTCTACTGTTTGGGTGGCAAATTCAAATCTGTTCACTCGATTCTGTGAACAGATCTAAGGAGTACAGCTTGAGTTTCTTGTGGGAACTGTTTTTCCCTTGCGTTTTGCTCATATCTTCTACATTTAGAAAGCTGGTGCATGTTTTAATCTGTTTATTGTTATTTTAGCCTTTTCAAAAAGTCTTAAATTACTGTCGTTAATTCTCATCGATAATTGTATGATCTTTTTTCGTAAGCCCCTTTGAGGATTTGTTTTTTTATTTTACTTTGTTTATACAACCAAGCAGTGTATAAAATTTCTCGTGGAATTAAATAAATAAATCGGGCATTAAAACTGACCAATGTCTTTTAAAGTGCCAGAAGTTCCCAAGAAAGTCGTTCCAGAAAAGAAACCACCTACACCAGAAGCCCCACCAGCTAAAGGTACATGTCAACATTATTGTGGTCACATGGAAGCGTCTTCTTATTCTGATGTATATGTTGTACTTTGTGTTCCTTGTTTTCTCCTATGATGTACAACATGTCTTCTTCATCTGAGATATCCAGAAGGCTTTCAGCCTATTTTTATAAAATAATTACTTTATTAGCTGACACTTAGCTCCTGGTGAGTAATCTGCCATCCAGGCTGTTGGCCTATTTACTTTCAGCAACCCTGGCAGCAGAAATTTACTGAAAAATAACTGTGTAGTTTCGTATACTTAAGGAAAATTCAAATGAGAATGTACCAGGAAGCATCTCCATCCCTTACCAATGCTATGCTCATCTTCCATGGATTGTGATAATTTAACAGAAGGACAAAGAAATAGGGTGGCAATTAAACTACCGCACTTTAGAGATCTGCATAACTTCTCAGGAAAGGGAAGAAACACTCATTTAACAAACAAACAAACAAATCAGGGATATAGCATGAAAATAAAGAAAATATACTGTCTGCGTTTGTGGAGAGGAGGAGAAAATTGTATTTGAATATTGTTTTTGTCACTGTTTTTAAGTTTTGTGTTTATTGTTTTCAAATCTTTTATATCCTTGACAATCACACATTCAAAACTAATATCTTTTAAGTGCCTGAAGTGCCCAAGAAAATTGTCCCAGAAGAAAAAGTACCAAAAAAACCAGAACTTCCCCCTGCTAAAGGTATTTGTCAATTCTGAAATAATCATAGTCAAAATATTTGGGTACAATGCTGCTTATATAGAATCAGTGGTAAAACTCCCATGGGTTTTAATTGGAGCAGGATTCCAGCTTTTGCCTTGCTCCCATGCCTTCACTTCCTTCATTTATTACTTCCCATTGAAATGTGGCATTTATTAGACACAATCCGGGTGAAGCTAAGCATTTTAAGGCTACGGTCCTATGCACGCATCTGAGAGCAAAGCTCACCATGGGACTTACTTCTGACTAAACATGAGCAGGAAGTTTATGCATGTCCCATTAATTTCAATGGAAGGATTAAGCACAAAGTGCTTAACGTTAACTGGATTATGCCCAAAGTGACCTGTAATCCAAATGTGTATCAAATAGATACATTTTATAGTCTTTTTGAGCACATTGAGTAAGAAAAGCCAGAGGTTTATGAGCTGTAATCCAAATGTGTATCAAATAGATACATTTTATAGTCTTTTTGATCACATTGAGTAAGAAAAGCCAGAGGTTTATGAGCTGCCAGTAACATTTAGGTTGCATTGAGCTTGGTGGGTCGCAAAGAAGTTGGTGGTATGCCTAGGCAATGCATGTCAATAATAAATCAAAATACAAAATATCAACAGTTCAAAGAAGAGATGTAAACTTCCAGTTGTGTTGTGTCATCTTCCAATAAGGTGGCAAAATTCTTGTCAAAGGCATAAACCTTATTCATTATCCATTAAAGTCATTGGATGTTTTGAGAATTAAGGAGAACACCTTAGGAATATATGATGGCCCAGAAGAAAATATTTATCAAATATTGCATTCAGTGTGACACTAAAAACCCAGTTCATATATAATCATCAGTAATAGAGTAAATATAACCAAGGCTAAAACCACTCCAATCTTTTTACAGATTTACTGTTTATGAGGAGTGGGGATGTAATACTATCTTGTCACAGTGGGATTGTAAATGTATTTTCTTTGTTTGTATTTGATACCTTTGTTTTCTATCTGCATTGTCTGAATTAGTGATTGTTTTAATGAGAGAGAAAAGCGAGAGGCTGAGATAGATCTTCAATGTTATTGTTAGTAGATAATGTTGTATATCGTCACGTTTTGTGTCTCGCAGTTTCTTCATAATCTTGCACATTGCATTTAGAATTAATAATAGTAAAACAAACAAATATCTTTAAAGTGCCAGAGGTGCCCAAGAAACCTGTGCCTGAGGAGAAGGTCCCTGCACTCAAAAAGAAAGAACCACCAACACCTAAAGGTATATGAAGCGAAAACCATCCTTTTCTTATTCTCTTGATCATCTTTTGGATATCCTTATGAGTCTATGTCATGCATTCTTTTGAGTAGCTTTATGTGCCTAGCATCTCTATCCTCATAGTTCTACTGGTGGTGCAAGTGGATTGTACTTCATGGTAGTTTGTTGGTACAATATTCTGGGGACAAAAGCAAGCATGCATGCCCCCTCACCTTACATCTCAAGCTTAGACATTTTCCCGTCTTTTACATTTCATTGTGCTTTCAAAATTCAATAGTAAGCATTAACTAATATCTTTAAAGTGCCGGAAGTGCCCAAGAAGGCTGTCGTCGAAGAGAAAGAACCGACTCCTGTGCTTAAAAAGCCTGTACTTAAGGAACCAGAACCTCCTCCTGTTAAAGGTACATTTCAGCATTAGTGCAATTATAAAGAATGTGGTTTTGATGCAGATGTTTAAAGCAGATGTCTGGGAGATTCTTGTTCTGTCTGTGCTCCGTTGCTTAAAATTTCATTTGTAAACAATACTGTTGGTTCAGTCCAGTGTGTGAGAGAAAAAATGCTTAGCTGTGAGCTGAACTTCATCACGACTGCTTTCTCTGTGTCCTAGTATGCAAACACACAATGGCTGGTTTTGTTATAATTGTCCATTATGTTTCAATCTTCTTCGTCATATTAGCTACATATCTTTTGCCCCTTCTTAAAAGTAAAACTAATCTCTTTTAAGCACCCAAAGTACTTCGGAAAACTGTGCCAGTTTAAAAAGTAACTCTTGTTTTACCTAAAGAACCAGAACGCTTTGCTGTGTCTGAAGAACCAGAGACCATTAGTGTTTATGAAGAAGAAAAGGTCACTGTTGAGTTTGAAGAAGAAGTCATCACTGTTGAAGAAGAAGTCATCACTGTTGTTGGCGAAGAACGCAAACCTGCTATTGTGCCTAAGAAACCCAAGCCTACCATTGTCTCTAAGAAACCAGAAACTGCAGCTGTGCCGAAACCGCCAAAGGCTGTACTTAAAAAGCCAGAACGCCCACCTGCTAAAGAGACCTTGGAATATGAAGAAGAACGAGAGGTGCAAACGATTGTTGGGTACAGAGAGCGAACGCATGTTTCTGTCCACCAGGACATAGAGGCTATAGTTGCACTTGAAGAACCCGAGAGTGCTTCGGCTTTTGAGATCACAGAGCCTGAGCAATACTTTATTGAGGAATCAGTGGAGATTATTTCACTTGAAGGACCCGAAGCTGTCCCAGAAGAACCAGAAGCCATTGCTGCTCTGGAAGAAATGAAGCCTGCTATTGTGCCAAAAAAGCCAAAGCCTACTGCTGTAGCTAAAAAGCCAGAACCTGCGGCTGTGCCCAAGAAACCAGAACCTATTGCAGTGCCTAAAAAGCCGAAACTTGCTCCTGTACCTAAAAAACCAGAGCCTCAGAAGCCAGAACCCTTGTTTAAAAAGCCAGAACGCCCACCAGCTAAAGAGACTGAGGAGTACGAAGAGGAACGAGAGGTCCAGACTTTTATTGGAAAGAGAGAGCGACAACACGTTTCCGTCCACCAAAACATAGAGGCCATAGCTGCTTTTGAGGAACCTGAGAGTGCTGAAGCTTATGAGATGGAAGAGGAAGAACAATATGTCATTGAGGGGTCTGAGGACATCGTTTCCCTTGCAGGACCTGAGCCTGTTGCTGTCCCTGAGGAACCCCAAGTCATTGCTGCTCCTGAGGAACCTAAGCCTGCCCTTGTGCCCAAGAAACCCAAGCCTGTTGCTGCACCGAAGAAACCTGAACCCGAAGCTGCTCCCAAGAAACTCGAACACGTTGTGGTGACGAAAAAGCCGAAACCTGCCGCTGTGCCTAAAAAACCAGAGCTTGTGGCACCGCCCAAGAAGCCCGAACCCTTGTTCAAAAAACCAGAACGCCCACCAGCTAAAGAGACTGAGGAGCATGAAGAGGAACGAGAGGTGCAGACTTTTATCGGAAAGAGAGAGCGACAACATGTTTCCGTCTACCAAGACATAGAGGCCATAACTGCTTTTGGGGAACCTGAGAGCGCTGCAGCTTATGAGATGGAAGAGGCAGAACAATACGTCATTGAGGGGTCTGAGGACATTCTTGCACTTCAAGCACCTGGAGCTGTTCCTGAGGAACCAGAAGTCATTGCTGCTCCTGGAGAGCCTATGGAAGTACCTAAGAAACCAGGTATATGGCATAATCTATTCCAGTACAAAGAGTGTGTCTTCTTTAAAGCAGAACGTTGACAAGGGTTGCTTTGCCAACTTTCTGCTGAGCAATTCGAAAAACTGCTCTTGTGAACAAAGTTGCCGTGTGTGTACATGGGTGTGTGGGTGTGTGAAAGAGAGAAAGGTTCTTTCTGATTCTTCAAAGCAACTTGCTTAGGCCTGCAAGAATTTGAAATTTCCATTATTAATTGACGTGCAAATAAATAAATAAAAACTTAAATGTATGAATTGAAACAGATTCAGGAAGAATTATTCATTTGAAGCTGGATGAAGGTGATGTCTGATGTGCCTGTGGGTTGACGGATATATTTTTTCCCTGTCTTTTAACAAACCAACTAATATCTTTAAAGTGCCTGAGGTACCCAAGAGAGCTGTCCCAGAAAAGAAAGTAGAAGTTCCTGTGGCTAAAAAAATCAAACCTCCACCAGCTAAAGGTATATGTCCACACCTAAAGAAGATAATTTCTTTGTTCTTCTTAAAATACTCTCTTCTTCTGTGCTGTGCTGTCTCTCCTATAGTTTTAGCTTGACTGAAATAACCTAGTGTTCATTTTACAGTATAATACGAAGTCTGTATGTCTCTAGATACAATGTGCGTCTGTGTATCTGTCTGTAGCATTAATCTTGCTTTTGATACGTCCTTAATTCTTCGTTCCTATTCTTAACATCTGGAACCTCTTACTTCGATAATTCTCAAAGTAAAAATAGAAATATTATCTTTAAAGTACCTGAAGAGCCCAAGAAAGTTGTTCCCGAAAAGAAAAAGCCAGCTGCTGCACTTAAAAAACCGGAAGCTCCTCCTGCAAAAGGTACTTTTATCATTCACAGAGAAAATCATTATCTTGCTTGCTGCGTTTGGTTCAGCTGTTGGATTTGTAAATCGTACTAATGTGCATAAATGACAGGCTGAGCCTAACTTGGGTGGGGATGGGGGTGAGGGAGTGTTTGTCTCCAAACACAATAGGTAACTTCAATACCTTTAGCACTTCTGTTTTTGCTTTTAATGCCTTGTTTGTTTTACCTACATGAAAGTAAAACTAATTAAAATTTCTTGAAGTCCCTGAAGTCCCTAAGAAAACTGTGCCAGAAGAAGAGGCCCCTCTTGCTGTTCCTAAAAAGCCGGAACCTCTGCCTGCAGAAGGTAGCTCTCCCTATTAATCACAACATCATTCTTATCCAGACTGCTATGTCTGCTTTGTTTGGTCTTACGTTTTATGTGGTCCTGTATGTATATGTAATAGGACGTGGGTGGCGCTGTGGGTTTTACCACAGAGCCTAGGGCTTGCCGATCAGAAGGTCAGAGGTTCAAACCCCCACGACGGGGTGAGCTCCCGTTGCCCGATCCCAGCTCCTGCCAACCTAGCAGTTCAAAAGCACGTCAAAGTGCAAGTAGATAAATAGGTACCGCTAAAGTGGAAAGGTATATGGCATTTCTGTGCGCTGCTCCAGTTCGCCAGTAGCGGCTTTATCATGCTGGCCACATGACCTGGAAGCTGTACGCCGGCTCCCTCGGCCAATAACGTGAGATGAGCGCTGCAACCTCAAAGTCGGTCACAACTGGACCTAATGGTCCCTTTACCTTTACCTTTATGTATATGTAAGGCTGGGTGGTAGTAGTGGTAGAGGACTCTGTCTATTCTTTATGAAGTCCATCTGTTGAAAGTTAACAGTCTGCCTTTCTACCTTAATACGGATTTCAAGCCACAGCCTTTAATGGCTGCAAGCAATTCTAACCGTGGAAAACCCACGCTTAGAATCTTGAACATTTGAATGAAACGCAACTGCATCAAATAGTTGCTTCGTACAAAATTGAAACTTAATCAGGCCATCAAAGCTGCCCCAACTTCTTTGAAGGGGAAAAACACATGTATATCAAAAAATATCTGTGAATACGATGGCAACAATCCTTTTTTTAAAATATGTGTGAATATAATCTAGACATATACTTTTCAAAAGCCCCATCAAATGCAGAATATATAGGTCTTTGTGCAGAGGGTTCCTAGAGGCCTGATGCAATTTCTGTTTACAAAAGCATCCATTCTAAGGGCCTTCCACCCATTTATGTAAAAAAAAAAAATACACTGTGACACTGGTGTGTTTGTCTGTGGATGTGTATGTTGTAATAATGTCCCCGCTATTTTGTGCAATATGTCTTCAATTCTTCTTGCCATTCGCTCTTTTAAATGGCAATCTTATCTTCGTTGTCGATATTCTTTAAAGAGCCAGAGGTTACGGAGGAAATTGAACCAGAAGAGCCAGTACCTGTTCCTATTCCAGAAACAGAGGAGATAATTCCATATGAAGGTATATACTAAAGTGTGAATGAAATATACCACTTTCTTTTGCACCATCTCCATCTTGCCGAATTAGAATTAGTAGGTGTGGTATGTTCCATGATGTGTACACTCCAGTATGTTTTGTTTTGTTATTTTTGTGTGTGTGTTTGTATGTGTGTATTTCCTATGTTGTATTGCTTTCTGTAACTGTGTTGGTGATTCCCATTTTCTTTGACCTTGTCAACACTCGTTTACAAAACCTTTCCCTCTTAATTGACTTGGAAGTTTACTAATGACTTTTCCAAAAACTTTCTTGAACCCATGGGCCATCAGATATTTTCAGCTGAGTTGTTTATTTTTGCACTTGCATTACTGGGAGTTTTACGAATGGAGTCTATAAAAGCAGTTTATTTCCTTTGATACATTAGATGGCTTTCATCTGAGGTTTATATAGTATAATTACATTTGCACTGAATCTACCGCAATATCATTTAAAGAACCAGAACCGGAGAAGAAGATACCTGAAAAACCCAAACCCCGTGTACCTTTCCCACCAAAAGAGGAGGTTAAGGAGGAAAAGGTTCAGCTTAAAGGTATCAGCAGCAACCCCAACAGTATTTAACAACTGTACTAAGCCCCCAGTTTTATAACTAATGCCTATTGACACATAATAATGTTCTTTGAAAGTGTGATCTTTAGGCTGCCATCCTATTCCCACCTGCCATCCCAGGTGTGAGCCTGATTAAACTTACTTCTGAGTAGGTGTATATAGGATTGCGCTGTTAATATATTAATGTAAGTCTAACTGAATGTTGTCTGAATGGTTTTCGGTCTAATGTCCCTACTCACAGTTTTCATTTTTTTTATCTTTTTTATAAATATGCAATTAGGGTTTGCAGTCCAGAGAGTTAATTTTACCTGTTGTCTAAGGCTTTATGCATGGTGAGAAAAACCCCTTATACAGTACATTCAGTCAGTCTGTGCTCTGCAGATAGCCTCCTCCAGATACCATCTTACCAAGAGCTTTGTTCCACATAATGTAGGAATCAGGTCTTAAGTGTCTTGGCACCTACCAATTGGAATTCTGTCCTATTAAACATTAGACAAGTGATGTCTCTGTTGTCTTTTTGGTGCCTACTGAAGATCTTCCTCTTTCAACAAGCCTTTTAAATAGAGATCTTTCCCAGTCTGCATCTGTATTGGAATTGTATTGGGTGTTTTTAGGTGAATTAACTGTTTTGTCTTTTGTGTGTTTGCTGCCCTGGGCTCCTTCAGGAGGAAGGAAAGGTTATAAATTTAACAAATGATGACGACGACGTCACCTCACAAACTGCTTTTGAAACTCTCCTGAGTTTCAAACACCAGTCAACATGTGGCATGTTTGTTTGCTGTCTGAGATTCACAAGTCCAAAGTCCTGCTGAGTGTGTGAAACTTGTTTTATAGTTCTTTGGATTGTATTTAGTTATTTGAAAGTGCATGTGTCAAGCATGGATGTAATATAACTAGCATTCAGAATTAAGGATAGAGAAAATGGAACTCAAAGCATTACAGGGAGGGAGATTTATTATTTCCTAATGAAAATCAGCAGTGGATTATCAAAATAAACAACTATATGTAGCTTTTTTTAAGGTACCATGAAAAATATTACTCCACATCTCACATTTTGCAATATTCTGATCTTATACAGCATCATGGAAAGATCAAACATAGTTCAATATTTCAAAGTGTATCACCTAAATAACATTTGGTCGTCCTACAAGAATTGGATTTACTTTTAAAAAATCTGTTCTTTTCCCACCATCTCAAGACAGAGGGAAATAGATCCTCTTCCCGAAACAAGACTCCACCCCCACCACCACACACACTTTTGTAATAATAGTTTCACGCAATATTCACAGGGGAAAACTTGTTTATAGGGTCTTTATAGCTCATAAGTCAGGAAGGAACATTGTGCCTACACAATCTATTAAAGTTTCAACAGAAGTGGATGTCCTCTCTGCTAAGTATATATAGATCCAGTGAAAACAAATTATTGTATGATCAGATATGCTAGAACCAAAGTAAGCAATGTAAACTCTTCAGGCTGCATGCATCCTAATAAGGCCCCAGCCCAAGCGGCCACTATGTGGAAAGTTTCCCACAGCCCCTGGTGTCTTGTTCTTGTCTTAAAGAGCAATAGACTGTAGTTTTTAGTATATTTCACAAAGTACTATATTTTTCATTCCGTTTCCATGTGTGACTTCCTGTGGTTGTTTTGTGTTCAACTCGATTCACTTCCCCCCCTTTTTTTCTTTTTACTGAAGCATATTTTCATTTCGGATGGCAGATTCTGTGGCTTCTTCATCATGGCCTTGCTATCACGACTAACAATACAGTACAGTGGCACCTCAGTTTTCGATCTTCTCGGAAGCCAAGCGTTTCGGTTTTCGAACACCGAAAACCCTGAAGTAAATGCTTCTGTTTTTGAATGCGCCTCAGAAGTCAAACGGCTTCCACTGAAGCTTTTTCCCCAAGTTTCTCCATTGATTTTGCAGCCTGCCCTTTGCACCGTGGTTTCCGAACGTTTCGGAAGTCTAATGGCCTTCCGGAACGGATTATGTTCGAAAACTGAGGTACCACTGTATATACTAAAGTTAAAGTCAAAAATTAAAGTTTAGCAACAAAAATGGTGGTGGTTGTTTTTGTTTTTTTAAAAAACTCATTCTGAAATAAAGTATCTTTGAAAGAGAGGACCAAACTTAACAAGGAGAAAAGTAAAGCAGCTGATTTCTCCATGTTTTGTGATTATTCAAATGGAACTGGAAGGCATAGCTCTCTTATAATAGGAGGTTTTTCAGTTTTAAATGCTTATTGTACATCAAATACCCAATGGCGATGATTGCATGTGCGCTTATTCTGAAATTAATATCATTTTAAGCACCTGGACTGAAGCCACGGAGACCCACTCCTGAGCCTGCCCCTCCACCACCTAAAGAAGAAGTTGTTTTGAAAAAAGGTAATTTAGCCGTGTTGCTTTTTTCAAAAGCTGGAGGACCCCACTGCTGTGATATTTCAGTCCTAACGCCACATTGTGAGGTCTAGCTGCAATAGCTAAGCCACTTCAGCTTCTTCCTGCATCCAACTATAGGATCTCAAGAAGCCCATAAACAATTTCATCAAGCAGATTATCTCCTTTTCTGGTTCAAATAAAATGCTAGTTCTAGACATGCCTATTCTAGGCAGAAATCTCTACTAGAAACCATAGCTGAAGCTGGAAGCTCCCAGACAGTTGAAAGTTCTAAGGTGCCTACATTGTTCTCAACATAAAGAAAGCTGTTGTTGCTTTTGCTTTTGAATATACAGTAATCGCTGCTTTGCTTTCACCCGCAATTCTAAAAAGGACTTGATTGTAGATTATCACATCATGCAGATTTTAAGTGGTGATCAGTTTATCAGCCTTGAGAAATAAGAGGTCACTATTCTCCAGGTGTAAAACCAAGCCTATTTGTTGGCCTATGTCATTTATTAATAAAGTTCATTGTCACTTTATCACACTGTTCTTGAAAGAAAATTGTTTTTCTTTTAAAGTCACAAGAGCAGTTAAGAAACCAGAGGAAGAACCTAAGCCAGAGAAGGAACCAAAAGCTCCACCCAAACCTCTTGAAAAGATTAAGAAGCCTGAAGGTACAACGAAAATCAGATTGCTATGATGTTAAACCAGTAGGAGACCCTTCTTAGATCCCCATATTCACAAATACTTTCTGAATCTGAAACAGTAAACCATCTGAATTTTGAATAGTTCCCCAGCATGGAAAGAAAAATCCCAACCATTTGGAATATTCAGAAATTTGGGGACACAATCTGTAATGTAACAACTTTCCCTCTCCCATCCCTTCGACACACTCTGTCTTTTCGGTCTTCACTTTGTCTGCAAGAAGTCTTGTAGAAAGCTACATCTGACTTATATTCTATCAATGATATTTTCAATCTGTCTTCCTCATTATCGCTATTGTGTCCACCTTTGCCACATGTAGTGATTTGACAGGCTTTGAACTTATTTCTTGTTTGTTTCAAATAAATCACACCAGCCAAATGGTTCAGGGTAAACTCGATTAATGCATCAGGGAAGTCAAAATATATGAATTCAGCTTCCGCATAAAACAAATATTCTTTTTAAAGTGCCGGAGGTTGAAAAGAAGAAAACTGAGATCCCAGCTTTCAAGAAAAGGGAAGAAAAAGAAAAACCTGTGCCTGAACCAGCAAAAGGTACAAACATGTAGTGCTCTTATAATCGCTTATACAACTAAAACGGCATTTGATGTTGAATCAGGTCTGTGAGCTGCACTAATCTTTAAAACAAGCCAGCTATAAATGCCATCTTTGTGCTCTTCCAGCTGTTCCCTAATTCTTCATGCTGTACCTAATCATTTCTTCTTCTTCATTAAATGTCCTCTTATTTGTCTTTATATGGTCCAAGCCGGTTCTGTTCCCCTGTAGCAGTATATGAATGTCTTTAAGGCTTCTGTTAACTGTGCTGTGTGTCTCTCCAACTATTTTTATGCATTTTGTTGGTTTTGCAATGTTCTGTTTTAAAAAAATTGATTGACCTACTTGTTATTATTTTTTTGTTCAAAGTTCCAGAGCCTAAACCAGCCACAATTCCTGAACCGAAGCCTGCTACGGGTAGGACATTTTTAAACCACTGATTATAGACCATTTCCCTTCAGTCTAGTTAACTCTGATGTTAGTATAAAATCGAAGGAGCACCAATATAAACATGAGCTTCTTTGAATCCCACCCTATACCCTTATGTGCTGGTGCAGCTCCTTGTTTTATCAGACTGTGGGCTTACATTTTAGCATTTGTAAATTATGCAATCACATTTGAGAATTCTGTAGTGTTCTGCTTATGTTTTGCTTGTTAAAGATTCATTCCAACAAGTTTGCTTGTTAAAGATTCATCCCAACTAATACCACTGTCTATTTCTGTGACAAGCTAAGGCCAGTGAAAATCTATTTCATGATTCTAAGAAGTACTAGTAATGCAAGCCTATGTATGTCTATTCAGAAGTAAGGCCCCACTGCCTTCAATGGGACTTACTCCCAGGTAAATATGTGTAGGATTGCAGACTAAAAGGATTTTTTAAAATGTGCATTGTATAATGTTAATCATCGTTGTGCAGAAGTAAGTCCACTTAACTCAGTGAGGCTTTCCTAGTATACGTGTGTTGAGGATTGCAACCTCAGTAAATATATATGAACTTTTTCTACAGCCCTAAAATCTCCTAAGCCCCCCGCAGAGCCCAAACCCGAAGCAGCTCCTTTAACAACGCCAGTGGTTGGAAAGAAAGCAGGTATGACTATTACTTCAGTAATATACCCATTCAAGGGCGGGGCTGTATTACTATTCTGTAATATATTCAAGAGCAGGGTTGTATCACGATTCTATGAACTTTTTTATGAGTAAGCATGAGCACAACAATCATGAGAGAGTTCAAATGTTCTTACTAACAAAAATGTTTACAATACACAACTCACTAAAGAACCTTTAGGGGCCACATCTTGTTGTGCCATCAGTGTTCTTCAACCTCGAGTCTTCAGATGTGGTTGGACTACAACTCCCACCATTCCCAGCCTCCTTAATCGATGGTGAGGGTAGTTGTAGTGCAACAACATCTGGGGCCCAAACCTTGAATGGACGCTGTCCTATATAACATGTACATGTATAACCCCTACACAGTCTCTGCCACACACCTTTTACCCAGGACTCAATGATAGCAGATGGGGAAATGGCTACACTTAGCAGGAGGGCTTGAGGGTCCAAGAGGATGACAAGACTATTACCACGAGGGAGGGAAATGAGGCTGAATTAAACCATTCATTCATTCATTCATTTGAATATGCACAACTTCGCAGAAGTAAAATGAATGCAAAAAGAAGCAACACTTTGAGGAAATGATAGATGATAGGTAGGTAAGTAGATGATAGATAAGATTAAACTGGACTTCATTATCTAATACTGCTGTTGCTGTTTTATGTCAGAGCCTAAAACTACACCAAAGGAGGAAGCTGGAAAGGCTAAACTTCCTATTAAAGGTAAGAGAGATTATAAAATGGAAAATTGCCCCCCCCCAGCCTCTTTAAATATATAGTAACTGTGATCAACAGTCCCAGTATTTATGCTATGAACTACCAAATAGCTGACTATCTAGTATAAACCTGTGAGCCATTTGATAAATGAATGGCAAAGACACTCACACACCCTTTGTAGTCAACATTTTTACAATGAGTGGTGTCTCTTCTTTCAGAGAACCTAGGTGGTAGTAAGCTAAATTTTACTCAAAGTAGAGACCTATTGAAATTAATACAGTCAAACCTCGGTTGTTGAACGTAATCCGTTCCAGAAGACCATTCAACTACCAAAACGTTCGGCAACTGAAAACTGAAAGCAGAAGCCTAAATACAATACGGAAACTCAAAACAGAAGCCGCATACCATGCTCGGATTCCGAAAAGCAGAACAGTTACTTCCGGGTTTTCGGCGTTCAGGAGCTGAAACATTCCAAAACGGAGGTGTTTGGGAACTGAAGTTTGACTGTAGACCTAATTTAGTCATGCCCATTAATTTTACTAGGTCTATGCAGAGAAAAAGGTAGCTGAACGCCACCCCATGTTTTCCTGTAACCAAATGGTACTTAAAACAAGATTGACTTTAGCATGCCTAAATTAACAGGATCACATAAAAATCTAGAATAATCTGTTTTTTGTTGTTGTTTTGTAATATTCCTAGACTACAATAAGTAGACAGGAGTGGGGGTGGGTGGGTGGACAAATATTGCAATCAAATTAAAGAAAGGAGGTATGAAGTGTTTTGCTCTTTGGTCAGAACAATACTTTGTCTGTAGGAACCACAAAGGCGCAAGATGGGCTTCTACATGCCACAGCCATGCCTTGCATTTTGTATCTTGGTCATGCTAGAATGGGATTGGAATGTCAAAAGCACAGAACTGACTGGCTTGTATATAGAATAGATTTAAAAGTTCTAGGGGTAAACAAATTGCCACTTAAACAGAAAGAACTGCATGGTTTTCCTGCTGTGTCTAAGACTTGTCATCTCTCATCATACCTCTGCTGACTTTAACTGTGAGATTCATACCAATATCCCTTTTAAATATATTACTTGTAGCCAAAAAGACACCTTCGCCAGCAGATGCCGAGAGGAGGAAATTAAGACCAGGAAGTGGTGGCGAGAAACCTCCGGATGAGCCTCCTTTCACATACCAGCTGAAAGCTGTGCCGCTCAAGTTTGTTACAGAAATTAAAGATATAGTGCTGACAGAAGCAGAGTCGATAGGCTCTTCCGCCATCTTTGAGTGCCTCATCTCTCCCTCCACTGCCATTACCTCTTGGATGAAAGATGGCAGCAACATCCGCGAGAGTCCTAAGCACAGGTTCCTCTCTGATGGGAAAGACAGAAAGCTCCACATTATTGATGTCCAGCTTTCAGACGCTGGGGAATACACTTGTGTACTGAAACTGGGAAATAAAGAAAAGACCTCTACAGCGAAACTTGTTGTTGAAGGTACTTTATGGCATCTCCAATTGGGCTTGAGTTGCTTATGTACAGGTTATTTATGCCCCAAAGTTACATTTTATTTGCATTAGTGTTGATACTTTGTTAATTAATGCCATCCATAGCACAATATTTTACAAAGCACAATGGAACAGGTCCCTGGTCCCAAGTGTCTTACAATCAATATTTTAACACAGGGGAGACAACAGAAGTAGCTAAGGAGTGTGTGCTTACTTCATTACATAAGCTTAGTTTTAGTGATAGCAAGGCATGGGGTCTTCCTTCATAAATTAAATTATACATTTGTTGTTGTTTAGTCGTTTAGTCGTGTCCGACTCTTCGTGACCCCATGGACCATAGCACGCCAGGCACTCCTGTCTTGCACTGCCTCCCGTAGTTTGGTCAAACTCATGTTCGTAGCTTTGAGAACACTGTCCAACCATCTCGTCCTCTGTCGTCCCCTTCTCCTTGTGCCCTCCATCTTTCCCAACATCAGGGTCTTTTCCAGGGAGTCTTCTCTTCTCATGAGGTGGCCAAAGTATTGGAGCCTCAGCTTCACGATCTGTCCTTCCAGGGAGCACTCAGGGCTGATTTCCTTAAGAATTGATAGGTTTGATCTTCTAGCAGTCCATGGGACTCTCAAGAGTCTCCTCCAGCACCATAATTCAAAAGCATCAAATTATACATACATGCCCCTAATTCGACAATTTATTCTGGGCATAGGTACTCTGATGCATGCACAGAACCTCCTGGCTGAGAAGAATATTGCTTTATGCATGCATGTCACACCCCTATAATGAATGAAATCAAGAGATAAGCATGTCTATATGAGCACATGTGGATCTCTGAAGTTAGGGTGATCATTCTAATGTGAAAGCTTAAATTTATATACTGTAGTTTATGGCAATGGTTCCCATTTAGCTAAGTACTGTGGACTTCCTGTTTTTCAAAAACCAAGATACGAACCCCCTGCTTTTTTTTGGGGGGGGGGCAGAAATATCTCTATGGTAGTTTTTGTTATGTTAATGGTGCCATGGACCATGTGGGTTATGCCAAGTGTGGATTGCTCAATCAGTAGAGCATGAGACTCTTAATCTCAGGGTTGTGGATCAAGTCCCTGCATAGTTGAATTAGAAGACCTTTGTGGTCCCTTCCAATGCTATAATTCTGTGATTCTGTGACCCCCTTGGAGTCCGCGGACCCCCAGTTGGGAACCACTGGTTTGTGGGAACGGGGAAAAGATGCAAATAATATTTTTCCTCTTCCCTAGAATTACCAGTGCGCTTCGTGAAGACTCTGGAGGAGGAACTTACTGTCATCAAAGGGCAACCCTTTTATCTAAGTTGTGAGCTGAACAAAGAGAGAGATGTGGTCTGGAGAAAAGATGGGAAAATCATCAAAGACAAATCTGGAAAATTTGCTCTGGGTATTATTGGCATGCAGCGCGCCGTTACAATCATGGATGCCGATGACACTGATGGAGGTGTATACACTGTGACTGTTGAGAATACTGACCTCGTCTGTCAGTCAACTGTGAAAGTGGTTGGTAAGTTAAATTTCAAAACAGTGTATAGTGTGTGCTTGGGATAAAATTGGGATATGAAGGAATTCTATAGTGTAATATTAAGCCTGGTGCGTTATTTTTGCTCTTATATGCTAGTCCTTCTTTACCTTGCTCTATCTTCACTGATCTATTTAAGAAGATTGGTTTTCACTTAAGCTGATTGTGTAATTTGTGCTGAAATCATCTGAAGGTCTTTAGTGAAGAGCTGGTTTCACTAGAACTGGAACTCAGCATTTAATTGCCAGTTAGAAAACGATTCAGTCACAATATCACACATTGCTGTACTCCCAACAGCTTCAGGTGGAAATCTACAGTATCAATCTGTGCAAAGTTTATAAAATGGCCTTCACAAGACTGAAGATCTGTGGTCATCCATGACTCACTTGGGATAATCTTATTTGAGGGCGGGGGGGGGGGGAAATATTTAGCAATAACATCAAAGTCCAGCAGTTCTGAGCAAAATGAGGCCATCAAAAATATGTTTGGGTTTATATATATATACAGAGGAACCTCGGTTTATGAACACCTCGGTTTATGAATTTTCGGTTTATGAACGCCGCGGACCCATCTGGAATGGATTAATTCACTTTCCATTACTTTCAATGGGAAAGTTCGCTTCAGTTTATGAACGCTTCAGTTTATGAACAGACTTCCGGAACCAATTACACCCATGTTTCAGTTTATGAACGCTTCAGTTTAAGTACTCCGTGGACCCGTCTGGAACGGATTAATCCACTTTCCATTACTTTCAATGGGAAAGTTCGCTTCAGTTTATGAACGCTTCAGTTTATGAACAGACTTCCGGAACCAATTGTGTTCATAAACCGAGGTACCACTGTATATATATATATATATATATATATATATATATATATATATAAGCGTTCCCAAGTAAGCAAAATAAAAATAAAAATAAATTCTTATTTTTCAATTTAAAATATATTTTCAAAGCAGATACACTGCAACGCTTATGTTATTAATTAAAAAAACATACAACAAATGTGGCAATGCCAAGGCATTTTATTCTGTGTTATCCATGCTTTCATGGCACTTTGGCTATCCCTTTAATACAATTAGAAAGGAGAGGTGGGCAACCTTTCTCTCTCTCTCTCTCTCTCTCTCTCTCTCTCTCTCTCTCTCATAGCGCAAAGGACCCTTGCTATTCATCTCTACATGCATTATGCTAATTCTAATGGTTATTATTTTTTTGTCATTTGTTATACAGAAGTGATAAAAGACTGGCTAGTGAAGCCTATTAGAGACCAGCATGTGAAACCAAAGGGTACTGCTACCTTTGCTTGTGATGTTGTGAAGGATACACCAAATATTAAATGGTACAAAGGTGAAGAGGAGATTCCTCTTGAACCCAATGACAAAACAGAAATTGTAAAAGATGGACCTCATCTCTTCCTCAAAATTAAGAACTGCACGCCAGAAGATCTCGGAGAATATGCCGTGGAAGTTGAAGGGAAGAGATACCCAGCTAAACTGACACTGGGTGGTAAGTTTTGATGCAATACATTTTGATGCAATACATTTGCCAGGGGGGGGGGGGTTATTTAATACAGTAAGACTAAAGATGGGGTGGAAGTAAGAAAAAAGATGAAAGCCTGCAAGACTGTTGAAGTACTTTATTGATTGCATATATGTTATAAATTTGTTCATTTCTAAATGCCAGAACGTGAAGTTGACCTGCTTAAGCCCATTGAAGATGTTACTATTTATGAAAAAGAAACAGCAAACTTTGACTGTGAGATTTCTGAAGACGATATCCCGGGTGAATGGAAACTGAAAGGAGAAACACTCAGACCCTCACCTGTAAGAATCTGTATTTAAGACCTCATGAATGTAAATATAGTATAATTATGTTGGTCAATTGTGGCTCTGCAGAATACCAAAAAGAAGGATTTAGAATCATTTGGGCTTAATGTTAGTGCATAGCTGCCAAGTTTTCCCTTTTCTCGCGAGGAAGCCTATTCAGCATAAGGAAATTTCCCTTAAAAAGGGGGAGAACTTGGCAGCTATGTGTTAGTGTGGCTTTCAAAAAGGCACATTTTAATTATGAAGCTAGCTCACTGTATACCTCACTGTCACATTTTTACTTGCAATCCTAAGGAGACTTTTGTTATCGCATATGCGAGGAATTTTAGGGTGATTATTACTGAGTCCTATGGACAGCCCCAAGTTTTGTTTAGTTCAGAGGAAGATGGAAGACGATGGGAATATCTTGGCCCTGGGTCATTTAAATTACATAGAGGACTTCACCATCACATTCTGAGGACTTTACGAACTGTTGTTTTTAAATCAACACAACATGCTTTGATTAGAATTTTCTTTTGTTACCGTGAACTTTTTCATCTTTTCCCTCCAGACTTGTGAGATCAGAGCCGAAGGAGGAAAACGCTTCTTAACCTTACACAAAGTCAAACTAGACCAGGCTGGAGAGGTTCTCTACCAGGCATTGAATGCAGTGACTTCAGCAATTTTGACAGTGAAAGGTAAAGTGTTTCACTAAAAATGTGTCTTCAATTAGCCTGTCGTTTCTGCCACTGTAGTAGTATGTGGGGGGAAATATTCAATTCAATATTCTCTTTATTTGCAGAAATCGAGCTGGACTTTGCTGTGCCTTTGAAAGATGTGACTGTACCGGAGAAACGGCAGGCGAGATTTGAATGTGTGCTCACCAGGGAAGCCAATGTGATATGGACTAAAGGCACTGATATAATCAAAGTTGGAGAAAAATTTGACATAATTGCAGATGGAACAAAACACATTCTGGTCATCAATGATTCTCAGTTTGATGATGAAGGAGAGTACACTGCTGTAGTCGAAGGGAAGAAAAGCACTGCAAAATTGTTTGTAGAAGGCAAGTTCTTTACTGTCAAGTATTACACTGTAAAAGTCACAACAAGAATTAGTCATCTGAAACTACCACTGGTTATGACCAGATGGCATTAATTGTCTTTCCCTCTATTTCAGGCGTCCGGCTGAAATTTATCTCCCCGCTCAAAGATCAGACAGTGAAGGAAGGAGAAACAGCCCACTTTGATTTTGAACTTTCTCATGAAGATATGCCAGTAACCTGGTACAAAAATGATAAGAAAATCCACAATAGCAGAACAGTTCTCATTTCTGTAGAAGGGAAGAAACACAAATTAGAAATCAGAGAAGTGACGCTTGATGACATCTCCGAAATCAAGGCTGAAGTGAAGGCATTGCACACTAAGGCAAACCTGAAGGTTTTAGGTAATTTATGTTGTCACATTTTGTTACTGGTTGGATCTGTATGTATTTATCTTTATGTCTTTTAGCATTTATGTTTTTCATGTACTAATTCACTCTGATTACTAACCTCTTCAAAAAAAAATACAACAACACTTCATACCTGACCCATATCTTGTAGAGGCCGATCCATATTTCGTTGTGAAATTGCAAGATTATACCGCTGTTGAGAAAGATGATATCATTCTGGAGTGTGAGCTTAGCAAAGATGTGCCGGTGAAATGGTATAAAGATGGTGAGGAACTTGTAGCTTCCAAGAGAATTTCCATCAAGACTGACGGCAAGCGCCGCATATTAAAAATTAAAAAAGCAACCGATGCTGATAAGGGAAATTATGAATGTAACTGTGGAACTGACAAGACAAATTCTGAAGTTAAGATTGAGGGTAAGTGATTGTCCTCTTTCAGTAGAAACTCTTCGAAACATTGTACACCTTACTGGTCAAGGCAGGAAATCTGAGATATATACATATTTGCTTTCAGCTCGTATGATAAAAATAGAGCGTCCTCTTTATGGAGTGGAAGTATTTGTTGGCGAAACAGCACGATTTGAGGTCGAAATCTCTGAGCCTGATGTTCATGCCATTTGGAAGTTAAAGGGAGAAACTTTAACAGCTTCACCTGTAAGTCTGTTTAAAAAAAACCCAAACCACAACACAAGTGTTGTTGTTTTTAAGAGAAGCACACAAAAACAATTCTTAGAAAGTTTTAGAGAACACATGAGTGATTAGGACAAATCTGTTTGTTTGTTTTTTCCACCCTCATTAAAAAAAAAATCAGGATTGTGAAATGATTGAAGATGGCAAGAAACATGTTCTGATTCTTTACAACTGCAAACTGGATATGACAGGAGAAGTGTCCTTCCAAGCTGCAAATGCTAAAAGCGCTGCAAATCTGAAAGTGAAAGGTAGGCTCCAGAAGGCATCAACTCCCAACCCATCTTGCAGGGTTTTCTTATTGCCCAGCAACAACATCAACAAAATCCATTGCTGGGGCAGTTTATAGAAAAACAAACAAACACATGTCTAACGCTCTTAATAACCTGGTTTGGTTTCAGAACTGCCTCTCATCTTCATAACTCCGCTCAGTGACATTAAAGTCTTTGAGAAGGACGCTGCAAAGTTTGAATGTGAGGTATCAAGGGAACCGAAGACTTTCCGTTGGTTGAAAGGAACCCAAGAGCTTGAAGGGGATGAGAAATTTGAAATCATAACAGAAGGCACAAAGCATGCACTTGCCATTAAGAGCGTGGCTTTTGAGGATGAGGCTAAATACATGTTTGAGGCCGAAGACAAACGGACAAGTGCAAAGCTGATCATTGAAGGTTTGTTTGTAGCTCTGGTTCTCCCGGCGCTGTTTGGTTTTCATATTTGTGTCATTTGATTCGTCACAGTTTAACTTTAACGAGATGCTTTTGTGGTTTAGGCATTCGCCTTCAATTCATTACCCCTCTCAAGGATGTAACTGCAAAGGAGCGCGAGACTGCAGAATTTACTGTTGAGCTTTCCCATGACAATATCCCTGTTATCTGGTATAAGAATGACCAACGGCTCCATACCACCAAGGTGGTTTCAATGAAGGACGATGGCAAATTCCATACGCTCACCTTCAAAGATCTCAATATTGATGACACGTCTCAGATAAAAGTGGAAGCTATGGGCAAATCGTGTGAAGCTAAACTTACTGTCCTTGGTATGTGTGGTCTGAGTTTGATTTACGTTATGGCTCTTCTCAGGTAGAACATCTTCTAGAAGCATAACCGTGTGCTTAGGAGCTTTATTCACATGGGCTTTCCCTTCCTCAGAGCAGTTCTTTAAATCTTACGGGGAGATCCCATTCCAGCTTCTTATGGAACAGCTAGATTTGCCTCCACATTAGGGCTTCCTTGGCAGCAGACCTCATACTTTTGAACATGCTTTCAAGAAGAGGTTCATATGAGCTCCTCTTTTGGGGGCCATCTGTCCTCTTTCAGAAAGCTTCTGACGATTGACTGCCACTAGGTGATCTGCTCTGTCATATTGCCATGCTACCTTATTAGCAATCCTTTTGTTATTGATTTGTCCTTCGGTTCATTCCTTCATTGTAGTTGTTGCTTTGAATTTGCACCCTTTTCTAAAACATTGCATCCATTGGCTGCCTGTTTCTTTCCGGGAACACAATACAAAGTACTAGTCCTGACCTATAAAGGCCTAAGTGGTCTGGGACCAGCATATCTAAAAGAACATCTTTTTCACATACAAGTCTACTCATCAGTTAAGACTATTTCGGTGGCAGAGCACGTGCCTTGCACACAAAAGCTCCCAGATTCAATCCCTTGCTTCTCCAGGTAGCATTGGAAAAGACTCCTGTCTGAAACCCTGCAGAGCTACAACCAACCATTGTAGACATTAGTACTGAGTTAGATGGAGCCTATGGGTTGCCTGGGTGAAAGGCAGTTTCCTATGTTTTTATCTGTTGGGACCTTTCCCCAAACACCCATGCTTGTTATTGTCATTCAGGCATTACTTTGAAACTGTCCTATTTTCCTGTTTTTTAATTATCAGTAATAGCGTTCAGTGTCTTTACTATGGCTCTTCTGTAAGTTTTTGTGCTGCCATTTTATTTTTGTTTTAGTCTTGTATTTTGGGAAACGTCATCCCTTGTACAAATTTTTGGATGTCGTATTGTCTAACTTTGTTTTGAAGTTGTTGTAAGCCGCCTTGTGGATCCAAATCTCGGGAAGGAGGGGTATAAATCTCTTTTAAATAACCAAAATAATAACTAAATAAATAAATATAAACCAGTTTGTGGTGTACCACAGAAACAGGTTTCTTTCGGGTCCGTGTAAAGGGGAAAAAAATGAAAAGCAGAATCAGCTACTTTTACCTAATAACAATAATTTACTCTATTAAAGTTGCTTTAAAATTTGCTTTTAGAAAACTTTGCCCTACATCAAAAATCCTTAAAAAGCACTCTTACCTGAAAGGAGAACTGTTTTGCATAAGTTGGTTCAATTTTGAACATATGAATAATCTTAGAATGTCACATATTCGCCTTGACTTGCAGAGGGGGATCCTTATTTTACTGGGAAGCTTCAAGATTACACTGCTGTGGAGAAAGATGAAGTGATTTTGCAATGTGAAATTAGCAAAGCAAATGCTCCCGTAAAATGGTTTAAGGACGGACAAGAACTAACTCCGTCTAAGAATGTTATCATCAAGGCTGATGGCAAAAAGAGAATACTCATCCTCAAGAAAGCCTTGAAGAAAGACATCGGTCAATATACCTGTGATTGCGGCACTGATCAGACTTCTGCCAAGCTGAACATTGAAGGCAAGTCCACCCTTACTGGTGTATTATTATATTCTATTTTAAGCCGCCCTGAGGATCATTCATTCGAAAGACAGGATATAAATCTTCCTAATAAACACATCAATAAAATCTTCTTGATCCTTCTGTTGTAGAACCCTGCTCATCAACATTGTCATGAAAGCTAATAATATTGGTGTATGGTGTTTTTTTCCTTCACAGATCGTGATATTAAGATTGTACGTCCCTTATATAGCGTGGAAATATTTGAGACAGAGACTGCACGTTTTGATACAGAAATCTCTGAGGAAGATATTCATGCTAACTGGAAATTGAAAGGGGAGCCTTTGACACAGACACCTGTAAGCGATCCTTTTAAACATTTCCACACTTCTAAATGAGGCTTATATTGCCTAAAATATGCAAATGGAAGAGCATAAAACTTTGGAAAATCTTTGGAAGATCTGAGAAAGTACTGTAGGGGGGGTACAGAGAAAATAATTGTATATTGACGCAATTTAAATGGCTGGAATTGTAAACCATGCAGAGTTAAGCAAAATATATAGAATGTAGTTTATCCGTGTTTCATATTCACACAATAGAAAATATATAATTCAGAGGAAGTAACATTAGAAATGTGAAGATTGCTTTTGTAATGAAAAGCAATTGTAAGTAATATGTAAATAATATTTGATAAAAAATATGTTACTTGCAATTGTACTGGAATTTAATAACTGCATTGTAGCCATATATAGGGTTTTTTTTGTTAATGTTCCCATGCAAATAATTCAGAAATTCAATGTCCATGTTTAGCACATTAACATCTCATTGATCTGGACAATGTGTGGTTGAAGGCCTGTGGTCAAAGTTTTGCAAAAGTTCAGTAGGTCATACCGTAGCCATTGGTTGTGTGTGCAGATGGAAGGGTTGCACACATTGCCCAGACCAACCTTAGCTCTTCAGCAGCTGGCTGCAACACAGCCAACACTGTTCAGGAGGGCCTCTGACCCTCCAAAGAGGCTTTACAGGAGGCACAGTGGGCTGCATTGGGGAGGGAAAATATTGGTTGCACAAGCTCCCTTCCGCTCACACAGCCATTAGATACAGAACAATGGGGTCCAAGTATGGTCAATGTACATGCCAGAGAATGTATTGTTCTGGTATTTGTACTCCGAGGCAGGATGTTGAGAACATGGTTGTAAAAGAGCTGCAGCCAGTGCAATGTTTTGTCCCAAAGGGGAATGAAAGGTTGCTACCATTTTGAATATCCAAATACCAGAAATATGGACCTGATAAAAGGAAGTGAAATCTATTAGAAATGAGTGTTGTACAAACCTTTGCATTTGTTTGCTCTTGAAAGGACTGTGAAATTAAGGAGGAAGGCAAAAGGCACTGTCTTACACTCTACAACGTGCGCTTGGACCAGGCCGGTAGCGTAGACTTCCAAGCAGCCAATGCCAAATCAACTGCCAATCTTCGAGTAAAACGTAAGTGTCTTCTAAGTGTATCAAGATCACGTGTCTTTTACACCAGTAACTGAGCTAAACTGAAACAAGTTGGGAGTCAGAGTGGGGCATGTGATATTTTGTTAACGGAACAGTAAATGAGAAGGAGACAGTCGGGTGAGCTTAAGTTGGGGAGTAGTTATTTGATATAGTTGTATCACTTATTCTTTCTTAATAAAAGCTTTTTATAAGTTAATTCTGATACTTCTAATTCAGTTAGTTTGTTTCTTTTTAGATCGTGGGATAGGTTACTACATTATATAAATATTTTCAATTAGTTTATAATAACAGGTTCTTAGAGCACTGGAATCGCCCCTCCTTATTCCAGGATGATTGGCAAGGTAGCATAATGAGTTGTTACAAAATCTAAAATATTACAAACAGACTCTCTGCTGTGCTTGGCATTTGGGGCATAAGATCTGAGAGGTAACACCATGCTGACATTTGTGGAAAGTGCCAGTAGCTTGATGGACAGGAACACCCTACACAGTTGGTGACCACTTGTCTCTCTGTCCAATTGTAGGCCTTGCTATTTTGGAAGGCGCATGCCTTATCTAGCAAGAGACATGCAGGGCTTGGCAAAGGAGACAGATGCAACGTAGCTTTCTTGCTGATCTTTTCATTTAAAAGGAGCAGGCTCCGCAAATAGGGAATCTCCAGTGACCAGCCCTCCCCCTGAAAACCCCAAGGGCCCAGATCTAGCCAGGGAATTTAAATAGCCTCCGTACATCATACTCCCTCTCTCTTGGGGAAAGGCACTATGGCAGTTAGCAAAAGGTGCAGGTGGCTAATCTGAAGATGTCTTCTTTGTTCCGTCAAGCACGTGTAATTGGCCTACTGAGGCCTCTGAAGGATGTAACTGTAACAGCTGGTGAAACGGCAAACTTTGAATGTGAACTCTCCTATGAGGGAATTGTAGTGGACTGGTTCTTGAAAGGACAGAAATTGGAGCCCAATGACAAGGTACAGAATACCTTTTTTCTCTTCTCCCCTTTTTCCGTGTCCAGCCCTATTTCTTTCCCTCCTTCTCTCCTACCCCTCCCTTTTGTGAGACTGACAGTGCAATCCTATACATACTTACCTGGAAGTAAGCCCCACTGAGCCCAATGTGGCTTGCTTCTGAGTAGAGATCCGTAGGATTGCACTATTCTAAAATATCATTCAGAAAAATCAGTTCCTTCCACATGGTGGAAGATAAAACTTCCAAAGTGACAGGTGAAAGGGGTTGGGGAGGTTTTGTATCAGGGCTAACATAAAGAGATATGTAATATTTTGATACTTGTGGTGAAGTTTATGGTTGTTTGCATCTCCTTATTCTTTTCCTTCTGTGAATGTAGAGCTGGCATCCAGTTCTGCATATAAGGGGATTAAGGAGATTGAAATTCCATTTCAGGCATTTGAGCAGGCTTCCAGATAACTTTCTCGGTAGATTTGCTCGCCGAGCATTTCTCACCAGCTATTTTTAACCCTTCATCAAGTGTGCTGTTAACGCTGAGATGTGAACAGCCCGGAATGCGGTTCATTCAATATTTAAAATGTTTTAGCATCAAGCCATATAGTAGTATAAGTAATAACATGCAGAAGTTGCATTCAGTGAAATATTATTTGGTGCTTGCTTTTTTTAGATCCTCTGTTTAAGTCATCAGAGTGTCTGTTAATAATAGGCTTATGCAGAGAAAATTTGCAAAGGAAAACAGAACTATACCTGCTAAAATGAGGCCCAGTTAGTACCAGTTTGGAATTACCATAGCCAATTCAGCCTAATCAAAACATTAAATTTAAACTAGCATAGCGAGATTTAGCTAAATGGATAGATTAATACTTACTGTTCCCATGAAAAGTTTTTTAATGGTTACGCATTATTAGATGCATCTTAAATATTTCAACTTTCATATTAATAATTGGCAAGATTTTATGTTTTGCTTCTGATTAACCCATGTACATTAGTTTAAATGGGCCTATGCTAACACAAACAATAGTGTTTAGGGCACTCCTACCCCAGTCCAGTAAGGGACTATAATCCATGCAGAACCAGGTCTCTCCTCAGTTCTTCCCAGCTGGACGGGGGAGCTATGATGAAAAGCTTCTTATACATGTAGTTCCCCTTTTAGATTGATTTGGATTATACCAACCCTTTGAAGAAGTTTACAGTTCCACCAATCAGCTGGTGGATTCAGTCTGCCAACTCTCACAAAACTCTAGAGGCCTTTGGGGCTTGGCGGCTGATGCAGCACGAAGAGCTGAAATTGAAACAAGAAATCAAAGAGGCCCCAATGCATGGGTGTATAACTGGGAGTCTTTGTTTACCAGCCTATATAGACAGACATATGCCAACACAAATGTTTGATATAAGGTTGAAACATGTTTGCTTACCAAATCTATTCTCCTGAACATTGCTTCTTCTTCTTCTTCTTTTAAGATCGTGCCCCGTGCTGAAGGTAGAGTTCACACCCTTGTTCTAAGAGATGTGAAACTAACAGATGCTGGAGAAGTCAAACTGACTGCAAAGGATTTCAGAACTCAAGCAAATCTTTTTGTAAAAGGTAGGCTTCCTAAAGTAAAAATTTATTCCATTAGCAGTATGCTAGAGGCTACTGATCCGTGTTAGGCAGAGTGCATGATTGGGCCGATCCTTTTCTGCAGTACTTTTTACACATAAAATGCTGAAAACAATTCTGGCCATAACTCAGACTTTTAAAAAGAGCAAAATGATAGCTAGCTTTTCAATCTCTTGGGAGCAAAAAAAGGATGCATGTAGCACCAACATGATTTGTGGGGTTTTTTTTCCCCTCCCTGTCTTCAGAACCACCTGTTTTTTAAAAAAATCATTTTCCATTAATAACAAAAGAAAATAAATAACATCATAACAGAACAAAAAAGAAAAATATAAAAAGAAAAAGAAAAATACACACAAAAAAGAAAAAACTCTTGATTCTAACCATTGCCATAAATCTTTAGACTTCCCCCGTTCCCTCCCCCTCTGGGTTTCCTATTATATCCTTGCAGCAGTTTTCACATTATTTTCATACATCATATATCCATTTACAGAACCACCTGTTGAGTTTACTAAGCCTCTTGAGGACCAGACCGTAGAGGAGGAAGCTACTGCAGTTCTGGAGTGTGAAGTATCCAGAGAAAATGCGCCAGTGAAATGGTTCAAGAATGGCCAAGAAATCCACAAGACAAAGAAATATGATATAATTGCTGATGGCAGAGTCAGAAAACTTATCATTCACGGCTGCACACTGGACGATGCTAAAACGTACACATGTGATTCTAAAGATTTCAAGACGTCTTGTTTCTTGAATGTTGAACGTAAGTTTTACTCATAATTTGCTTATAAATACATAGATACTTGTTTCATGATTCCAAAGGTAGGCATGTTGCAGATATATAGGTGGGTCAATCTGATGGTGCTGTAAAACAAGCAGACCTTTGACTTAAGTGGGTTGGGCTTTTTCTTTCATCCACAAAAGTGGGAACCTCTACTTTATCTATTAGAATAAATTATTATAACTAAGGCCATTACCATGGACTGAGATTCACAGATAAGAAAAAAAGAGAGATTGTTTTCAAACTGGAAATAATTTTTTTTCCCTTGTAGCACCTCATGTTGAGTTCACAAAGCCCCTTACGGATATTGAAGTTAAAGAAAAAGAAGTTGCTCGGTTTGAATGTGAAATTTCCCGACCAAATGTTCAGGTCTGTAATGTTTGTGTCTCTTAATATTTGCCCTTTTCAACAGCTTTTGCACAGAATCTCACAGCAGCCACCAGGAAACATTTTCTATTTTTCTAGTCACTAGGGCAGCGCAAAGCATTTAGAAGGTGGAAATTGTGTCTACTAATAGCTCAAACCAAAAGATGATCTAGGTTGTCTGCCTCATTCAGTCCCAGCTTCACTAGCTCCTTACTATAGATCTCCAGTTGCCAGTGTGGTGCCTGAGCCGCTTCATTTTTTTCACCCCTAAAGACTTCCTTAGGTAAAGGTAAAGGTAAAGGGGCCCCTGACCATCAGGTCCAGTCGTGTCCGACTCCGGGGTTGCAGCGCTCATCTCGCTCTATAGGCCAAGGGAGCCGGCGTTTGTCCGCAGACAGCTTCCGGGTCATGTGGCCAGCATGACAAAGCTGCTTCTGGTGAACCAGAGCAGCGCACGGAAACGGCGTTTACCTTCCCACTGGAGCGGTCCCTATTTATCTACTTGCACTTTGATGTGCTTTCGAACTGCTAGGTGGGCAGGAGCTGGGACCGAGCAACGGGAGCTCACCCCATTGCAGGGATTCGAACCGCCGACCTTCTGATCAGCAAGCCCTAGACTTTGTGGTTTAACCCACAGCGCCACCTGGGTGCCCTCAAAGCCTCTGAGCACCCTTCCCACCCATTGGCCCTCCTTCTTCGCTCTTCAAGGATCAGATTGGCACCTGAGCAGCTTTCTTAGTGCTGCTATGACGTGGAAATATGGATCTGAGGCATGGGTCCTTAAGGATTCTCATAGCCT
The DNA here is from genome assembly GCF_965207765.1 of Zootoca vivipara. Lineage (NCBI taxonomy): Eukaryota > Metazoa > Chordata > Lepidosauria > Squamata > Lacertidae > Zootoca > Zootoca vivipara. Next base: position 21,574,802 of record NC_142582.1, on the reverse strand, counting down.
GATTGTTCCAGGGGGGCCAACCCTCCATACCAGCCTGCCACACCCAGTCCTGCATTGTCGGCAGGTGGGGGGGGGAGGTGCTGTTCATCCCACAAAGCCGCTGCACTCCTAAAAGGGGATAAGCAGATTTCCAGAACCTTAATAAGAAAAACCAGTACTGCCAATGAAAATAAAATACACCTATCTGAATGTAGATTTTGCCTACATATTTTACTTAGAGCCAAATACTATGCCCTTCCCAATAGGTGATTGACACTATCATCAATTTTCTAATCCATCTCCACATGTGCAACTTCCAAACGGCCGAATTGGAATGACCAATGGACCCAATACTCTCATGCTTACAGCTGATTTCTGGGTTTAGCTGAAAAATAATTGCAATGAAATGTGCACCATTTGACATGTTCATAGGGAGCGTATCTATATTCACTGTGGAATATTGGTTTATGATTTAGCGTAAAATATCATCCAGGCATGCTTTAATCTAATACAATCAGTAATTATATATTTCGATTTCTCAGTTACTGCTTCAGTTGATATCTCTTTTTTGCATTCTGTTCAACTTTTTATCACTATTTTAAATATAGGCACGGTGGTTTAGGGATGGTGTTGAAATCAGAAAAGGCAAGAAGTTTGACATCATTGCTAAAGGCGCCCAGAGAATACTTGTTATCAACAAATGTCTGCTTGATGATGAAGCAGAATACGCATGTGAAGCAAAAGGAGCCAGAACCTCTGGCATGCTGACAGTGATAGGTAAAGCTAAAATCAAGTTTGTTGTATTTACGTGAAAGAGCAATGGCTTGATCGCTATTATGATCAAATACAACTATTGTTCTTCTTCTTCTTTTCTTTTACAGAAGAGGAAGCTGTCTTTACCAAAAAACTTCCCAATGTGGAAGCAAGTGAAACAGACACTGTCAAACTGATTTGTGAAGTTTCCAAGCCCGATGCAGAAGTTACCTGGTTCAAAGGCGATGAGGAGTTGCCCGATGGTGGTAGATATGAACAGATTGCTGATGGCCGGAAGAGAATTTTGGTCATCCACAATGCTAATCTTGACGATGCAGGAGCATACAGCTGCAAGCTTCCTAGCAGTCAGACAACTGGCAAGCTGAAAGTTCATGGTAAGAAAACTACTTTGGAATTTTTCACAGGTGTTGCCAGGTGACATGTAGGGCTGGGCCCAAGCCGGTTTCTAGACCACATCGTGATAACCATTTCAAAATAAATGACCCAGCACTATATCACAACTTGTGTGTGTGTGTGTGTGTGTGTGTGTGTGCGCGCGCTATGCAAAAATTCACAATACAGTCATACCTTGGAAGTCAAATGGAATCCGTTCTGGAAGTCCGTTCAATATCCAAAACGTTTGGAAACCAAAGCATGGTTTCTGATTGACTGCGAAAGCCCCGACTGTACTGGAAAAACCAGAAAGTCAGCCGGTGCTTCTAGGTCTCCTTGAGTTGAATGAACAGGCACTCTTTACTTCCTTCCTCCCTTCTTTCCTCCCTTCTGTGTGTTTGTGTGTGCATGTGTGCCTCAGCTGAGCAGTTTAAGGAAGCTCACCCCATATCAAACCCCTCCAGCGTGAGCTAGAGCAGAATGGGAGCTTGCTCAGTTGTAGGGCTGGGCGATGCATTTCAGCTTCTTCTTCCTCTTATTTACTCCTCCCTCCTTATTTCAGACATTGCGATATATCAGCAGATTGGGGTATTTAGCTGGTGATACATCACAATGTTGAAAACCACATATCACCCAGCCCTAGTTACATGTGTGCAGCTGAGTAGGGTTTTTGACCCACTTCTCATTGACCGAATATACACGATTGTGTCATCTATGCTAGGACACGGCCATGTCAAGTCAGTCTGAGACATCTTTTGCTGACTGAAAATATTTTCGGTTATCAATTAGATGGGGGGGAGATCTACTTATTCCCATATCAAAAACTAAAAACAATATGCCCAACGTCTTTTTCAGAACTTGCAGCAGAATTTATAACCAGGCCACAGAACGTTGAAGTACTTGAAGGAGAAAAAGCAGAATTTGTCTGCTCAGTATCCAAAGAAGCCTTTGACGTACAGTGGATAAGGGATGATACTGTTCTTGAAGCCAATGATAAGTATGACATAATTTCCGACGGCAAAAAGAGAGTCCTGGTCATTAAAGAGTCTGTCCTGGATGACGAAGGAAGTTATGCCGTCATGGTCGGTGCAGCCAAAGCAACAGCCCGCTTATCTGTGATCCGTAAGCTTTATGGGGTTTTCTCATACATTTGTGGGCATGCTTTTATTTCCTTTGTGAGGATGTAATTCACATAATAATAATATGCAAATTCAAATTGCAGAAAAACTCAGGATTGTCATCCCACTGAAGGACCAACAAGTAAGAGAGGGAGAAGAGCTTGTCTTTAACTGTGAGGTTAATACAGAAGGTGCCAAGGCGAAGTGGTACAAAGATGAAGAAGCAATATTCGACAGCGCCAAATACATCATGGTCCATAAGGATTTAGTTTACACTCTAAGAATTAGAGACGCCCATTTGAATGACCAAGCAACCTACAACATAGTCCTGGCAAACAAGAGAGGAGAACAAGTAAAGAGCTCTGCTACTTTGACTGTGCTTGGTAAGTGTTTTCCCACGGCTATTATTCTAGAAAAAGAGTTTCCATTAATTCCTCCATTGTTCTCTTATAATAGCAATGGTGCCCACTTGAGAGGTGTGCCATTCCAGAGAGGAATGGCAAACTAAGCTGTTGGGCAATGCCAAAATGGCAAAACTGGCCAGAAAGCTCAGGAACCAAGAAGACCAAAACTTCAATAAAGATTGGGGGGGAGGGAATATAATTTATTTAGGAGACCACTGTCAGATGAAAACATTAGCAGGATTGCAATAACACTTGTAAAGTAGCAAATACTACGGATAAAATGGAGAGATAAAATATGGACTATGAAATAATATGCAGGTGAAAAGAATAACAATAAGACCCATGGAAGGGATGGTGGGAAGTCCAGAGATTGAGAGAAAATTCTAACTAGGGATATGTAATTGGTATTGTTATAATTCTATATCTGTAAAATCAAATAAAAATTATTTTTAAAAAAGAGCGAGAGAGAGGTGCTGGAACTCAGTTCTGGCTGGGAGAAAAAAAGCCCTGGTGTTTTCTTATTCTAAGTGGCATAGGCTTTCACTCTTGTTTGGATGAGGATGTAAATTAACAACACTTTTCAAACCACCTCCCTCTTAAACAGAGGAAGACCTCAGAATTATTGAGCCTCTTCAAGACATCGAAACCATGGAGAAGAAGTCTGTCACGTTCTGGTGTAAGGTTAACCGCCTCAACGTAACCCTCCAGTGGACAAAGAATGGCGAAGAAGTCACCTTTGACCGCCGCATTTTGTACAAAGTGGATAAATACAAGCATTCGCTTATCATTAAAAACTGTGGGTTTATAGATGAAGGGGAGTACGTTGTTACTGCTGGCCAAGACAAGTCGGCTGCAGAGCTTATTATCACGGAGGCACCTGCAGATTTCATTGAGCACTTGCAGGACCAGACAGTCACTGAATTTGATGATGCAGTCTTCAGCTGCCAGCTCTCCAAAGAGAAAGCAATGGTGAAGTGGTACAGAAACGGACGAGAGATTAAAGAGGGCAAAAAGTAGGTGCAGGTGCTTTTAACTGGTTGGTGGTGTACTATGGTTGCTGTATGGACTTTTGCCTCTGAATTTAACACATCCTTTTTTTCTGTCTGCAATAAAGGTATCAATTTGAAAAGGATGGAAATTTACACAGGTTAATCATAAAAGACTGCAGGCCAGAGGATGAATGCGAGTATTCCTGTGGTGTGGATGACAGGAGATCCAGAGCAAGACTTTTTGTGGAGGGTATGCTTACAATTTCTATTTATCTTTCACCTTTCAATATTTTTTTTGTTTAAATATGTCAACACAATCTAAATTTTGTTCTTATTTTGACCAGAAATTCCTGTGGAGATTATCCGGCCACCACAAGATATTTACGAAGCCCCTGGCTCTGACGTCCTTTTCTTTGCTGAACTGAATAAAGATAAGGTGGAAGTCAAATGGTTGAGAAATAACATGATTATAGTCCAGGGAGATAAACACCAAATGATGAGTGAAGGAAAGGTCCATAGGCTGCAAGTATGTGAGATTAGGCCTCGCGATCAAGGAGAATATAGATTTATTGCCAAAGATAAAGAAGCTCGAGCTAAGCTAGAACTGGCAGGTAAGCCTCTGAAATTTTTTAACAATAAAATAATATTTATATGAGTAATGTGACATTTCTAGTGCTAATAAAAAAAGCTCTGTCACTGAGATCCTACAAGCAAGATGTAGCTTTTATTATGCAGTTTTGTAATGTAGCTTCTGTGTATTTAGAAGTCAGAATGATCTTTACCCAGCACAGATTAATTATCTGTGTATGTTGGAGGCACCAATAGTGCCCCCATTGGCCAGAATGGTACAAGATGGTGTCTATACAACATTACTAATGGTTATAATTTTGGTTCTCCCTTCACACGAAAGTTGCTTTAAAAAATCACAAAACTGTGCTGTTGTTTTCTGTTTCAAATTTTCTGTAATGTATTTCAATGTTGTTGTTTTTCCTAGCTGCTCCAAGAATAAAGATAGCTGATCAGAACCTTGTGGTAGATGTTGGGCAGCCATTGACTATGATGGTTCCATATGATGCCTACCCACGAGCAGAAGCTGAGTGGCTTAAGGGAGAAGAAGCCTTGCCCACTCTTACTGTTGATACAACACCTGAGAGTACTACCTTCAGAATTCACGAAGCAAAGACAACAGACAGAGGGAGTTACAAAATCATCCTTAAAAATAAGCATGGCCAAGCTGAAGCACACATCAATGTTCAAGTTATTGGTAAGCTCATCATTTCCTGTACTCTGTCCTATGGCCGAATGTTGTTGTTTTTCTGCTGAAGAAAACAAAAGCATTGGTATATAATGACGAGAGAAATAAGAAATAAGTAGAAGTTAACTGCATCCACGCACCTCACTAAGTTGTTGTTGTTTTATGAAACTCAAAGCAAATCCCAGATTCTTTTAAGTAAACATACTTTCGCTTTATTCCCAGATGTCCCTGGCCCAGTTAGAAACCTGGAAGTAACTGAGACATTTGATGGTGAGGTTAGCCTTGCCTGGGAGGAACCAGAAAGTGATGGTGGTAGTAAAATCACTGGGTATGTTGTTGAAAGGCGTGATGTCAAACGAAAGACCTGGATTTTGGCAACGGATCGTGCCGACAGTTGTGAATACACAGTAACTGGCCTTCAAAGGGGAGGTGTGGAGTATCTCTTCCGCGTGAGTGCGAAAAACAGAGTGGGCACGGGTGAGCCAGTCGAAACAGACAAACCTGTGGAAGCCAAGAGCAGATTTGGTAAGAAAATTGTTATTTGGAGACTATAATTTGTTGAAGTTCTGTTGAACGGGAAAATAAGGTTTTTTTAAAAAAAAATTCTCTTATCACCTTCCAGATGTCCCAGGACCTCCTCTCAATGTACAAGTTGTTGATGTGAACAGATTTGGTGCATCTCTTACTTGGGAACCCCCAGATTATGATGGAGGCTCTCCGATTACGGGCTATATCATTGAATTACGTGACAGAGCTTCGATCAAGTGGGAGCCAGCCATGACCACAGGAGCACATGACTTAGCTGGAACCTTAACTGATGTGGTGGAAAACAAAGAATACTTTTTCAGAGTCAGAGCTCAAAACCAGGTTGGAATTGGCAAGCCTAGTGCTTCTACACATGCAGTGAAGATTATGGATCCAATCGGTTAGTATGCAGGCGATAAGAAAATATTTCTAGATAGTTATAATATCATTTGCTTATAAAATATGAAAATATAGTCCGGCCCCCCACAAGGTCTGAGGGACAGTGGACCGTCCCCCTGCTGAAAAAGTTTCCTGACCCCTGCGCTAATGCCTATTGTTTCTATACACAACATGTCCCTATGTCACATCACATGTACTTTGGACATCCCTGCTAGTTTCAAAACAGCAGTTTGTCATGGGCTTAGGATACTGTTGTTTGAGGAACTTAAGAGTAACCCTTTCAGACTTGTGGGACTAGTTGCATAGTTCTTCTGATTCTGGCCATCCGTTATATTGTGCAAATCATTGTGTTTTGCAGAAAAGCCAAGTCCTCCCATTAACCTCGATCATTCTGACCAAACTATGTCATCTGTGAAACTTACATGGGAACCTCCCTTGAAAGACGGAGGCAGCCCAGTACTGGGCTACATTATTGAAAGGCGGGAAGAGGACACAGACAACTGGATCCGTTGCAACGCAAAACTTGTGCCTAGTCTTAATTATAAGGTACCATATTTCTTTCCGAAGTAAAAATCTTATTAAGGTTTTTTTAAAAAAAAACAAAAACAAATAGTGATTATTAATTATGACACTTTCCTCTGTCTTCATAGGTAACTGGATTGAAACCTCTAGCCAGGTATTATTATAGAGTATCTGCAGAAAATGCTGCTGGTGTGTCAGATCCTGCTGAAGCTATTGGACCACTGACTGCTGATGATCCTCATTGTAAGTTGAATTCTAGCTTCTTGCCATAGTCAACAGCTTGAAAGGAAAGGTTGTGTTCATATGAGACTATTCATGCTTGTTCATAAAAACAATACTTTAATATTGCTCTCAGCAGTAAAAAAAAATGCCCCCCTCTCAGCAGTAACAGTCTAAAACAGTATTGGATTGGAGACCATGTGGCCCTCTTGATGTTGTTGGACCCCAATCAGTTCCAGCCAGTTGTAGTAAAACAACATCCAGAGGGTCTGTAGGCCTCGTCTAAGCTATACTAAAATGGAGGGAAACCCTTAACATTCACTAGGTAGCACTGCTCTACATTTACAATTTGTCCTCTAAGGCTGCATTGCTAAACAAGTCAGAATTATTATTATTATTATTATTATTATTATTATTATTATTATTATTTTAAATGTATTAAATTGAACATTTAGGTGTCTTTTAATTAGAGTAAGCTTATATATCGGCTTTCTATATTGCTAATTTCATCAGATTATGAAACAGTTTTATGATGTGTTCTCAATAGAACACCATGTGAAAGCATCTATAATAATGCTTTCCATCGGAACAGATTCCGAAGGCAATTGCCCTTTAATGGTGTTGTGGAGAAAAAAAATTAAGTTTGTAACTTTAATCAGCATATTTTGTGTTTGTATTTCAGCTGGACCTACAATGGACTTGAGTGGATTTAAAGATGGACTGGAGGTTATTGTTCCAGATCCTGTCAAAATACGTGTTCCTATTACTGGCTATCCAGTCCCAACTGCCACATGGTCTGTCGGCGACAAAGTTTTAGAACAGGGTGACCGGGTAAAAATTGACACGTCTGCAGCCTTTGCAGAGCTTGTTATTACCCCAAGTGAACGGCCAGACAAAGGCATCTATACCTTGAAATTAGAAAACCCTGTGTCATCTGTATCAGGAGAAATCAATGTTAATGTCATTGGTGAGCATATATTCTGAAGAATTGTATATAACCTGTTTTATCAATAACCATGTGTGTAAAATCCAAGAGTTTCAACAAGCCAAATTTGTTATGAACATAGCTGCCAAGTCTCCCGCTGAAAAATGCGGGATCAGCAGCGGCGCGGCACCGGAGGTCGCTTCTACGCATGTCTGGACATGCGTAGAAGCAACTTCCGGTGCCACTCTGCCCGATTTTCAGTGCCCAGGCACGAGCGGAGCGGCACCGGAAGTCACTTCTGGCTTAGTCAATACATGCTCAAACCAAAAATACTCTGAATACAAGAAATTGAATATGTAAATGAGAGAACCTTTTGAAAAAACACCTGAGCATTGTGGCCTAAGCCAAGATAAGTGGTTTCATACAAATTTGAATGCACTAAACATAAAAGTACAAGGAGAACTACTGAAGAAGCCCGTCATATGGGCGAAACAGGCAAAAAAACGCCGGCAGCCTGTCTACTACCATTGACACCTCGTTCGACCTGCTGCCACTTGCTGACCGCTAGATAGCCTCAAAGACTATAAAGACTGGTTTGCCTTTAATTTGTACATGCTATCTGTTTAACGTTTGATTTTGGCTCTTGTGTCAGCACTTGTATATGGTTCTCTTATTGTTTTCTCTTTGGATTAATAATACTTGATTGAAACTGGATTGAATTTGGTGCCTTTGCGTGCTGCTTGTTTTATTTTGGACATGCGTAGAAGCAACTTCCGGTGCCACTCTGCCCGATTTTCAGTGCCCAGGCACGAGCGGAGCGGCACCGGAAGTCACTTCTACGCATGTCCGGACATGCATAGAAGCGACTTCCGGTGCCACGCTACCCATGTCTGGGCACCGGAAATCGGGCTGCACCAGCACCCAAAATGGAGCCTCCCTGGCAGGTAGGAAATATGGGGGATTTACAGGGATTTTTTTCCAATCCGGGCTGCCAGCGGGAAACGATTTAAAATACGGGGGTTTCCCATGAAAAACGGGACACTTGGCAGCTATGGTTATGAATAGCACCATAGGAGCCAACTCCTAGAGGCCAAGGTCCCTTCCCCCCCCAAAAAAAAAATATGAGGGGTATAGGCCTTCCCAAAGTTGATGGGTGCATGTGTGTGCCATGTCATGTGATCAATTGTGTGGGGCGGGGCTTATCTTGGCTTCCCCAATATTTTATTCAAGTTGGCACCCCTGAATAGTACTAAACAACAGCAGCATGTTTGTTTATTAAACTTATGTGCTGCCTTTCCTCCCAAAATTGCCTAGATTGGCAACTTCTATTGTACCATTTTGTTATGAAATCCTATAATACAAGGGGGGTCAATAAACTTAGCTATAAACAGTTAGCAGACTGTCCTAAGAATGCTTACTCAGAAGTAAGTTGTGGCCTTAATCCTTCTTTCTTTTTTTAAAAAAATAGAAGCATGAATTAACATCTAGTAAGTGTAACCAAACAGCCAAAGTCTTCCATCAAAGAAAAAACAAGTAATATATATATATATATTATAATAATAATTGGTTTATAATATGATGGATATTTATATTTAGCTCGCCCAAGTGCACCAAGAGAACTACAAATTGGAGAGATAACTAGGAACTCAGTCCAATTAAATTGGGAAACACCTGAAGATGATGGAGGAAGCCCAGTGACTGGCTATCTTATTGAAAAGCGTGAAGTGAGCCGCAAAACATGGGTCAAGGTACGCAGTTTCTTTCCAAAACCAAAACACCTATATTTCTAATATGTATTGCTGAAGGTTGTATGAAATATGCTGGTGCTTGCTATGGGAAAAAAAGTTCTTTAAGTACTTAGAACCTCTCTTGTTTTTAGGTGATCGATAACGTCCTTGACCAAGAGTTCACTGTACCAGATCTGGTTCAAGGGAAGGAATATTTGTTCAGGGTTTCAGCATGTAACAAATGTGGACCAGGAGAGCCTGCTTACATTGATGAGCCTGTTAACATGTCAGCACCTGCTAGTGAGTTTTCTTAATTAACTATTCCTATTGATTTTGTATATCTGCATTTTACGTAGTAACTTGTGCTAAGCGACATAAGTATTGAAAGAAAGCAAAAGAGCAGGGTTTGAATCGATAAGGGTTTGGTATGACTTACCTGTAGTATTAAGGGACCCAGGTGGCACTGTGGGTTGAACCACAGAGTCTAGGGCTTGCTGATCAGAAGGTCGGCGGTTCGAATCCCTGCAACGGGGTGAGCTCCCGTTGCTCAGTCCCAGCTCCTGCCCACCTAGCAGTTCGAAGTGCAAGTAGATAAATAGGGACCGCTCCGGCGGGAAGGTAAACGGCGTTTCTGTGCGCTGCTCTGGTTCGCCAGAAGCAGCTTTGTCATGCTGGCCACGTGACCCGGAAGCTGTCTGCGGACAAACGCTGGCTCCCTCGGCCTATAGAGCGAGATGAGCGCCGCAACCCCAGAGTCGGACACGACTGGACCTGATGGTCAGGGGCCCTTTACTTTTACCTTTACCTGTAGTATTAGAAAAACAGAGGCTTGGATCCAAAGATGCATAAATGGAACTATTTGTGCAATAATTCCACCCCCTCTTCTGCACTGCAGCCCTCTGTATCCCCTGAAAAACTGCTGCCTAGTATTAATGAACCCTCAATTGACAGAAATTAGGGAGCCACCTTGCACCAACAAATGGGTCTTTCCTGTTGTGCCCAATGTGAGAAGAACACCCCAAAGACAGTAAAGAATTAAAAAAGAAGGCACACTATAAGGCACACACTCTATACAAGACAATTATTCATGTTCTTTCCTCCCAACTCCTTGCAGCGGTGCCTGATCCACCAGAGAATGTGAAATGGAGAGATCCAACATCTAAGTCCATTTTCCTCACATGGGATCCACCTAAGTATGATGGCGGTTCTCGTATCAAAGGCTATCTGGTTGAAAAATGCCAGCGTGGCACTGACAAATGGGAGCCCTGTGGCGAACCAGTCATTGAGACAAAGTAAGAGCTTGCAGTATGGAGAAATGTTTTACAAAATTGGATGGTTACATTTAAGCATGCAGTACGCTGAACTTGTTTTCTGATTAACAGAATGGAAGTGACAAAACTTAAGGAAGGAGAATGGTATGCTTATCGCGTGAAGGCTCTGAACAGGCAAGGAGCAAGTAGACCAAGCAAGCCAACAGATGAAATCCAGGCTGTGGATGCAATGGGTAATTTTTGATTTCCCATTCATACTTAATCTATACTCTTGAAAACACTGGTGCATGTGTTTCTGCTGTTGACTCTTCTGTGTTTATAAAATGTGCGGTTGCGAATTCTATTTTAACAACATGTTGATTTTTCTCTCAAATCAGAGGCCCCTGAGATTTTCCTAGATGTGAAACTGCTTGCTGGAATCACTGTCAAAGCTGGAACTAAGATAGAGCTGCCGGCAAGGGTAAATGGAAAGCCCGAGCCACGGATTAGCTGGACAAAAGCTGAACACACCCTGAGAACTGATAAAAGAATAACCATTGAATCCAAACCTAACCATTCTACAGTCATAATAACAGAGAGCAAGAGAAGTGACAGCGGCACCTATATTATTGAAGCCGTAAATGCCAGTGGTCGGGCAACAGCTACAGTTGAAGTTAATGTCCTAGGTATGTTTTGTTTCCATAGAAATAACTTTCAATGTTTTCCTAACGAAATATTTGAATAGAAGAGGTTCAAACTATTGCTATGCTTCCACAGATAAGCCTGGCCCACCAGCTGCATTTGATATCTCCGACATTACAAACGTATCTTGTGCTTTGACTTGGAATCCTCCTAGAGATGATGGCGGCTCCAGAATCACAAACTACGTTCTGGAACAAAGAGCTACAGACAGTGAAGTGTGGCACAAACTATCATCCACTATCAAAGAGACAAACTTCAAAGTAACAAACCTAACACCCCTTAAGGAGTACATCTTCAGAGTCAGCGCAGAAAACATGTACGGAGTTGGAGAGCCAGCCCAGTCCGTTCCTGTCGTTGCTAAATATCCATTTGGTAAGTCTATTTGCTTGACAGAAAGGACTGCTTGTCACAAGATGGCCGCCAAGGGAGCCTGCTAGAAACTATAATGTGGTAGCCACTCCACATGGCGTGTCATTGATAGGTACCACTTCTCCATGTGGGTCAGTCCCCACCATAATGTTGTTTGTCTCTACACTATCATTGGTGATATGGAGATAAGCCTGTGGGTAAGGGTCAGTATTCATGGCAAGCTGGTACACATAATCTACTTGTCATTTGTAGCAGGCAGCAGCCACAAAGAGACAATTTCTAGCAGCCTCTCCATGGCAATTGTTTTATTTGATGAAATGGCATTTATTGCTACAGGTGCTTCCTATTAGATTTGCACAAAAGGAGTTGCAAGTACGGTGTGTCAATGTTCCCTTTTCTACTTCTTTGTACAGATCCACCAGGTCCTCCTACACGAGTTCAGCCTGTTGAGATCACTAAAGATTCTGTAACATTGACTTGGGTGGAACCAGATGAAGATGGTGGCAGCCCTATCACTGGTTATTGGGTTGAACGGTTGGACCCTGATCAAGATAAATGGGTCCGCTGCAATAAAATACCAGTTAAAGATACGACATTCAAGTAAGATCATTATATGTTTCATTTTTTTAAAAAAATATAGCTAGATAACTGAGAAGATTGCTATTTGTTTTTTGGTAAACAGTTGACTTTTATATACTCTTGATTTTGAAACCTTGTCATACTTTAGAATAAAATATGAACTGGTGCTCTGTAATAGCATCAAATAATTGTATTGCTGTCCGTACTTTGGGTCTACAGTAGCCATTTCCTAAATCATGTTCATAGCCATCGACCAGCGCTACATAGGAGCCATTGAATAGGACAACCATACTATCAGTAGCACCAATTTCTGCTATGGAAACAGTAGTGGGATTGTGACTTCTGATGTGATTCTACATCACTGCAGCTGCTCATAAGATTAGTGCTGATATCAGAACTTCTTAGAGATGAATATAGTCTTCTGCTTTTTGAACTCCCAGTACAGTCATACCTTGGAAGTTGAACGGAATCCGTTCCGGAAGTCTGTTCAACTTCTAAAGCATTCAGAAACCAAAGTGCAGCTTCTGGCTTCAGGAAGCTCCTGCAGCCAATCGGAAGCTGCGGAAGCCCTGTCGGACATTCGGGTTGCAAAAAACATTCGCAAACTGGAACACTCAGTTCCGGGTTTGCGGCATTCGGGAGCCAAAACGTCTATGAATACCAAGGCATTCGGGATCCAAGGTACAACTGTAATATGAATTTCTAATACAAACTAGAGATATTTCTTACACCCAAGCATTATTCATCCTTAGAATCTTAAGTAATACCCATATATATCATCTACTAATGAATAGTACAGAAATGCAGATTATATTACATCTGACCAGTGTCTGAGGCTTTCTAGTGATACAGTAATAGGAAAGTCCTTCCTCCATGTACACAGAGAGGTTTGGGGTGATAGCATATATTTGCTCTGAACAGTTCTAAGGTATTGATTTTTTTTTATGCACGATGTACACTTGTGATGATGCACAGTATTTAATTACAGCGTTGACAAGTAATAAGTATTACAAATTTTACATTTGGAGCATTATCATCATTACTATTAGGGTTAAAGGTCTCACGTTCCATAAGAAGTACAAGTTCCGTGTCGTGGCAGAGAATCTTGCTGGGCCAGGAAAGCCAAGCAGAGCAACGGAGCCAGTCTTAGTGAAGGACCCTATTGGTATGAAAGCATTTTTCTTAGATGAGTTTTATAACTTACTCAAAGTCATAATGCTGGGGTTTTCTAATCCAAGTTACCAATTCATGTCTAGATCCCCCATGGCCACCCGGCAAGCCAACTGTGAAAGACGTTGCCAAGACCTCGTGTTTCTTGAACTGGACGAAGCCAGAACACGACGGCGGTGCCAAGATTGAATCGTATGTAGTTGAATTGTTAAAGACTGGCACAGACGAGTGGGTGAGAGTGGCTGAAGGAATCCCCACAACAGAACACTTCCTCAAAGGGCTTATGGAGAAACAAGAATACTCCTTCCGTGTCAGAGCTGTGAACAGAGCTGGAGAGAGTGAGCCTAGTGAGCCCAGCGATCCCGTGCTTTGCAAGGAGAGACTGAGTAAGTTGGTCACTGCATTCTGCAAGAGAGCTTCTCCTTCAATTCCCAAAAGTATCAGAAGCCTGCTCCACAGTAACTGCCCTGTTTCCCCTATTTTAAGGCGTAGCCATAAAATAAGACATAGCAGGATTTTTAAGCATTCAAGGAATATAAGCCATACCCCAAAAATAAGACATAGTGATAGGCGCAGCAGCAATGCGGGCCGTGGCAGGAGGAGGAGGAGAGAAAAAATAAGACATCTCCTGAAAATAAGCCATAGTGTGTTTTTTTGAGGAAAAACAAATATAAGACGGTGTCTTATTTTCGGAGAAGCACATTTGGCATGGGGTTTTCAGTGGGGCTGCCACTGTCTGTACTTGCGAAAGACAATTGAATATATTTTCGTTTCACCCTCAGTTATTCTTTGTATTGTTTTTATATGATGGTGGTGGTGGTGGTGGTGGTGGTGATGATGATAATGTATTACTTATACCCCACCCATCTGGCCGGGTCTCCCCAGCCACTCTGGGCGGCTCCCAACAGAATATTAAAAACACGATAAAACATCAAACATTAAAAAACCTCCCTAAACACAGCTGCCTTCAGATGTCTTCTAAAAGTCAGATAGTTGTTTATTTCCTTGACATCTGATGGAGGGCATTCCACAGGGTGGGCGCCACTACTGAGAAGGCCCTCTGCCTGGTTCCCTGTAATCTCACTTCTTGCAGTGAGGGAACCACCAGAAGGCCCTCAGAGCTGAATGATGGGGGTGGAGACACTCCTTCAGGTATACTGTTTTTAGCTGCTTTTGTGATGTGATTATAAATTGATGGATTACACGCGTAAAAGATGATACATCAATTAATTCACCATCACTAATTCATCAGAACTATGGTTTGTGTTAAGGTTGCACTGGAAACATTAAAACATATTCATATTAATAATATTTTGCTTTAATATTGTTACAGATCCTCCTTCACCACCTCGATGGCTTGAGGTCATTAATATCACTAAAAACACTGCAGACCTTAAATGGACAGTACCAGAACGCGACGGAGGTTCTCCCATTACAAATTACATTGTTGAAAAGAGAGATGTCCGGCGGAAAGGCTGGCAGACGGTTGATACTACAGTTAAGGACACCAAATATACAGTGACACCACTAACAGAAGGCTCTCTGTATGTATTCCGTGTAGCTGCAGAAAATGCAGTGGGACAGAGTGACTACTGTGAAATCGAGGACTCCGTTCTTGCAAAAGACACCTTCAGTAAGTACACACACTCAGAATTCAGCTTCAACAAACTATGTCATCGTTTTTAAATTTCTGTTTTCCTAATTATCAATATTATTTAATTTAGCTACCCCTGGAGCACCATATGCACTTACACCAGTCGAAGTGACAAAGAGACATGTTGACTTAAAATGGGAACCCCCTAAGAATGATGGTGGCAGACCAATTCTACGGTAAAAGAGAATTGTTTTTATATTTATTTATTTATTGTAAACCTCTTAGAGGTTCAGTTTATACATTTGAAGGAAGGAAGGAAGGAAGGAAGGAAGGAAGGAAGGAAGGAAGGAAGGAAGGAAGAGACAGACAGACAGACAGACAGACAGACACAGAATATATTGGGAAAGAGTGTAAAATCTGGGGCAGGGAGAGAAAATAGAGAACATTTATTTTTAAAGGTTCCAAAGTTTATTGTGTTCATTGTACACATTCATCTATTAGATGAGATGAGTAATGTTTCAAATCTAAATGAACGATTTGTTCTTATTTAAATCTTTCTACTTGATTGAATTGTATGTATTCATGCAACTTATAAACGTCTCTTCTTCACACAGATACGTTATTGAGAAGAAAGAGAAGCTTGGCACGCACTGGGTGAAAGCTGGCAGAACATCAGGCCCTGACTGCAATTTCAGAGTAACAGATGTCATAGAAGGTACAGAAGTGCAATTCCAGGTCCGTGCTGAAAATGAAGCCGGCTGTGGTCACCCTAGTGAACCAACTGACATCCTGGCAATTGAAGATCCAACAAGTGAGTTACAAGCATTGGAAATTAGAATCAATGACATATGTGTTGTGCCAAATAGAATGACAGAAAATAACATTACCTTGGTATTCCGGCAGGCCCTCCTTCGCCTCCTCTGGACTTACACGTGACAGACGCAGGAAGAAAACATATTTCGATTGCGTGGAAACCACCAGAGAAAAATGGCGGCAGTCCTATAATCGGATACAATATAGAACTCTGTGAAGCAGGAACTGAAAAATGGATGAGAATAAATTCTCGACCAGTCAAAGATTTGAAATACAAAGCAGAAGAAGGTGTTGTCCCTGACAAGGAATATATTCTCAGGGTCAGAGCTGTCAATGCGATAGGAGCTAGTGATCCGTCAGACATATCAGAAAACGTTGTCGCCAAAGATCCAGACTGTGAGTATAGTTGTTCTTGAAACAGTCATGAAATAGATTATAAATTGTGAAATTGCTTTGGCACACTAACTGAAATTATTTTTCTGTGGGGGTTTTTTAAAACAACAACAACAGGTAATCCAACTGTTGATATAAAGACTACAGACCTCGTTGTGGTTGAAGGTGAAAAGTTAAGTATCCCCGTGCCGTTCAGAGCTGTTCCAACTCCAACCATTGCTTGGCATAAGAGTGGGAAGGAGCTGAAAGCAGGTGACCGAATAACAATGAAGAGCGACCACATCTCTGCTTTGCTGGAAGTAACAAATGCAGTCCATGCTGATGCTGGCGTTTACACTATTAACTTGGAGAATAAACTGGGTTCAACAACCGGTACAGTCAATGTCAAAGTAATAGGTAATTTATTTTTCTTATACTGGCAATTATGTGAATTAGACTCATAATGGTGAATGGGTGACAAGATGTTCAGCTCTTAGTGTCAGGGACCATGCTGTGGAGGGCTGCACTGAGGAGGAAGGTTGGGAGCCTCCCCCTTCCCTTCCCTTCCCTTCCCTTCCCTCCCACTCCCCCTGCTATGCATCCAGATCCTGAATCTTCCCAGGAGGAGGAGGACAGTATTGATTTGGAACAGTGGTTTGCAGAGTGGCATAGTTCAGAAGGCAGAAGCTGGGATATACTGGATGGGGAAGAGCTAGGAGAAGAAACACTGGAAGAGAGAGGGTTAACAGATTCACAGTCATTGGACAGCATTCCCCTACCGCCCTCCCTGAGGTCAAGAAGAGCTCAGAAAGTGTCAGAACAGAAAGCACACAAAGCATAGAGAGTACAAGCTCAGATTACAAGAAGTAGAAGTGACATAGATTAATAGGGACATAAAGGGGTAGGATCCTTAATTGGGAGCACCGCCATTCCTAGGAGATGGGTTCTTTGTTCTCTCACTGTGATTAGTAGTTTCTGTTAGGACAACTCCTTTTCCTTTGTTTTGCTTATCTACTGCCATGCTTATCTACTGCCCTGAAGCCTGACACTTAGCTGCTTAATTGATACGTATAACATGAGCCAACACTGATATCTCCATGTGTCTAATATGGAGATAGGTCAACCTGAGGAATTGTAAATTTTATATATAAATGTTTATCATTCACACATGGGTATATATATTCTTTTAATACAGTTTTCAAACCAATTTACTTTATTAAATGCTACATGTGTACATATTGTTCTTCAATTAGGTGTGCCTGGACCATGCAATAGTATTAAGGCAAGTGAAGTAACTAAAAATTCATGCAAAGTGACCTGGGAACCTCCAGAATTTGATGGCAACACTCCAATTTTACATTATGTGCTGGAGCGAAGAGAAGCTGGAAGGAGAACATACATACCAGTGATGTCTGGTGAGAACAAATTGGCATGGAATGTAAAGGATCTCATACAAAATGGTGAATACTACTTCCGCGTTAAAGCCGTTAATAAAATCGGAGGAGGTGAATACATTGAACTGAGAAATCCAGTGATTGCAGAAGATCCAAAGCGTGAGTTTTTTTATGATCATCAAGACTGAAAAATGCAAATGGTTTCTCTGTGCCTTCTATTTATCCATGTTCTTTTAAATTTTCAATATGCAGAGCGTCCAGATCCACCAATTGACCTTGAGGTTCACAACCCAACATCGAAGTCAGTAACACTCACATGGAAACCACCGTTGTATGATGGAGGAACCAAGATTATGGGCTACGTTTTGGAAAAGTTAGTTAAAGGTGGAGAAAAGTGGGAAAGATGCAATGACTTTTTGGTTCCTCTTTTGACTTCTCCTGTGAAAGGTCTTGAGGAAGGCAAAGAATATCAGTTCCGTGTCCGTGCAGAGAATGCTGCCGGCGTCAGCGGACCTTCTAATGTCACTCCTCTGGTGAAAGCAGTGGATCCCATTGGTATGTTTTGCAAACTACCTATTCATTTTTAGCAAGTGTTCGCATTCTGCTCTATGCTACAGTATATCAAATATAAACTAAAACAATATTTTTATGGTTACAGAGGCTCCAAAGGTTTTCCTCACTGCTAATCTGCAGGCTGGCCTTGAGGTGAAGCAAGGTTCTGAGATTGCTCTTGAAGCACACATTTCAGGGTCACCTTACCCAACTATTGATTGGTTATGGAATGATGAAGTTGTTAAGCCAACAGAAATTAAGAAGAGAGTTACCAAGATTACTAGGAAGAAGAAAGGTGAAGTTGAAGAAGATGAGCCTTTCCACTTGTCCCTGCCAGAGCGTTTGAGCATTGACAATCACAGACAAGGAGATTCTATACTGTCCGTTCGGGATTCAATCAGACCAGACCATGGCACATATACTATTCGAGTTGAAAATGATCATGGGGTTGCGAAAGCTTCATGTGAAGTCAATGTGTTAGGTATGCCCTCATACATAATGTGTGTGATACATTTTATTCAAAATGTTTGAAGTGATATGTGCAAAGTGGTGCTCATTATTTTTTGCTTTAAAAACAGATACACCTGGACCACCGCTCGACTTTGTTTTTGAGGAGGTTCGTAAAAATAGCATCACTTGCAAGTGGGAGCCTCCTCTTGATGATGGCGGGAGTGAAATTTTGAACTATGTCCTTGAAAAGAAAGACAACAAAAAATCCGACATTGGCTGGGTTACTGTTACTTCAACGCTTAGGCATTGCAAATATAATGTGCCTAAACTTATTGAAGGAAAGGAATACATATTCCGTGTGAAAGCTGAGAACAGAGTAGGAGCTGGACCTCCATGCCTTTCAAAACCTGTTGTAGCTCAAGATCCATTCAGTAAGTCTTGTACTCTATCTAAATATGTGCTTCATTCATTTCCCCAAAAGGCACTGCCATCATCATCATCATTACCTTATACTCATATTGTACTTTAACATTAAAACTTTAATTCTATAATAACCCAGCGGAGAAACCTTGCAGAGGGAAATGGCTAAATTACATTTGCTGATAGTTGCATCTGAGTGCAACATCCTAAAAAGAAAAGAAAAAGAAAAAGCTAGGACAATCCATGCTGGTTGACTGGAAAAGAAGAATTGTGAAAAACACACATTTTCTTTAAGTCTTTCCGTATACACAAAACCCACCCACACTCTATACAAGTTTCAAGCATACACATCTACATGTTTAGGGTATAACACAGAGATAATATTAACATATCATGAAGTCAGTTTCGTTTTATTGGGACGTGGCTTTCCAGGGACCAATCTAAACTTTACTATGCACAAGGGGTTCTGAATTCACTTAAAGGAGTGCTGGGAGAACAAATCTAATCACCCCCACCCCCATTTTTCATCCCAGTTTGCCCCCTTTGTGTAATAAAGAAAAATACATGTAACAGCTAATTTAGTAGCTCTCAGGCTGCAATCCTAGACACATTTACCTGGGAGTAAGTACAACTGAAACTATGGGACTTCAATTTTCAAGTAATTGTGAATAAGATCAGGCTGCATATTGCAACTGAAGCCTCCAAGTAAAGATATGGTGGGAGAGAAAATTAGAGGCAGTTTAAATGTTGCATTGAACAAATTAATTTTCTGTATGATTTGGTAAGCTCCACTAACATTTGCATACCCTCTTTTTATAGGTCCTCCTGATGCACCTGATAAACCTCTAGTAGAGGATCCAACCAGCAATAGTCTGTTGGTTAAGTGGAATGAGCCTAAAGACAATGGTAGCCCCATTTTGGGATACTGGATTGAAAAGCGTGAAATCAATGCAACCCACTGGGCTCGTGTGAACAAAGAGCGTGTGAATGCCCTGGAAACTAGAGTTGAAGGACTTTTAGAAGGCCTAACTTACGTTTTTAGAGTTTGTGCTGAAAATGCAGCTGGCCTTGGCAAATTCAGTCCCCCTTCAGATCCTAAAACTGCACAAGACCCAATATGTAAGTTGTTAGATAGATAATATCCCTTAGTTTGAAAAGGGAAGTTTTAAGTCTATTAAACTCTTCATATATGTTTATTTTCTTTTAGTGCCTCCTGGCCCACCTGTTCCAAGAATTGTTGATACAAGCTCAACATCTATTGACGTTGAATGGGATGCTCCGCTATACAATGGGGGCAGTGAAATCACTGGCTACCATGTTTACAAGAATTTTGTTGGCACAAATGAATGGTCTCGCTGCACAGAAAGACCTATTAAGGTTCGGAGCTATATAGTTAAAGGAATCAGAGAAGGTGCAGATTACAAACTTCGTGTTACTGCTCTTAATGTTGCTGGGGAAGGTCCTCCTGGAGAAACAGAGCCTGTAACAGTTACAGAACCTCAAGGTACTGTGATTATGTAATTTAAAATGAAATCTAATGTGAAATAGTTTGTGGGATTGTAAGTTAATTAATTCTCTCTCTTTTTCCTTATACAGAGCCTCCCCATGTTGAATTTGATATTTCTGTCAGGGCAGGTGTTCAGATATTGGCAGGTCAAACTCTTAAACTCCCTGCTGTTGTTACTGGACGACCTACCCCTACAATTGTATGGACTTTAGAGGATGCAGATGTTGACAAAGAGCGAGTTGTGATTGAAAATGTTGGCACTTCATCTGAGCTGTTTATCAAAAATGCACTCAGAAAAGACCATGGAAGATATGTGATTACTGCAACTAACGAAAGTGGTTCTAAATTTGCTGCAACCAGAGCAGAAATATTTGGTAAGAAATGCTACATAGAGTGAAACAATGAATATATTAAGTATTTGGTGGCACTGTGGGTTAAACCACTGAGCGTAGGGCTTGCTGATCAGAAGGTCAGCGGTTCGAATCCCTGTGACGGGGTGAGTTCCCATTGCTCGGTCCCAGCTCCTGCCAACCTAGCAGTTCGAAAGCACATCAAAATGCAAGTAGATAAATAGGAACCGCTACAGCGGGAAGGTAAACGGCATTTCCATGTGCTGCTCTGGTTCGCCAGAAGTGGCTTTGTCATGCTGGCCACATGACCTGGAAGCTATACGCTGGCTCCCTCGGCCAATAATGCGAGATGAGCATGCAACCCCAGAGTCGGTCACGACTGGACCTAATGGTCAGGGGTCCCTTTACCTTTACCTAATTACATCTCATGTCTTCTTTTCCAGATGTTCCTGGACCGGTTACTGACTTGCATCCTGTGGTGGTAAATAGAAAAATGTGTCTACTTAACTGGGATGATCCCAAAGATGATGGAGGAAGTGAGATCATAGGTTTCCTTGTAGAGAGGAAAGATGCAAAAATGCATACATGGAGACTAGCCGTGGATACAGACAGATCTAAGTGTGATATAACAGGTCTTGTTGAAGGACAAGAATACAAGTTCCGTGTATTCGCCAAGAACAAGTTTGGCTGTGGTCCACCTGTTGAACTGGGACCTCTCCTTGCTGTTGACCCCAAAGGTAAATCTTGTTGTGTTGATATAAACAATCAGAATACACATACTGCTTTGTATCCAATCTTTCAGGAATCTGTTCATTAGCAAAGAACCCCAGGCTACCAAGATAAAAAATAAAAAATGTATAGATGTTTTCATATAGATATATTCACAGGGATTTAAATGTGCACCACTACAGATAGGACATAATGAATATCAATATGCAAAATATTCAGATTTGATATTTCTGCCAATGGAGAGTTCAAGGTATTATCATGAAAATTTGGACTAATATATAAGAAATAGAGTTCTATTACTGTTTTCAAACTGTGATTAATATATGATTTCCAGCCCTCATTCATAGAACAAAAAAGCTCCTGGTATCTGAGGCCTGATTCTGTCAATGTTTTCCTCCCCTGGAGCACTGTTTAGAATGAGAAACATGAGGCGATCCCCATGGAAAATATTACATAAGAACTGAAAACCTAATGCTTCCCATGTTCATTTCTGTGTGGAAATACTTTTTTTTTAAAAAAAAAGAAAATAATCCTACAAGGGCAAAATGTTGCATGGGAAAATGCTCTGATATAAAACTTTTATGTAGCTGCTCTAGATTTACAAAATCCAATTTCTCCACACACCTTTTTCCCACTTCCAGCAATTCACTGGAGCCCCACCAACGCATTTTGGAGTTAGTATAACATTGTCCCATTTAATTTAGTATTTAATGACAGTTTTAAACAGAGGGTGGAGAGGTGGTTTTCAGTAAACATCTGCAGAGCTTCCCTCCTCTTTAAATAGCATGTTGCATGCCCCTAGCCTTGGAGGCAGGGGAATATAAACCCAAATAAATAAAACGATGTATTTTTTTACCTTGTTCACTGGTGAAACTGCTGCACAGTAAACATGACACGAAAAAACAAGGGTTTCTTTTTCAAATTTAACTTATCATTGTATCATTCTTTCCACAACAGGTCCTCCAAGTGCTCCTGAGAGGTTCATGTACACAGAGAGAACGAAAACATCTATTACACTTGACTGGAAGCCTCCCCGTAATGATGGTGGCAGCCCCATCATCGGCTACCTTGTTGACAAAAGAAGACATGACTCAGATGTATTCGAAAGAGTCAATAAGAGACTCTGTCCAACTACATCCCTTCTTGTGGACAATCTTGCTGAGCTGCATATGTATGAGTTCCGAGTCAAGGCTGTCAACGAGATTGGAGAGAGTGAACCATCACTGCCCCTTAACGTAGTCGTACAGGATGATGAAGGTGAGGCTCTTTAATATATATATATATGTACACTTTACCTATAGATGTGAACATTTGGTGTCTGCTAGAGGCTTCGCTATATTTTTTAGAATTACATGGTTAATCACTTTTGCACTAATTTTCTTTTTTCAGAACCTCCCACAGTGACGTTGCGTCTATCTGTTAGAGGAGATACTATCAAAGTTATGGCAGGGCAACCAGTCAACATTCCAGCAGATGTGACAGGTCTTCCAATGCCAAAGATTGAATGGTCTAAAGATGACGTTGTTATTGATAAAACATCAGATGCCCTTAAGATCACCAAAAAGGAAACAAGCAGAACAGAGGCGAAAACTGAACTCAGCATGCCTGCAGCAGTTAGGAATGACAAAGGCACTTACACAGTTTCAGCTTCTAATCGCCTTGGCACCGCGTACCGCAATGTTCATGTTGAAGTATTTGGTATGTATCTAGCTTCCTGCTTAAATGGCCAAAGTTTTCTTACTTTATTTCTACCATAACACAATACTAAATTGGCTTTCTTTAGATCGTCCTTCTCCACCGAGAAATCTCACTGTATCGGATATTAAAGCTGAATCTTGCTGTTTGACTTGGGATGCCCCACTCGATAATGGTGGCAGTGAGATTACGCACTACATTCTTGAGAAGCGTGATGCGAGCAAGAAGAAGTCTGACTGGGAGGAAGTATCCAGCACTGTTGTGGATAGACGATTTGGGGTAAAGCTTCAATCTTGATTTCATAGACCAAAGGAATAGCATTTAAATGAAAAATGACCCTTAATAAAATTGTTGAGGTGAATGTTAACACTGTTCATCTTCCAGATTTCCTATTTTTACGTCTGCCTTCCATTTAATGCCAAAATAGGTATTCCTATACTCTGTATTGAATGGTACTTCACTCCCTTCAGAGTTGGGTTAGTAGCAGTTGGTGCAGATATGCCAATGATGTATAGAGTTGTTAAGCATCACAGCAACATGCAGGTGGCTTTTCCAAGAACTGTTTTAGGATGTCCATATGATGGCACCTAACAGCATGGGAAAACATCCAAAATACACTGAAACTAGTTCTGAGTATTGGTTTTACACATATCATAGGATCAAACAGTTAGATGGGTCCTTTTTGAGTTTGAGGGGTCTGCCTAGTCAAACCCCTTGCTCAGTGCAGGAAAATGAGAACTTGGGCACTCCCAACAGATGGCTGTTTAGAATCTGCTTAAGACCTCTGGTGAAGAAGAACCCAATGTTCATTGACTCCATTGTCAAACGTTTAAGAGGTTTCTCCTAATGTTCAACTGAAAATTGCCCTCCTTTAGCTTATAAGATCTAGATGTTTATGCCCTCTGTATGACATCTCCTCAGGTATTTATAATCTGTTAACATGCCCCCCTTCAGACATCTCCCCACCAAGTTAAACAAACCCAATTCCTTCATCCTTTCTTTTTAAGTCTTGTTTTCCATACCACTGGCTACCTTTGTTGTCCTCCTTTGTGAAGTGACCTTTGGCTATGCTTTGTTTAAAGTCCTGGAGACAACACAGGGAATTGGTATGAAACTGATTTAAAATAATAATAATAATGTATCATGTTTCTTTTACTTTTCAGGTCTATAAACTGGCAACAAATGGACAATATCAATTTAGAGTAAGGGCCGTTAACAGGTTTGGGACAAGTGACGAATGCCTTTCAGAAAAGGTAGTTATCAAGGATCCTTATGGTCTTCCTGGACCTCCTGGAAAACCAAAGGTTACAGAACACACCAGGTCGTCAATGCTGGTAACATGGACACCTCCACTAGACAATGGTGGAGCTCCAATTACTGGCTATTGGCTGGAAAAGAAAGAAGAAGGAGGTGTGTACTGGTCTCGTGTCAACAGAGCTCCAGTGACAAAACCAGCAGTGAAAGGACTGGAATACACTGTACTGCGTTTGATTGAAGGTGTAAAATACCAGTTCCGGGCTATGGCTGTGAATATTGCTGGAATTGGCCCTCCCAGTGAACCATCCGATCTTTATGAAGCTGCAGATCCAATCTGTAAGTATAAAGACAAGGAAGCAATAAATAACACAAAATGCCGACTTTGTCATTTTTGTTCAATTTGTCTTGAACCTGATTTGATAGAGGTTCTGTGATTTCAATACATGAGCTCTGCATTTAAAGTCAAATATTTAATGAGTTAGGCTTCATTTTATAAGTGCATATTATCATGATAAATAGCAAATGTTCCTAATTTTGTGCAATGAAAGACCGTACTGTATAGTTTGTAGAATTTCCATTCACTTCATTGAAGGGGTGTTGTGCAATGAAACAAAGGAGGCATAGTCCTCACGGCAGTATATTTTGCATTTGCTCAATAGATCCTCCTGGAGCACCATCATGCCCAGATGTCAAAGACAGAACCAACTCAACTATATCTCTTGCATGGAAGCCTCCACAAAAAGATGGTGGCAGTCCTATTAAAGGATATATTGTCGAAATGCAAGAAGAAGGTAGTTTAGATTGGAAGAGTGTGAACGAACCGGACAAGCTGTTCCCTACCTGCGATTGTGTTGTACCCAATCTTAAAGAGCTCAGAAAGTACAGATTCAGAGTAAAGGCTGTAAATGCTGCAGGGGAATCTGAGCCAAGTCTTTGCACCGGAGAAATACCATGCAAGGAAGTTCAAGGTAAGGATTGTTGGAAATCATTCTTTCCACTCGAACATGTAGACATAGAAAAATCAAAGGATTTGAAAACTGAAATGCAGGAATGGCTGTCCTGCACATTAGAGTTTGTAGAGTAAAGCAAACTTATTGGGGGGTGTTATGGGTACAAGGGAAATCCCAACATCAATCTGATAGCAATAGAAGCTGTAGCTACCGGTAGATTATTCTGCATTCATTTGAGAAGGAACTCTTCTCAAAGTGTCCCTGCCATACGAGTTAAGGCAGATAGTGATCAAAGAGAGATCCTTCTCAGTGGGGGCACCAAGTCATAGAATTCTATCCCTCGGGAAGCCCACCTGACACCAACATTGTTATGGATTTGGGGCCAGCAAGGGTTTTGTTTTTGTTTTGTTTTTACTAGGCTGTTTCATGCATTGTTCAAATTTATTATATTTTGATGTTATATATTATCATGTTTTTGTAAAGCTTTGCTAAAGGGCAGTATATATTTCAAATAAGTATATATCTTGATCTCTTTGTTTATCATCAAGAGAATAATACACAACTGAGGCTGCAAGCCTACCCATTTACCCAGAAGAAAGACCCATCAATGTCAGCAGGACTTACTACTGAGTATACTGTACATGCATAAGTTTACCCTGTTAGAGAACTTATGTGACAGGTAGATGGATTCTGATTATATTATTTACTGGTATATGATAGATTATTTTTATTTTGCAGAGGAGCCAGAAATATTTATTGATGTTGGAGCACAAGATCTACTCTCTTGCCGTACTGGTACAGCAATCAGAATTCCAGCAGTTATTAAGGGACGTCCTGTTCCCAAAGTATCTTGGGAATTTGAAGGAGATGCAAAGAAAGCTGTAAAGGTCAGTGACAAAACAAAGTAAACTCTTAAAAACTTCAAGCTAAAGTATATTGTGTGTATGTGTATTTACTATTTCTTCTTTATTTAAAGGATGGACATAACATACCTGAAGATGCTACGGTAACAAATAGCTTATATTTGAATTCGCTTATTTTGCTTCTAACGTTTGCATTTTTCAAGTCCTTTTTTAAAAAATATTATTGCTAAGTAGGTTTATTTTTGTGTGTGCAGGTGGAATCAACTGATACCACATCAGTAATTACTATCCCTGTGTGTAACAGAGGTCATTCTGGAAAATACACTATTACAGCAAAGAATAAAGCAGGACAGAAAACTGTAAATGTCAGGGTGAATGTCCTAGGTAAGACTAACCGATCTTAATATTGCACCATTTCACTAATTTTGTGATACAAAAGTTCATACAAAACCCCATATAATGATTTTTTCCAATCTGTTTTCATGATGAAATAGATGCTCCAGGGCCACCCAAAGACCTGAAAGTAAGCGACATAACAAGATGCAGCTGTAAACTTTCATGGAAAATGCCGGACAATGATGGTGGAGACAGAATCAGAAACTATATTATTGAGAAAAGAACTGTTGAAGGGAAAGCCTGGACAAAAGTTAATCCCAACTGTGCTGGCACATCATTGGTTATTCCTGATCTCATAGCTGGGCAACAATACTTCTTCAGAGTACGTGCAGAAAACCGCTTTGGTGTTGGACCCCCAGCAGATACAATTCAAAGGACCACAGCGAGGGATCCAATCCGTAAGTTAAATCAAAGTGGGACATTCATTCATGCATTCATTCAGCATTTATTGGCAAAATTTAGACAGTAAAATCATAAAAGAGAAAAAAAACCATCCACAAAACATTGGCAATCCAGACATATTAAACACGTAAAACATATTAAAGACTCAGGAGCCACCATTAAGAAAATTAAATAGTTTTAAATTTGACTTTTAAAATCTCAACTATCCTGAAACAATCTCAGTAGTTTGGGGAGTATCATCCTTCAGCAGATATTGGATTGCAGGTTGTTTGAAAATAAATACTTAAATACTTCAAGGGTGTAGCAAAGTGGGACATTTGTTTTTACTAATGATACTTTATTGTAGGGCACTACTTACATTTTACTTTGCTCCTTTTCAAAAAACAAAGATCCTCCTGACCCACCTATCAAGCTCAAGATTGGTCTTATAACAAAGAACACGGTAAGCTTGACATGGAAACCTCCAAAGAATGACGGTGGTGCTCCCGTAACACATTATAATGTGGAGTGCCTTCGCTGGGACCGTACTGGTGAAGGGAAGGAAGCCTGGCGACAGTGCAATAGACGGGATGTGGAAGAAACAAAGTTTACTGTTGAAGACCTTAAAGAAGGTGATGAATATGAATTCAGAGTGAAAGCGGTGAATGAAGCAGGTCCAAGCAGACCGTCACCTACTGTTGGGCCAGTTGTCGTCAAAGATCAGACATGTAAGTGCTGCAAAGCATTAGTTATTATTGCGCTTCAAATATCTGCTCACCTGGGGCTCTGGGGGAGCAGTGTTTTTGTTACACAGTGTGGCCGCAGGCCAGTCCCAGGGGGTCTGCCATCTTCCCACACAGCCAGGCAAATGGATGGTCACATGGCAATGCCCTCCTCACATTGGGCTGAATCCTACATTGAACAGGTACCCCGCTAAAGGGGTCCAGGTGGGGTGACTGTCTGAGAGCCCACATTATAGGCCAATATGCCTCTTGCAATGATGCCCTGTCGTGGCACCCGGTCCATGTTTGGGGCAACTCCCCAGCACAGAGTCATCCCTCATTGGGTCCCTGTCAGCCAGCACACAGGTTGACTGATGATGGATATATGCCCATTGCCTTACCCAAACCCAATAGCAATCTCTTGTGTTCATTTGCACGGTCTACCCTGCACAGGGCTGCAGAAATCCTGTGCCTACAGTGGCAAACGCATTGCAAAGCATTTTGACTTCTGTAAGAGGCTCAATAATTTTTGCTTGCTTTTGTTTGTAGGCCCTCCGTCTATTGAACTCAAAGAATTTATGGAGGCAGAAGAAGGGACAGACATCAAGATTGTAGCCAAAATAAAGGGTGTCCCCTTCCCGACATTGACTTGGGTCAAAGCTCATCCAAAGAAACCTGATGACAAATTGCCAGTGCTGTATGACCAACATGTCAACAAGATTGTGGATGAAGATTCCTGTACTTTGCTGATACAGCAATCTCGCAGAAAAGACACAGGCTTGTACACTATAACTGCTGTCAATAACTTTGGAACCGATTCAAAGGAGATGAGGCTGAATGTGCTAGGTAAATATCAATGTATTTTGGCATTGGCAACCTAATTTACTATTTGTTATAAAATGTTCAAAACATGTCTCTCCTGTTATCAGTCTCTGCAGCCACAGCAGGCGCTGTAACTCTCCAATGGTTTGGCTTCATCCCTGAAGGCAAACTCTTCCATTTCCTCCCAAGACAGATGGATGCCAACCACAACAATATAACCCTCAACTTTGACAACAATTAATGCTTTATAAAATGTATTTTTCAGGTCGCCCTGGACCACCAGAAGGACCCATTAAATTTGAATTTATTTCCGCCGATCAGATGACAATTTCTTGGCTTCCTCCTAAAGATGATGGTGGATCTAAGATAACTAACTATGTTATTGAAAAGAAGGAAGCAAACAGAAGGACCTGGGTCCATGTTACCAACGAACCTAAGGAATGCATCTTCACAGTACCCAAACTACTAGAAGGGCATGAATACATATTCCGCATCATGGCACAAAATAAATATGGCATTGGAGAACCTCTTGATAGTGAACCTGAAACTGCCAGAAATCTATTCAGTAAGTTATCTCAAATATCACCTGCTTATATATTTATTGGCAAAGCAGAACGTAAGTAATGTGATTCGATAGTATGAGAGCCCCAAGTTAAAATTATTATTATTATTATTATTATTATTATTATTATTATTATTATTATTATTATTTAATCTTCTGTATGGCTAAAATGCCTATAATAGTTTTTAAAAGCTTTTCAGAAATAGATCTTTTGTGGCTATTTTTTCTGTTTCATCTTAAAACCATACCTATTTTAAATGTTAAATATTGAATCTGTACTTATATCATTTTAGATTGTATTTAGCACAGCATAGACCGTACCTTTGCTTTTCTTCACCATAAAATAATAAAACGTTCAATTATCAGTGTGGTCTTGTGCTCTGCTATACACAATGAAGCACAGTGCTGTGGCAAAGGAACCCTTCATCAGCTCTGCTATTCCAACAAATACAAAATGCTGGCAATTGGTGCAGAGCTATTGTAAAAAGGGCTTTTCAGGTTGAAGAAGCTCAGCCATGACTCTAGCACAGGATTCTAGGAACTAGATACAAACTTGACAGTTAGGTATAACAAAGAAAAAGGAGGACTTTCTATAGCCCTGCCCCACTTACTTTACAAAGGTTGTATCTGTAGGGGGCTAATGAAAGACTGGGAAAGGAAACTCCAAATGAAGGGTATAGCATAAATACCATACATAAATGGTCTATGTGGGCCCCGGCGCTTTGTTTGACTCTTGGTGTACTTTATTCCCTAGCTGTTCCTGGAATTTGTGACAAACCAACCGTCAGCAGTGTCACACATGACTCGATGACCGTCAACTGGGAGGAACCAGAATATGATGGAGGCTCCCCCGTGACAGGTTATTGGCTGGAACGTAAAGAGACCACTGGAAAGAGATGGACAAGGCTTAACCGTGATCCTATTAAACCTATGACACTGGGAGTTTCTTACAAAGTACCTGGCCTTATTGAAGGTTCAGATTACCAGTTCCGTGTCTATGCTATTAATGCCGCCGGTGTTGGACCGCCAAGCATGCCGTCTGATCCAATAACTGCAAGAGACCCAATCTGTAAGTAATTAAGATTAATTTATTTATTTGGTGTGAAAGGGGGGAATATACTAAAAGATGGTATAGATGGTATATGTTTGTTAAATAATAAATACATAGTCTTGTGACAGAATGGTGCATTATTATTTTCCCCCCAGCTCCACCTGGTCCTCCATTTCCAAAAGTTACTGATTGGACAAAATCTTCCGTTGACCTTGAATGGACTCCTCCATTAAAAGATGGTGGTTCTAAAGTCACTGGTTACCTTGTTGAATTTAAAGAAGAAGGGAAAGAAGAATGGGAAAAGGTAGGTGAAATGCTGCCGTTGGAAATTTATTTGAAACATTATGTCAGGATTCCATAACTGAACATACAGAGGAACGTACTGAATTACTGAAAGGGCCACCAACTCATCTGTGTGGCCTAGAAGCAGCAAAAACCCATTGTTTCCCTTCCCTGTAGGTGGCTTTTAATGGTAGCATGAGTGAAAGATAAGGGAGGGAGATAAGTGATGTGGTGTGGGGACAGGCATGAAGTAAGGAGGTTCAGGAGAAAGGAATGAAGGTATTCAGGTATCACCGCTGCAAATAAAACGTTTTGTGTTGTAAAGTGCAACATACAAGTGTGACACTAGGTAGTGACAGTGAGCTATGCAAAATCCAATGTATTTTTCAAAATGGTTTTTAGAAAAGCATTTTCACAGCGTTTTTAATATGTGTGTAGATTCCACCAAAGACACAAAATATATTTTTGTTTTCAGGCAAAAGATAAAGAAATAAGAGGAACCAAGTTTGTTTTGGCAGGATTGAAAGAAGGAGGTTTCTACAGATTTAGAGTCAGAGCAATCAATGCTGCTGGTATTGGAGAGCCAGGAGATGTCACGGAAGTCCTTGAAATGAAGGACAGAATAGGTATATCTTATGATAAAATAACCTCTCTTTTTTCTTGTGTGGGTAAAAGAATGGAAACTAAATATAAAATATATTGTTTGTTTCTACAGTTGCTCCCGATCTCATGCTAGATGCTCATGTGAAAGACAGAATCGTGGTCCATGCTGGTGGAGTGATCCGCATTATAGCTTATGTCTCAGGAAAGCCACCACCAACAATCACCTGGACGAGGGATGACAGAGCTCTCCCAGAGGAGGCTAAAATCGAGGAAACTGCCATTAGTTCTTCTATGGTTATAAAGAACTGCAAGAGAAGCCACCAGGGCCTATACACTCTTGTCGCTAAAAATGCCGGTGGAGAAAGAAAGAAGACTATTATCGTTGATGTGCTAGGTAAGCACTGAAAGCTGACTTGCTGGTGGCTAGACTGCTGATGAGGGCAGGTGGCTGTTGGATGAATGACAGAAAGTGACACCTTTGTTGATGCAGTTGCACTGGCTACCCATATGTTACTGGATCAGGATGGAGGTTCATGTACAAAGCCCTGAATAACTTGGGTCCAAGGTACCATAAGAAGTGTCTGCTCCCTTCTATCCCATTTCGATGACTTAGGTCATCTAAAGAAGTGCTGTTGGTTGTTCCCAATGTCTCACAGACCTTAGTGTGCCATCGGTTCCATACTGCAGAAAACTCTTCCAACAGAGAATCAGTGGATAGCCTCACCGTTAACCTTCAGACATCTCTTGGAAGATGTTCTTATGCAGACAGGCCTATTCAGTTGCTTAATTTCCTTTATTTAGATGAGCCAGTCATTCTTGTGATTATTTTGTATTGTTTTATAGTATTTTATATTGTGCACTGCCTTGGTATATTATATGAGTGGGTGGGTGGGGTTATATAAATATACAAATAAATAAGCATCTATGTTATTATTTGGGTTCCAATTACACAAATGTTAAATGTCCATCTTAAAACTATATTTATTTCCTTCACAGATGTTCCGGGTCCAGTTGGCATTCCATTCCTTACTGAGAACCTAACGAACGACTCTTGCAAACTTACGTGGTTTTCTCCTGAAGATGATGGTGGCTCAGCTGTCACCAACTACATTATTGAAAAGCGTGAAACAGACCACAGGGCTTGGACCCCAGTGACATATACAGTCACCAGGCAGAATGCAACAGTTCAGGGGCTGATGGAGGGCAAAGCATACTTCTTCCGAATTGCACCTGAGAATATGATTGGCATGGGCCCATTTGTGGAGACAACAAAAGATATTTTAATCAGAGACCCAATATGTAAGCCTTTATTGTCTATTTTATCAGTACTGATGAGGAGAATTTGCCTTGGGAAAAGTACCTAACATGTTGCACGTGTTTATTTCTAGCTGTGCCAGAGAGGCCCGAGGATCTGGAAGTCAAAGCAGTAACGAAGGATTCTGTTACACTGACCTGGAACCCACCTAAGTACAACGGTGGCTCTGATATAACCATGTATGTTTTGGAAAGCCGCCTTATTGGGAAAGAGAAATTTACCAGAGTTACGAAAGAGAAAATGCTTGACAGGAAATACACAGTTGAAGACTTGAAAGAAGGTGACACTTATGAGTATCGTGTGAGCGCTTGCAATATCGTGGGACAAGGCAAACCATCATTTGTTACGAAGCCCATCACATGCAAAGATGAAATTGGTAAGTTTCCATTCTGGAGCAAATGTGCACTGGATGATCTGTGAGTTTTTATAGATATCACTGATTCTTCTTTTCTTTAACAATACTTGTAGCTCCTCCACAACTTGAACTTGATATCCGAGAGAAGCTCACTGTCCGAGTAGGAGAAGCTTTCAGTCTGACCGGCCGTTACTCAGGCAAACCAGCACCAAAGATTACATGGCTCAAAGATGAAATTTCTGTGAAAGAAGACAAACGGATAAAGATCCAGACTACTCCAGCTACTCTTTGCTTAGGGATATTAAAATCTGTCCGTGAAGATTCAGGCAAATATTGTGTCATTGTAGAAAACAGTTCAGGATCAAGAAAAGGTTTCTGTCAAGTTACTGTAGTTGGTAAGTATTGCTATAGTGCTAAAATAGGTTCTTTCCACGTGTGGTATGAATTAGAGCTGATCAAATGAGGGTGGGATGGCATCCCATGATAACATTTAATCTAATGCACATTGTGAGGAACTTTTCTGATAACAGATACTCAGTTTATTTATGAAAACGTTAATCAAGAAAAATGAAGGTGATTTCCCCAGGTTAGGCCCCAGTTCATGACTGTATTCTCACTCAGAACAACACCTACATCTCATGGGGACATAAGTTCCTGTTTTAATTGAAATATGTGATGATGGGGTGTCCTAACCACGCCTTTGCAAGTCCTTACCATCCAAAGTGTTGGGGGAAAGAGCAATGATTTAGTTCCAAAAGGTTCCTTATTGTAAGCAGACGGTATTTCCACTTGTAGAAGGGGTCCCACCCATTTATGCCAATTGACACGTCCCAATGAGCCCCTTTGCCACATGCCACAGCATTCCTACATACCACTTTATCACCTTTTGCAGCTATTCTGTGTCTTAACCATTTTGCCCTGTTTATTTTTCTTCATTTTCTAGGGGTGTTTGATCTGTGCATTGGTGTTCGATCCATAAATATATTTCTTTTACTTTTAAACAGACCGTCCTCAACCTCCAGTGGGCCCAGTTATTTTTGATGAAGTTACTAAAGATCATTTTGTTATCTCCTGGAAACCTCCCTTGGATGATGGAGGAAGTCCAATTACAAATTACATTATTGAGAAGAGAGATGCAAACAGAGACCTCTGGATGCCAGTCACATCAGCCAATGTCAAGACAACATGCAAAGTCCCTAAATTACTTGAGGGAAGAGATTATGTTGTCCGAATTTATGCTGAAAATTTGTATGGCATGAGTGATCCTTTAATATCTGATGAAATGAAGGCCAAGGATCGTTTCAGTATGTTGTTTATTTGCTAATTCATTTTACTTAAGTCTCCACCATATTTCTACTTCACTTGTATTTTCATATAATTTTTTTTTGTATGAAATGGATTTAAAACTTTAAAACGTTATTTCTTCAGGTGTTCCTGCTGCACCAGAGCAACCTATCATTAAAGGCATCACCAAAAATTCTGCTTTAGTTACCTGGAAGAAACCATATGATGGAGGAAAGCCAATAACCAATTACATACTTGAAAAGAAGGAAACTATGTCTAC
Organism: Zootoca vivipara; assembly: GCF_965207765.1. Taxonomy (NCBI): domain Eukaryota; kingdom Metazoa; phylum Chordata; class Lepidosauria; order Squamata; family Lacertidae; genus Zootoca; species Zootoca vivipara. The sequence goes on along the minus strand of NC_142582.1, from coordinate 21,540,525 downwards.
TCGATGGGCAAGAGCCACCAAAGATCATATTTACCCAGATACTCAGTTCAGGGTAACAGATCTTCTTGAAGGCTGTGAATATGAATTCCGAGTTTCAGCAGAAAATGAAATTGGCGTTGGTGATCCTAGTCCACCCTCAAAACCATTCTTTGCTAAGGATCCAATCGGTATATTATAAAACATTATATTTGTGATATTACTTGGTACCGATTAATCTTTTTCAGATTCATTATTCTAATGTAATGGTTTTGTTTTTTGTTTTTTCCGTTTTTACAGTAAAACCAAGTCCACCAATTAATCCTGAAGCAGTGGATAAAACTAAAAGTTCCGTTCAATTGTCCTGGCAACCACCACGTCATGATGGAGGAGGCAAGATCATAGGCTATCTCATTGAGTACCAAAAGGATGGAGATGAGGAGTGGAAAAAAGCCAACCATACAGCAGATTCTTGCCCTGAGACAAAATACAATGTCACCGGCCTCACTGAGGGTACCAAATATAGATTCAGAGTCTTTGCAGTCAATGGGGCAGGAGAATCCGAGCCAGCTAATGTTCGTGATCCAGTTGAAGTCAAGGACAGACTTGGTAAGCAGAACATGATATTTTAATTTGTCTTAAAGGGCCAAAGTGGATATATTGTCTGAACACGAAGTCTCTTTTTTTTTACAGAGGCTCCTGATTTAATCCTGGATGCTAATATGACACGAGAACAACATGTAAAAGTTGGAGATACATTGAGGCTAAGTGCTGTAATTAAAGGAATTCCATTCCCAAAAGTGACTTGGAAGAAAGAAGATAAGGAAGTTCCTACAAAGGCAGATATTGAGGTTACAGGAGTTGGCAGTAAGCTTGAAATTCGACACGCAGTCCATGAAGACGGAGGGAATTACTCCCTGACCGTGGAGAATCCGGTTGGATCAAAGACTGTTTCAGTAAAAGTTCTTGTTCTAGGTAATGAATGAAATGATGTTAACACTTCTACTGGGAGATAAAACATGAAAGATGTGAATGATAGGAACATACCTATGTACAACAGAAAAACAGGAATGAAAAGTTATATTTTTCATCATCTGTTAGCAACCTTGTTCCCCAACTTTGGAAGGGAATTTTCTAAATGTTATGAAGCATTAACAGAATCCTTGTGGTGTTAAAACACACACAGACCAAATATGGGTGGGTGCAGCCAAAGTCTTTGGAAAATATTAATTGTTCTCTGAGATTCATAGTCACTGAAATTTATAATACTAATAATTTTATTATTCGTACCCTGTCCATCTGACTGGGTTGCCCTAGCCGCAACACAAACATACATACAGTGAAGCTACTGTAAATTTGTTGAAGAAATCGAGGTGAGGGGTGTTGTACACAAACTAGTTTTATTTGATATCCTGTAATTTGTGTCAGGTTTAATTATCCAAGTTCAGATGAAAAATGTTTAGAAATTAAAAATGGTTAGAGGCTGTCCATCCTCATTTTCTACAAATAAGAAGTATACAATCATAATGAAAATACTATTTCTTGCAAATAATATAATTAATACATTTTTTTCAAACATAGACTACATTGGACAATTATTTTGTTTTGTTTTGTTTTTTCAGATAAGCCTGGGCCTCCCAGGAATCTACAGGTCAGTGAAGTGAGAAGAGATTCTTGCTATCTGACTTGGAAGGAACCTGAGGACAATGGTGGCTCCGTCATTACGAATTACGTTGTGGAAAGGAAAGATGTTGCTGCTGCTCAGTGGCTACCAATATCATCATCTTCTAAGAAACACAGTCTGTTGGCTAAATACCTCATGGAAGGCACTCAGTATCTCTTCCGTGTTGCTGCTGAGAACCAGTATGGAAGAGGTCCTTACGTTGAAACCCCGAAGCCTATTAAGGCTATAGATCCACTTCGTAAGCACAGTTCACTTAATATTTTGTGTTCTTAAAAAAAAAAGCTTTGTCAACCGTGTTGATCTATACAATGTGTATCAGCATTAGGAAATGTTTATTTGTGTATATAGAAATGCTAATCCTGTTTTCATCTCATTTTAAAAGATCCTCCTGGCCCACCAAAGAACTTGCATCATGTAGATGTTGACAGGACTCAAGTGTCTCTTGCTTGGAATTGGCCTGATCGGGATGGTGGTGCTGAAATAACTGGATTTTTGGTGGAGTACCAAGAAGAAGGGAAAGAAGACTGGACCAAATTCAAAACAGTCCCTGTGCCAGAATGTGTTGTTACTGGTCTACAACAAGGGAAGATTTACAAATTCCGCGTAAAAGCCCAAAATATTGTGGGTCTTAGTCTTCCAGACACAACCATACCAATAGAGTGCCAAGAAAAAATAGGTAACCTATGAATTTGTATGTCCGTGCACAGATTTCATATTCACTGCTTAAATGTAACTCTTGTAATGGGGAAATATCTATAATAAAATCTGTGTATTATTTTTTTTAATTTCAGTGCCACCATCAGTTGATCTAGATGTGAAATTAATAGAAGGCCTTGTTGTTAAAGCTGGCAGCACAGTACGGTTCCCTGCAATCATGAGAGGCGTACCTGTTCCCACTGCAAAATGGGTCACTGATAATATTGAAATCAAATCAGAAGGCAATTACAAGATTGATACTGATAATTACTCTACAGTTCTCACTATTCAAAGCTGCACAAGAAAAGACACTGGAGAATATCTGCTCACAGTATCCAATGTAGCTGGAAGCAGAACTGTTCCTGTTCATCTAACAGTTTTGGATGTTCCTGGTCCTCCAAATGGCCCCATTGATATTCTGGAAGTCACCCCCGATCATATGGTTATTGCTTGGCGACCTCCTAAAGATGATGGTGGAAGCCCTGTGATTAATTACATTGTTGAGAAGCGAGAGACAAGGAAAGAAACCTGGGGAGTGGTCTCTTCAGGGACTAATCAAACTAGAATTAAAATTCCACGTCTACAGAAGGGCTGTGAATATATTTTCCGAGTTTGTGCAGAGAATAAGATAGGCATTGGTCCACCTCTTGATTCAAAACCAGCAGTTGCCAAGACTCTGCATGATCCACCATCTCCACCTGGTAAACCAGTAGTTAATGATATTACAGAAAATGGCGCAACTGTATGTTGGACTGTGCCAAAATCTGATGGTGGAAGTCCAATAACTGGATACATACTTGAACGCCGTGAAATCTCAGGGAAATGGATACGTGTCAGCAAATCTCCAGTGCTTGATCTGAAATTCAGAGCTACAGGCCTCTTTGAGGGCAGCACATATGAATTCCGTGTTTTTGCAGAAAACAGTGCTGGCATAAGCAAACCATCTCCACCTTCTGATCCAATCAAAGCATCACGTCCTATGACACCTCCTGGACCTCCCATTAATCCAAAACTCAAAGATAAGACCAGAGAAACAGCTGAGCTAGTATGGACTAAGCCACTCAAGGATGGTGGTAGCCCCATCCTGGGATATGTTGTGGAATGCCAGAAAGGTGGAACTACTCAGTGGAATAGAATTAACAAAGATGAACTCATCAGACAATGTGCCTTTACAGTACCTGGGTTAATTGAAGGAAATGAATATAGATTCCGCATTAAAGCTGCTAATATTGTAGGAGAGGGAGAACCCAGAGAATTGCCAGAAACAGTTCTTGCCAAAGACATTCTCATGCCTCCAGAGGTAGAACTGGATTTGACCTGCCGAGATGTAATTACTGTCAGAGTAGGCCAAACAATAAGGATTACAGGCAAAGTGAGAGGCAGACCAGATCCTGACATAACATGGTCTAGAGATGGCAAAAATATAATAAAAGATAAGCGTACTGACATAATTAATGAATTCCCTCATATAGAGCTACAAATAAAACCTGCTGTAAGAGCAGACCATGGAAAATACCTAATTACAGCTAAGAACAGCAGTGGACACGCCCAAGCATCAGCCATTGTTAATGTACTTGATAGGCCAGGGCCTTGCCAGAACCTGAAAATAACCTATGTCACTAAAGATTCTTGCATGGTGTCTTGGGAGAATCCTGAAGATAACGGTGGCTCAGAAATTACAAACTATATAGTAGAGTATCGTCAACCAAACCAGAGAGGCTGGTCAATAGTTTCTTCTGATCTTACTAAGCGGATAGTGAAAGCACATCTCGTCGAAAATCATGAATATTTCTTCCGTGTTTGTGCAGAAAACAAAGTCGGTCCAGGTCCAATTGTTGAGACCAAAACTCCAATCCTTGCTATTAACCCTGTTGACAGGCCAGGGGAGCCTGAAAACCTTCACATTGCAGAAACAGGAAAGACATTTGTATATCTAAAATGGAGGAGGCCAGACTACGATGGTGGCAGCCCCAATTTAACATACCATGTTGAAAGAAAACTGAAGGATTCAGATGAATGGGAAAGAGTGCACAAAGGTAGCATTAAGGAAACACACTATATGGTTGACAAATGCGTTGAAAATAAAATTTATCAGTTCAGAGTTCAGACAAAGAATGAAGGCGGTGAAAGTGACTGGGTGAAGACAAGTGAAGTTGTTGTTAAAGAAGAAGTTCAGAAACCTGTACTTGATCTGAAGCTGTCTGGAGTACTTACTGTGAAAGCTGGTGAACCAATAAAAATAGTAGCAGGACTTAGAGGTAAGCCCCAACCAGAAGTATCTTGGGCAAAGGATTCTGCAGATCTAGCCCAATCTCCAAGGGCCACAATTGAAACAACTTCAGACTCATCTAAGTTCCTTCTCTCAAAAGCAAGGCGCACAGATGGCGGTAAATATGTTATTACTGCCACTAATCCAGCTGGTAGCTTTGTAGCATTTGCTACTGTAAATGTTTTGGACAAACCAGGACCTGTAAGAAATTTGAAGGTGGCTGATGTTTCAACTGACCGATGCAAGGTCAGCTGGGATGTACCTGAAGATGATGGTGGTTGTGAAATACAGAACTACATCGTAGAGAAATGTGAAAGCAGACGAATGGTTTGGACCACGTATTCCTCCTCCGTGATAATGACCTATACACATGTAACACATCTCATTGAAGACAATGAATATATATTCAGGGTCCGTGCAGAGAATAAAATGGGCACTGGTCCTCCAACAGAGACTAAGCCAATTATAGCAAAAACAAAGTATAATAGACCTGGTCGTCCAGATCCTCCAGAAGTCACAAAGGTCAGCAAAGAAGAGATGACCGTAGTTTGGAATCCACCAGAATATGATGGTGGTAAATCAATCACAGGATATATATTAGAGAAGAAAGAGAAAAGGTCGTTAAGGTGGGTTCCTGTTACCAAAACTGCAATTCCAGAGAGACGCAAGAAAGTTACCAATCTGATTCCAGGATATGAATATCAGTTCCGTGTCAGGGCAGAAAATGAAATTGGAATTGGTGAACCAAGCTACCCATCAAAACCAGCAATAGCAAAGGATCCAATAGGTACTGATCTTTCCTGTATTATTTTATTAGTAATACTTTAATTTAAATGATCTTTCTCTGATTCACTGATATGCTTACTTCTGTATTTTTCTGTCATCTTGCAGAACCACCTGGTCCTCCCATTAATCTTAAGGTTGTTGATAGCACAAAGACCTCTATTACTCTTGGATGGGGAAAGCCAGTCTATGATGGTGGGGCTCCTATTATTGGCTATGTGGTAGAAATGAGACCCAAAACTGAAAAAGCAGGTCCTGATGAAGGCTGGAAAAGATGCAATGTCGCTGCACAAGTTATTCATACAGAATTTACAGTGACCAGCTTGGAGGAGAAAGAACTATATGAGTTCCGGGTCTCTGCCCAAAATCAAGTAGGCATTGGCCGGCCAGCTGATTTGAAAGAAGCTGTTTCTCCCAAAGAAATTCTCGGTAATTTTGCCAACAGGCCATTAAATTATTTGCTATTTTTAAAATTGCTTTCAGAATCTTAACTTTTAATGTTCCTTTTCAGAACCTCCTGAAATTGATTTGGATGCAAGCCTGAGAAAGTTACTCATAGTCAGAGCAGGATGCCCCATAAGACTTTTTGCCATTATTCGAGGGCGACCAGCACCTAAAGTTACCTGGAGGAAAGTGGGAATTGATAATGTGATCAGAAGGGGCCAAGTTGACCTGGTTGACACAATGGCCTTCTGTGTCATCCCCGATTCTACACGGGATGATTCAGGCAAATACACTTTGACAGTTGTTAACCCTGCTGGAGAAAAGGCAGTCTTTGTGAATGTCCGTGTCCTTGGTGAGTAATGTCAATAATTCTAACATCTATTAATTTTTTTTCTATGATTTATGAATGTATTATAATTGTGGCCTAATATTGGTTGTTTATTCTTTCCTTTCCTTCAACAGATACTCCTGGACCTGTAGCGGAGCTCAGTGTCAAGGATGTCACAAAAACGTCCTGTCAGATTTCATGGGCTCCACCTGAAAATGACGGTGGTAGTCCTGTCACACATTACATCGTGGAAAAACGTGAGGCCGAGAGAAAGACCTGGGCAAAACTTACCGATGATGTAAAGAAGACTAGTTTCAAGGTTTCTAATCTTATGCCAGGAACTGAATATTTCTTCAGAGTCACTGCTGTCAATGAATATGGCCCTGGTGTTCCAAGGGACACGCCCAAACCAATCCTGGCAACAGATCCGCTAAGTAAGTCTTTATTGATGTAGTTTCTGTATTATTTCATTCAGCAGATTCAGATTTTGTATGATAGTTCCGATAGTCAAAATCAGTTGTCACTGTGCATAATAATAATAAATAAATAAATAAATAAATTCATTATTTATACCCTGCCTATCTGGTTGGGTTGCCCCGGCCACTTTGGGCAGCTTCCAACACATATAAAACCACAATAAAACATCAAACACTAAAAATTTCCTGATACAACACTGCCTTCAGATGCCTTTAATTTTAGGTTGGGGAAAACTCAGGCATTAGCAATCAGAAATATCTCTGTGGCTTGAGGGTATTTCAGGGCGAGTGCTTTGGCAGTGTGTCTTGAGGCACATATTCGATTCACAAACCCAGGGCTCACCTGAAATTTATCCCATCCTTGACTGGGGAGCAACAGAATGTAGACACTCACATGCCCAGGAATGCTTCCCCTCATATTTATGAGATACCTTCACCTCCCTGCGTTTATTTAAATGTTGTTTGGCAGATCTTCTATTTGCTATACAGTGGTACCTCGGGTTACAGACGCTTCAGGTTACGGACGCTTCAGGTTACAGACTCCGCTAACCCAGGTTAAGAACTTTGCTTCAGGATGAGAACAGAAATCGTGCAGTGGTGGCGCAACGGCAGCAGGAGTCCCCTTTAGCTAAAGTGGTACCTCAGGTTAAGAACAGTTTCAGGTTAAGAACGGACCTCCAGAATGAATTACTGTAAGTTCTTAACCCGAGGTACCACTGTATTTCAAAGAATATAACCTGTCCACAAATACATTGTCAGCTGAGTCTTCTTCCAGGGTGTGGAGGCAATGTGTGGATCACAAAAAAACAATCAAACCAGAATAGAAGTACCATATTGGCCTGAATATAAGCCTCACTTTCCCCCCCAAATTCTGACTGTGAAAAGTTAAAGTGCGGCTTAAATTCGCGACCTTACAAAAACTGGCTTTTATTATATCACTGCTGAAACAGATATACGGTAATGCGGAATGGGTGTGAGTGCCTGTGGAATTTTAAGGGAGCAGCTTATATTCGGGTATTGGTTTCTTTTTCTCTTTTCCCCTTGAATTTTAAAGGTGCAGCTTATATTCGGGTGCGGCTTATATTTGGGCCAATACGTTACTACAAAGTTCAAAGAAACCACTGGTCTAATGACTTATGTATTCAAATGAAAAAATAAAACATTACAATATATTCCTCTGTCCTCCCCTCCTACTAATAAATCATGAGACAATGTCATGATCTTAGAAATTATGTAAACTAAGCATTTGCCTGCCTGTTTTATTTTTAAGGTGCACCTGATCCTCCAAGGAAACTTGAAGTGACTGAAATAACAAAGAACAGTGCTACTTTAGGGTGGCTGCCACCTTTGCGTGACGGTGGTTCTAAAATTGATGGCTACATCATTGCCTATCAAGAAGAGGGTCATGCTGAGGATCACTGGACACAGTACTCCGTTGTCAAAGATCTTCATATTGTTGTTGCTGGCCTAAAGGAAGGAAAGAAATACAAATTTAGAGTGGCTGCAAGAAACGCTGTAGGAGTAAGCCAGCCAAAACAAACCGAAGGCATCTATGAAGTTAAAGAGCAACTGAGTAAGTAGCTAACTATCTGTGACCACTTGTACAATTGGAATTTTATTTTAAATTCAATTATTTTGATTTTGTATCTAAATTTGGATGTCACCTCTTAAAGATATTTAAAATTAGGTCCTGTCACTTAATCTGATGTCTTTAGTGACATTCCTTTCTTAATGGGTCTATTGGTTTGTTTGTTTTTCCAAAACAACAACATACAAACAAGACATTCAAAAGGGTCTACTAAAAACTTCACAATTAGACTCTGCGACTTTCTAGAGCAAAGTATTAGGTGTTAATTCTGGCCCGAACAGTACTGAATATGGGTCCCAGGCCCAGCAGTCAGTTTATTAATAGTTCGCTTCATTTATGCACAAGTTTACCTTGAAAATTTGTGCACCTCCCCATTATAAGATGTTGCGAAACTTTCTGCATCTGAAGAATAGGACAGCTATACATTTAATTAATAAAATAGCACACTGCTCAAACCTTAGAATGAACCTACGAAAGAAGCTAGGAGGAAATGAATCGTTTTACAGGGATATTATATTTCAAGGATATTAGGGGGAATACAAGTTATTGGGGCTAGTTCCTTGATGACTATTTGAAAACAAACAGCTTTTGGTTGGTCTGGGGAGGTAATATCAGACCTTTTGCCTTACTCCTGCAGAATATAGATCATAACTGGCTAGTCTGTGGCCTAGCCACACTTCCAGACACTGTTGGACTGCAACTCTCATTTGCTGCAGCCAGCATGGCCAGTGGCTATGGGTGTTGGAAGTTGCACGGTCCAACAACATTTGAAGAGTTGCAGGCTACCGCTGGTCAAGAGCATGAAAGCTGTCAGGGAGCCTGACATTTGCTTTCAGGGGGGGGGGGATGCATGGTTGTTTCAAATAAGAATGATATCAGCTAAAGATTGTGAGAACTAATTCAAAATACATATACATAAGTTATTAATTTTTGTGTGTGACCTACATGTCTGTTTCCTATTGTTTGATTTTTAATTTCAGTGCCACCTAAGATTCTGATGCCAGATCATGTCAATATAAAGGCTGGGCAGAAACTCAGGATTGAAGCACATGTTTATGGGAAACCTCACCCAACTTGTAAATGGATGAAAGGAGACAAAGATGTGGCAATCTCCAGCCGCCTGGCTGTGCATAAAGCAGACAGCACTTCAGTTCTCATCATTAAAGATGTAATTAGGAAAGACAGTGATTATTACAGTCTAACAGCTGAAAACAGCTCGGGAGTAGCTACTCAGAAAATCAAAGTGGTCGTCATGGGTACCTTGAATCTTCTTTTCCATCCTTAATTCTCAACATTCTTAACCGGATTCAACAATGAGCATGACCTTTATACCTGTATGTTTATCTCTTTCTGTAGATATCCCCGGTCCACCACAGCCGCCATTCGAAATTTCTGACATAGATGCTGATGCTTGCTCTTTGTCATGGCATACTCCTCTTGAAGACGGTGGTAGCAACATCACCAACTATGTGGTTGAGAAGTGTGATACCAGTCGAGGAGACTGGATAACAGTGGTAGCTTCTGTCACAAAGACGAACTGCAGAGTTGGAAAACTCACCCCTGGAGAAGAATACATGTTCCGTGTTCGCGCTGAAAACCGATTTGGAATTTCTGAACCGCTTCCATCCGATAAGATGATTGCAAGGTTTCCATTTGGTATGTCCACCTCAAACAAGGGTGCAGTCTTTATTAGAATACTTCTAAGGGTGAAATGATTTTTTTTTTAATAAAAAAAAAATCTCATCTCTTTCTCTACAGATGTTCCTAGTGAACCAAAGAACGCACGTGTTACCAAGGTGAACAAGGACTGCGTTTTTGTGGCATGGGACAGGCCAGACAGTGATGGAGGCAGCCCAATAACTGGTTATCTCATTGAACGTAAAGAAAGGAACAGTTTGCTTTGGGTGAAGGCCAATGATACACTTGTGCGATCCACAGAATACCCATGTGCAAATTTAATTGAAGGCCTTGAGTACACATTTAGAATCTATGCTCTGAATAAAGCTGGTGCAAGCAAGCCTAGCAAACCAACAGATTTTATTACAGCAAGAACACCAGTTGGTAAGCAAAACATTTGCATACATTGCATTATGTATAACTATTATTGTTAATACTGAGCCCATAACTGAAGTCCCATAACATTAGGAGAATATGGCCAAAGCTAAACTTTCTTAAACTGCACTGATTTCAACAAGTAAGGTAAGCATTTGCTTATTGAATTCTGCCCAAAAGCCTTGATTTTGGCTGAATTGTGCCCAGAGTTTCCCCCTCCTTGACCCTTAATTTATCTGTATTTTAAAAGAAAGAAAGAAAGAAAGAAAGAAAGAAAGAAAGAAAGAAAGAAAGAAAGAAAGAAAGAAAGAAAGAAAGAAAGAAAGATACCAGTGATATGCATCCTTTGTGTTGCTTATCATTTGACATTTTCTATCAAATGCCATAGAGTTAACCTGACCTCATTTCTTTTTAGATCCCCCTGGCAAACCCGAAGTTATTGATGTCACTAAGAGTAGTGTGTCTCTTGTCTGGGCAAGACCAAAACATGATGGTGGTAGCAAGATACTTGGCTACTTTGTTGAATCCTGTAAACTGCCTGGAGAAAGATGGGTACGATGCAATACCACTCCCCATCAAATACCCCTGGAAGAGTACACTGCAACTGGTTTGGAAGAAGGTGCACAGTATCAATTTAGAGCCATAGCAAAAACAGCAGTGAACATTAGCTGGCCTTCTGAACCTTCTGATCCAATAACCGTTCAGTCAGAAAATGGTAAGGAATGCATTTGAGTACCATGAGAATTGAGCAATACTTTTATCCTTCGCACTGTTACATGCTCACTGGAATGTATGTTTCCCCCTCCCCTTCTTTATGTTTTTTCTACATTGTAGTACCACCAAAAATAGAACTCGGTGTAGCTATGAAATCCTTGCTTGTAGTAAAAGCTGGAACCAATGTTTGTCTTGAGGCTAATGTGTTCGGCAAGCCTATGCCAACTATTAGTTGGAAGAAAGAAGGGGAGATCCTGAAATCAGTTGAAGGAGTCAAGATAACCACCAAGAGAAATTTCTCTACTGTGGAGCTCTTCAGCGTAAATAGAAAGCAAACAGGAGATTATACTATTACAGCTGAAAATGCAAGTGGTTCCAAATCAGCAACTATTAAACTGAAAGTACTAGGTAGGCTAAAAGTTCATTTGAATCAGGGTATTTAAACTTCGGGAAATGTAGCAGTTGTAAGACTTCACTCACTGCCTAATTTTTTCTTTTCCAGACAAGCCTGGTCCTCCAGCTTCAGTGAAGATTGTAAACATGTACACAGACCGAGCAATGCTTTCTTGGGAACCTCCTCTTGAAGATGGAGGCTCAGACATTACTAATTACATTGTCGACAAACGGGAAACAAGCAGACCCAACTGGGCTCAAGTCACCGCCAATGTCCCCATCACTAGCTGCAGCGTTCAGAAACTAATTGAAGGACATGAGTACCAATTCCGCATTTGTGCTGAAAACAAATATGGAGTAGGTGACCCAATTTTGACTGACTCAGCAGTGGCTAAGAATCCATACGGTAAGCTTCTCTCACTGGATTTTTCTACCCATTTAGTGGCAATCTATGTTTTAACATTTGCTTAAGTACATTTCAAATTATTATTTATAGATGTGCCTGGACCATGTGAACCACCTATAATTAGTAACATAACGAAAGATTTCATGTCGGTAAGCTGGAAAGCACCTGCTGATGATGGCGGCTCCCCTGTAACTGGATATATTGTTGAAAAACGTGAAACGAGGGCAGTTAACTGGACAAAAGTGAATAGAAAGCCCGTCATTGAAAGAACCATAAAGGCCACTGGACTCCAAGAAGGAACAGAATATGAGTATAGGGTAACTGCAATGAATAAAGCAGGACTCGGCAAACCTAGTGGAGTATCTAAAGCAGTATATGCACGTGATCCTCAGTGTAAGTTGAACACATGCACATTTTTCAGACTTCTGTGACTTTGTGAGTGTATGCAAATGGGTTTGCCAAATCATAATTGTGTAATTTCTTGGTGCTTTCATTCCCAGATCCTCCTGGCCCACCAGCATTCCCCAAAGTGATTGACACCACCCGTAGCTCTATAACCTTGTCTTGGACCAAACCAGCATATGATGGTGGAAGCCCCATTATTGGCTACCTTGTTGAAGTAAAACGAGCAGATACAGATAACTGGGTCCGGTGCAATTTGCCAAGGAATTTGCCAGATACCCGTTACATTGTGACTGGACTCACGGAGAACACAGAATACCAGTTCCGCATTTATGCTGTCAATAAAATTGGATATAGTGACCCAAGCGATGTGCCAGACAAACACCTTGCCAAGGACATTTTAAGTAAGTTGTCCTGAAAAGAAACTGACTTGTAAAATTTTGTGCCTATTGTGGGTATCGGTATAGAAGGTTTAGTGGAGGGCCTGACTATGAGAAACTAGGGGCTCTGTGCCAAACTGTTCCATGAACACACATACGTCTAGTCCTTAAACCACTATTCCCTCAATTGTCAAAAATCACACAATTCAGGCACATGCTCCTCATTCTGCTCTGTTTCTAAAATTTTCTTCAGAATTGAATACTCAGCTTTTCTTTCCAGCTGCACTATCATTGTTGTACCTAGAAACACACTTGCTCCTTCTCTGTCTTGTGTGAAAGAAAGCAATGTCCTTCTTCTGAATAATAATGCAAAGGTATCATGTTTTGAGTGCAAGGCGAGCACACTTTCCCAATGGGAAGCTCCTAGATAGTTGTAGAAAAGTAGGGACTCCAACTTGACTGGAAGTGTAGAGTGGATTCCTCTCAAAAACAAAGTGAGAGAAGAATATGAGAAACCACTGTAGTCTGGCTGGGTGGCATAAAAACTGGCAATTGGGAAAGGAAGGCTAGAGTAACATTTAGAGAGATTTCCTCTCTTTTACTCATCCACTTGCTTTTTCTAAAAAAAGAAAAAAGAAAGCCTGAGCTTTATTCCCCCTAACATCATTGCTTTGTATTTTCTCTCTCTTCCCTTTCCATTCCCATCCTGCCTCAGCCACTGACACTGATTTTTCCCCATTATATTTTAAATTGTTATCATCAGCAATTTATTTGACGTCTACTTTTCTTTACAATGCAGTTCCACCTGAGGGAGAGCTTGATGCTGAATTGAGGAAAGTTCTAGTATTACGTGCTGGAGTCACAATGAGGATTTATGTGCCGGTGAGAGGCCGTCCACCTCCCAAGATTTCTTGGTCTAAAGTGGATGCCAATATAAGAGACAGACAAGGACTAGATATCACATCAACTGACTTTGACACTTTCCTGCGCTGTGAAAATGTAAACAAATACGATTCTGGAAAATATGTCCTGAGTCTGGAGAACATCTGTGGCAAAAAAGCATACACAATGGTTGTCAAAGTACTTGGTAAGTGCTACATGATTGCCTATTATTGTCTTATCTATCCATACACATTTTATTTTCTATATTTTAGTCATTAACTGAAATGGTTAATTTGCATCTGTACAGATACTCCTGGGCCACCTATTAACCTGATTGTAAAAGAAGCATCTAAAGATTCTGCCTTTATTTCATGGGAACCTCCCATAATTGATGGCGGGAGTCCAGTGAAGAACTATGTGGTTGAAAAACGTGATGCAGAGAGAAAGTCATGGTCTACAGTAGCCACAGAGTGCCCCAAAACAAGTTTCAGGATCTCTAACTTGGAGGAAGGCAAATCTTACTTCTTCAGGGTTTTTGCTGAAAATGAATATGGCATTGGCGACCCCTGTGAAACTCATGATGCGGTTAAAGCTTCTGGTGAGAATATTCACATGATTACACTATCAGGCTATTGTTAAAAGGCTCTTGTGTGTCTAACTTTATATTGGCGATTTGTTCATCATTATATTCTTTTCTCCCTGCTATGCTAGAAACACCTGGACCTGTTGTAGACTTAAAGGCTCTGGCTGTGACAAAGTCATCCTGCAATGTATCGTGGAAAAAGCCCATTAGCGATGGTGGAAGCCGCATTAATGCATATATCGTTGAACTTATGACTGGTGAAAATCAGTGGCAGGAACTTATGAGGTCAAAGAATCTCCAGTATTCAACAAGAGACTTAATAGAAGGCAAAGAATATACTTTCAGAGTGAGAGCACAAAATGAAGCTGGGTATGGAACACCTAATGAAATTACATTGCTGGCAAGGGATGATATAGGTGAGTAGGTTCATACATTTTCTCGTTCACAGAGCACACGGCATTTGTCAGTATAGCGAACGATAGAACTACCCATGAGATAGCCATGCCAGTCTAGTAAAGCAAAAACAGCAGAGGTGTCACAAAACCTTTCGTTCTTTTACAGAACAGAAGTTACTGAAATGAAGCAACTGTATTCACCGCGCTGAACATACAATCATTCAATACCTTTTTGTCTTCCAGTGGCACCTGATCTTGATTTAAAAGACCTGCCAGGCTTGTGCTATTTAGCTAGAGAAGGAAGCAGTTTCCGCCTGAAAATCCCTATTAAAGGCAAACCAGCACCAACCGTGACATGGAAAAAAGGGGAAGACCTGCCTCTTACTGAGACAGGAAGAGTTGCATTTGAAGCTACAGCAGTTAACACTTCACTCCTTGTACGGGATTGTCATAAAGATGATGCTGGGAAATATACAATCAAACTGAAGAACGTTGCTGGCAGTAAAGAAGGCACTATTTCTGTGAAGGTTGTTGGCAAACCTGGAATCCCAACAGGACCTGTGAAATTTGATGAAGTCACAGCTGATGCCATGACATTAAAATGGGGCCCTCCCAAAGATGATGGTGGCTCGGAAATCACTAACTACATTATTGAGAAGAGAGACAATGTGAATAATAAATGGGTCGCATGTGTGTCCGCTGTGCAGAAAACTACCTTCAGAGTCACAAGACTTCATGAAGGCAGTGAATATACTTTCAGAATCAGTGCTGAAAATAAATATGGAGTTGGCGAAGGTCTTAAATCTGACCCAATAATCGCAAGGCATCCATTTGGTAAGCACAAAAAATATGTACGATGTGAAGCATTCTGTCATTTAAGGTTCATTCTAATTCTCTCTTACATTTATTATATTTCTAGATGTTCCCGATGCTCCACCACCACCCAAAATTGTCGAGATTAGGCGTGATTCTGCATCTTTAACATGGACAGACCCCAAAAAGACAGGTGGCTCACCTATCACAGGTATTTATTTTGACATTTAATTTTGCATAAGATTCCCCAAGGTGTTAAATCCTAGGATGTAACACATGTTCCTACCCTCCACCAGCTCTTGTCAAGTCCAGACCCAATGAATGTCAAGGCTCTGGTGTCTGTAAGGCACAAGGGGGGAATGTTGGGAAGCAGCTTAGATTCAAAGCCTTCCAGTGCCCCAAATCAGGGAGATGTTGAGCCACATTTCCAATGGGAGGGGAAAATACAAGTGACAAAAGAGTGCAGAGTTCTGCCCTACTGGCTTACTACCACCGCCTTAGGATTGTATTGCAAAGCTTGTTAAGTAGCCAGTTGCCTGATGTCCTGTGACGGTGACAGAAACTGCTCAGAGATACCAGACAAGGATGCTTTTGCAAATTAGAAAAGTTGGTTCCTAGCCTCCCCCATTTTTGTTTACCTTTTAAAATACTAAGCAAGTGTTTCCTGTGTTTGTATGCTTCTGTAGGTTACCACCTTGAATATAAAGAAAGAAATAGCATTTTGTGGAAGCGAGCAAACAAGACCCCACTAAAGATGAGAGACTTCAGAGTAACAGGGTTAACGGAAGGTTTGGAATATGAATTCAGAGTGATGGCAATCAATCTTGCTGGAGTTGGTAAACCAAGTCTGCCTTCTGAGCCAATTGTAGCCCTGGATCCAATTGGTAAGCTTCCCAAAGTAAAGAGATAAGTCTTCATGTGTTAGAAAACTGTGATATACACTTTTACTACTTCTGTATTCTGTTGTTTCCAGATCCTCCAGGGAAGCCTGAAGTTATCAGTGTGACTAGAAACTCAGTGACTCTGATCTGGACAGAACCAAAATATGATGGCGGACATAAATTAATTGGCTACATAGTGGAGAAACGTGATCTACCTTCAAAGACTTGGATGAAGGCAAACCATGTGAATGTTCAGGAATGTGCATATACAGTAACTGACCTTTTTGAAGGATCTAAATATGAATTCAGAATTAGAGCTAAGAATACCGCTGGTGCTATTAGTCCTCCATCAGAATCTACTGGAGCCATTATATGCAAGGATGAGTATGGTACGTATTCCCTGTAAAGGCACACACCAGTTTTTAATGTTTTAAGTATCTTCTTTCCTAACATATTAATTCTCTTTTACAGAGCCACCAACAATTGTTATTGATCCTACTATCAAAGAAGGCCTGACTGTTAAGGCAGGAGACACCATCTCGATGTCTGCTATTAGCATCCGTGGCAAGCCACTTCCAACTTCAGTGTGGTCCAAAGCAGGCAAAGATTTCAAGCTTTCAGAGACTGTTCATATTGAATCGACTCCAACTTCTTCTACGCTTTCTGTCAAGTATGCCGCTAGAAAAGATTCTGGTGAATATACGATCACTGCAACCAATCCTTTTGGTACTAAAGAAGAACACGTACATGTAAAAGTTTTAGATGTACCAGGCCCACCTGGACCAGTTGAAGTGGGCAATGTTTCAGCTGAAAAGGCTACTCTCACATGGACACCCCCAACAGAAGATGGCGGGTCACCAATCAAGTCTTATGTTCTTGAAAAGAGAGAAACTAGCCGCCTTCTATGGACTCAAGTTGCTGAAGACATTCAGTCTTGTAGGCATGTTGTGACTAAGCTTATTCAAGGAAATGAGTACCTTTTCCGTGTTTCTGCTGTGAATCAGTATGGCAAAGGAGAACCATCTCAATCAGAGCCAGTTAGAATGGTGGATAGATTTGGTAAGCAAAACTGTTCAAAAGGTATACTGTATAAATTTACTGCTGTATATATATATGAAAACATTTGTGTGTTTATCAAAACCTGTTTTCCTCCTTTTAGGGCCTCCTGGTCCGCCTGGTAAACCAGAAGTATCAAACATTACGAAAGACACTGTTACTATAACCTGGAAAAGGCCAGCTGATGACGGTGGCAGCGAAATCACAGGCTACCACGTGGAAAGAAGAGAAAGAAAAGGCGTGAGATGGGTCAGAGTTACAAAGAAACCAGTATCAGACCTCCGATGCAAAGTGACTGGACTCCTAGAAGGAAATGAATATGAATTCCGTGTCAGTGCAGAAAATAGGGCAGGAATTGGGCCACCCAGTGATATTTCTCAGCCAGTATTAACCAAGGATGCTACATGTTAGTATGATTTCTGTACTTTGAAAAAAAATTATCCCTTTATAGCATGATTGCCTATAAGGATTCCAATCAATAAAATTTGTTGCCTTTTTTCATTATTTATAGATCCACCGGGACCTCCTTCCAACCCACGCGTAACTGATACAACAAAGACAACTGCCAGCCTAGCATGGGGTAAACCTCACTATGATGGCGGACTTGATATAATCGGCTATATTGTGGAGCACCAAAAAGAAGGAGAAGAAACATGGGTGAAAGATACCACAGGGACTGCTCTAAGAATCACAGAATTTGTGGTTGCTAATCTCCAGCCAGGAGCCAAATACAATTTTAGAATTATCGCCCTCAATGCTGCTGGCGCTGGCGAACCAGCAAACATAAAAGATGTTGAAATCAGGGAACGTGAAGTAGTTCCTGATTTTGAATTAGACGCCGAGCTGAGGAAAACTCTTGTTGTTAGAGCTGGACTGACCATTCGGGTATTTGTTCCAATTAAAGGGCGCCCAACTCCTGACATCACATGGACCAAGGATGATATTTCACTTAGAGGACGTGCCAGTATTGAAAATACAGACTCTTTCACGCTTCTCATTGTCACAGAATGCAATAGATATGATGCAGGAAAGTATGTCATGACCCTTGAAAATGCTGCTGGCAAGAAGACTGGTTTTGTCAATGTAAAAGTCTTGGATACACCAGGGCCACCAATAAATCTCAAGCCCAGAGACATATCTAAAGATACCATCACCCTACAATGGGATATGCCTCTAATTGACGGTGGTTCACGCGTAACAAATTATATAGTTGAAAAACGTGAGTCAACACGAAAGGCATATTCAACCATCACAACAAAGTGCCCAAAATGCTCGCTTAGGATTCCTAATTTGGCTGAAGGGTGTGAATATTACTTCAGAGTATTTGCTGAAAATGAATTTGGAATTGGTGAACCTGCGGAAACTGCTGAACCTGTAAGAGCGTCAGAGGCACCATCACCACCAGAGAGCCTTAATATCATGGACATCACAAGGAAGACAGTCAGCCTTGCTTGGCCAAAGCCTGAACATGATGGTGGTAGCAGGATTACTGGCTATGTTATTGAAGCCCAGAAAAAGGGTTCAACTCAGTGGACACATATCACAACTGTGAAAACATTAGAATGTGTGGTAAAGAATCTGACTGAAAATGAAGAATATACTTTCCAGGTTATGGCAGTTAATAGTGCTGGAAGAAGTGATCCAAGAGAAAGCAGACCAGTTGTTGTTAAAGAGCAAATGATGCTTCCAGAATTTGATTTGCGTGGTATTTATCAGAAAACAGTAATTGCCAGAGCTGGTGACAATATCAAAGTTGAAATACCTGTGCTTGGTCGCCCAAGGCCAACTATTACTTGGAAAAAAGAAGACCAGTTAATTAAACAAACTCAAAGAGTAAACTTTGAACATACTGCTTTTGCAACCATCCTAACCATTAATGAATGCACTAGAAACGATAGTGGCAGATACCCAATCTCAGCTAAAAATATTGTTGGTGAAGTTAGTGATGTTATAACTATACACGTGCATGATGTTCCTGGACCTCCCACAGGGCCAATCAAATTTGAAGAAGTTTCATCCGACTTTGTCACCTTCTCATGGGAACCTCCACTGAACGATGGAGGGGTTCCAATAAGTAACTATGTTGTAGAAATGCGTAAAACCGACAGTACTTCATGGGCTGAGTTAGCAACTACTGTTATACGTACTACTTTTAAAGCTGCTCGCCTCACTACTGGAACAGAGTACCAATTCCGTGTTAAAGCTCAGAACAGATATGGTTCAGGACCATCTATCAGTTCAGAGAATGTAGTTGCTAACTATCCTTTTAAAGTTCCTGGTCCTCCAGGCACTCCTCAAGTGATTGCAGTCACAAAAGATGCAATTAGCATTAGCTGGCACGAGCCTCTGTCAGATGGAGGAAGCCCCATTTTGGGATATCACATTGAGCAAAAAGAACGAAATAGCATTCTTTGGCAGACTGTAAGTAAAGCTCTGATATCAGGAAATATCTTCAAATCAAGTGGTCTTACATCTGGCCTTGCATATGAGTTCCGAGTCATAGCAGAAAATATGGCAGGCAAGAGTAAACCAAGCAAGCCGTCTGAGCCAGTATTGGCCCTGGACCCTATTGATCCTCCTGGGAAGCCAGTTCCTCTCAATATTACAAGACATGCAGTAGCACTTAAGTGGAAGAAACCTGAATATAATGGAGGTTTTAAGATAACTGGCTACACTGTTGAAAAAAGAGATCTTCCTAATGGCCGATGGCTAAAGGCTAACTTCGGCAATATACTAGAAACTGAGTTCACTGTTAGTGGTCTCACAGAAGATGCTGCTTATGAATTCCGTGTGATTGCTAGAAATGCGGCTGGTGCTGTTAGCCACCCATCTGAACCATCAGATGCAATAACGTGCAGAGACGAGATTGAAGCACCAAGGATAATGGTTGATGCTAAATACAAAGACACTTTGATATTAAAAGCAGGTGAAATTTTCAAACTTGAAGCTGACGTTTCAGGTCGCCCTCCACCAACTCTGACATGGACAAAAGAAGGAAAGGAGCTTGAAGACACAGCAAAATTAGAAATTAAAATAGTGGATTTCTCAACTGTTCTTCACAATAAGGACTCTATAAGAAGAGATGGAGGTGCATACACACTTACAGCCTCCAATCCAGGTGGCTTTGCAAAACATATTTTCAATGTCAAAGTACTAGACAGACCTGGCCCTCCAGAAGGGCCTCTGGCTGTGTCTGATGTTACCATAGAAAAATGTGTCCTGTCGTGGTTACCACCTTTGGATGACGGAGGCGCAAGTATTGACCATTACGTTGTTGAGAAACGTGAGACTAGCAGATTGGCATGGACAACTGTAGCCACAGAAGTTCCAGTAACAAAATTAAAGGTCACAAAGCTATTGAAAGGCAATGAATATATATTCCGTGTCATGGCTGTTAACAAATATGGCGTTGGCGAATCCCTGGAATCAGAGCCTGTTCTTGCAGTCAATCCTTATGTAGTACCTGATCCACCAAAGACACCTGAAGTTACAGCTGCAACCAAAGACTCTATGATTGTGTGCTGGGGACACCCTGATTCTGATGGTGGAAGTCCTATAATCAATTATATTGTAGAACGTCGTGACAGAGCTGGACTACGCTGGGTGAAATGTAACAAGCGAGTTGTCACAGATTTGCGCTATAAAGTATCTGGACTCACAGAAGGTCATGAATATGAATACCGAGTGAAAGCTGAAAACGCTGCTGGTGTAAGTGAACCAAGTCTAAGCAGTCCATTCTACAAAGCTTCTGATACTGTATTTAAGCCAGGTCCACCAGGAAATCCTCGTGTATTAGACACAAGCAGGTCCTCAATTACAATTGCTTGGAATAAGCCAATATACGATGGTGGCTCAGAAATCACAGGCTACATGGTTGAAACAGCATTACCTGAAGAAGATGAGTGGAAAATTGTAACTCCACCAGCAGGGCTGAAGGCGACTTCCTTTACCATCACTAATCTAAAAGAAAACCAGGAATATAAAATCAGAATCTATGCTATGAACTCTGAAGGCATTGGAGAACCTGCTCTTGTTCCTGGGACACCAAAAGCTGAAGAAAGGATACTGCCTCCTGAGATTGAACTTGATGCAGACCTACGTAAAGTTGTGACCCTCAGAGCTTGCTGTACTTTAAGACTCTTTGTCCCAATTAAAGGAAGACCAGCGCCTGAAGTGAAATGGTCAAGAGAACTTGGAGAGTCTTTAGACAAAGCCACTATTGAATCCACAAGCTCTTATACACTACTTACAGTTGGAAATGTGAATAGATTTGACAGTGGCAAATATATACTGACTGTAGAAAACAGCTCAGGCAGTAAATCAGCATTTGTAATTGTAAGGGTTCTTGATACACCTGGCGCCCCACAGAATCTGAAGATAAAAGAGGTTACAAAGTCATCTGTGACTCTCACGTGGGAACCTCCCCTCATAGATGGTGGCTCTAAAATTAAAAATTATATTATTGAAAAACGTGAGGCAACAAGAAAAGCGTATTCAACAGTTATGGCCAATTGCCATAAGACCAGCTGGAAAGTGGACAATCTACAGGAAGGTTGCAACTATTATTTCAGAGTTCTAGCTGAAAATGAATATGGAATAGGGCTTCCTGTTGAAACATCAGACTCTATTAAGGCCTCTGAAAGACCTCTTCCTCCAGGAAAAATAACTATATTAGATGTGACACGAAAGAGTGTATCTTTGTCTTGGGAAAAACCTGAACATGATGGAGGAAGCAGAATTTTGGGCTACATTGTAGAAATGCAGAGCAAAGGCAGTGACAAATGGGCCACATGCACTACTGTAAAAGTTACTGAAGCTGTTATAACTGGACTGATCCAGGGTGAAGAATATTCTTTCCGTGTTTCAGCTCAGAATGAAAAAGGAATCAGTGATCCTCGACAATTGAGTGTACCAGTTATTGCAAAAGATCTTGTGATACCACCAGCCTTCAAACTGTTATTCACTACCTTCAGTGTACTAGCAGGTGAAGACTTAAAGGTTGATGTTCCATTTGTTGGTCGACCCAAGCCATCTGTAACATGGCTCAAAGATAATTTGCCAATGAGACAAACTACTAGAGTAAACGAAGAAAATACAGACAACAACACTTTGCTAACAATAAAAGAAGCATGTAGAGAAGATGTTGGACAATATTTAGTAAAACTTTCTAACTCTGCTGGGGAAGCTACTGAAATTCTTAACATTGTTGTCCTTGACAAGCCAGGACCTCCAACTGGACCAGTGAAGATTGATGACGTAACTGCAGACAGCATTACCATTTCCTGGGGACCACCCAAATATGATGGTGGCAGTTCTATCAACAATTATATTGTGGAAAAACGAGACACCTCCACTACTGCTTGGCAGATTGTTTCAGCTACCGTTGCCCGAACAACTCTAAAAGCAGCTAGATTAAAGACTGGATGTGAATATCAATTCAGAATTGCTGCTGAAAACAGATATGGAAAGAGTACATATCTCACATCAGAGTCTGTGGTAGCCCAGTATCCATACAAACTACCTGGGCCTCCTGGAACTCCTTTCGTACCAAAAGTCTCCAGGGATAGTATGGTTGTACACTGGAATGAACCAGTCAACGATGGCGGCAGCAAGATTATTGGTTATCATTTGGAGCGCAAGGAAAGAAACAGCATACTCTGGGTTAAATTGAACAAAGCGGCAATTACTGACACTAACTTTAAAACAACTGGACTTGAGGAAGGCCTTGAATATGAATTCAGAGTTTATGCTGAAAATATAGTTGGTATCGGGAAAGCAAGTAAAGGTTCAGAATGCTACAAAGCTTATGATCCTTGTGATCCTCCTGGCCGTCCAGAGCCTATCATTGTCACAAGGAACTCTGTTACTCTTCAGTGGAAGAAACCAGCATACGATGGCGGAAGCAAGATCACCGGCTACATTGTTGAGAAGAAGGAGCTACCTGATGGCCGCTGGATGAAAGCAAGCTTTACAAATGTTATTGAGACCCAGTTTGCAGTAACTGGCCTAGTTGAAGATCAAAGGTATGAGTTCCGTGTCATTGCGCGCAATGCTGCAGGCGTTTTCAGTGAGCCATCTGAAAGCTCGGGGGCAGTCACCGTAAGAGATGAAGTAGAGCCACCTTGCATAAGTATGGACCCCAAATTTAAAGAAACCCTTGTACTGCATGCTGGCGAATCGTTCAAGATTGACGCAGATGTTCACGGTAAGCCGCTGCCTTCTATTCAGTGGCTAAAAGGCGACAAGGAACTCGTGAATACTGCACGCTTGGATATAAAAACGACAGACTTTGCCACGAGCCTAAGCGTCAAAGAAGCCATTCGCGTTGACAGTGGGCATTATGTATTGCTGGCCAAGAATGCTGCAGGTGAAAAGACGGCTTCCATTCATGTTAAGGTTCTTGACAAACCTGGCCCACCTGAAGGTCCGGTTGTTGTAACAGGAGTTACTGCTGAAAAATGTTACCTGGCATGGAAACCCCCACTGCAAGATGGTGGTAGTGACATTTCACATTATGTAATTGAAAGAAGAGAAACAAGCCGCTTAGTCTGGACTTTAGTTGATGGCAATGTACAAACCCTTAGTTTCAAAGTTACTAAACTTTTGGAAGGCAACGAATATGCTTTCCGCATCATGGCTGTAAACAAATATGGGGTTGGGGAGCCTCTTGAATCTGAGCCTGTAATGGCTAAAAATCCATTTGTAGTGCCACTTCCACCAAAGGCCCCAGAGGTTTCAGCTGTTACCAAGGATTCTATGATTGTCGTATGGGAAAGACCACCCTCTGATGGCGGCAGCGAAATTTTGGGTTATGTTCTAGAAAAACGTGATAAAGAAGGCATTCGGTGGACAAGATGTAACAAGCGTTTGATAAGTGAACTTCGATACCGAGTCACTGGACTTATAGAAAGTCATGATTATGAATACAGAGTCTCGGCTGAAAATGCAGCTGGCCTCAGTGAGCCAAGCCCACCTTCTGTTTATTATAAGGCTTGTGACCCTATCTACAAACCGGGTCCTCCCAACAATCCTAAAGCAATAGATGTTACAAGATCTTCAGTTTTCCTCTCCTGGGGCAAACCAATCTATGATGGTGGCTCAGAAATCCAAGGATACATTGTTGAAAAATGTGATGTGAGTGTTGGGGACTGGGCAATTTGCACACCACCAACTGGAATTAAGAAAACTAATATGGAAGTAGAAAAATTGCAGGAGAAGCATGAATATAAATTCCGCATTTGTGCTGTTAACAAAGCAGGAGTAGGAGAGCATGCGGACGTCCCTGGAACTATTGTTGTCGAAGAAAAGCTGGAAGCTCCAGACCTTGATCTTGACTTGGAACTGAGGAAGGTTATCAATGTAAGAGCTGGTGGCTCCTTAAGATTATTTGTTCCAATCAGAGGACGCCCAACACCCGAAGTAAAATGGAGCAAGGTGGATGGTGACATCAGAGAGGCAGCTGTTATTGACAGCACTAGCAGCTTCACCTCACTGGTTCTCGACAACGTTAACAGATTTGATACTGGAAAATACACTCTTACTTTAGAAAACAGTGGTGGAACTAAGTCTGCCTTCGTCAGTGTAAGAGTCCTAGATACCCCAGGCCCCCCAGAGAACCTGAAAATTAAGGAAATCACCAAAGACTCAGTATCACTTGCCTGGGAGCCTCCTTCGATAGACGGTGGAGCTAAAATTAAAAATTATATAATAGAAAAACGTGAAGCCACAAGGAAAGCCTATGCTGCTGTTGTAACAAACTGCCACAAGACATCGTGGAAAGTGGCTCAACTTCAGGAGGGATGCTATTATTACTTTAGAGTTTGTGCAGAGAATGAATTTGGAATTGGCCTGCCTGCAGAAACAAGTGAGCCAGTTAAAGTTGCTGAAGTTCCTCAACCTCCAGGAAAGATAACAGTGGACGATGTTACAAGAAACAGTGTTTCATTAAGCTGGGCTAAGCCTGAACATGATGGTGGAAGCAAAATTTTGCAATACATAGTGGAAATGCAAGTTAAGGGCAGCGAAAAATGGTCAGAATGTACGCGTGTGAAAGTTCTTGAAGCAATTGTTACTAACTTATCTCAAGGGCAAGATTATCTCTTCAGGGTAATGGCTGTAAATGAAAAGGGTAGGAGTGATCCACGGTCCCTTGCTGTTCCAATAACAGCCAAAGATTTAGTTATTGAACCAGATGTACGACCAGCATTCCACAGTTACAGTATACAAGTGGGACAAGACCTAAAAGTGGAAATACCAATATCTGGTCGACCTACACCTACTATTACTTGGACCAAAGATAGCATGCCATTAAAACAGACAACTAGAGTTAATGTCATAGATTCACCTAAACTTACTGTGCTGAATATTAAAGAGGTCACTAAAGAAGACAGTGGGGTGTATGAAATTGCAGTTGCTAATGTTGTTGGACAGAAATCTGCAGTTGTTGAAATTATAACACTTGACAAGCCTGATCCTCCAAAAGGCCCTGTTAAATTTGATGAAATTAGTGCTGAAAGTATTACATTATCATGGAACCCTCCATTATATACGGGTGGCTGCCAAATCACTAACTACATTGTTCATAAGAGAGATACAACCACCACTGTATGGGAAACAGTTTCAGCTACCGTTGCAAGAACCACTTTCAAGGTGATGAAGCTCAAAACTGGATCAGAATATCAGTTTAGAATATTTGCTGAAAATAGATACGGGCAGAGCTTTGCCCTGGAGTCTGACACAGTTATTGCTCAGTATCCCTATAAAGAACCAGGTCCTCCTGGCACACCGTTTGCGACAACAGTTACAAAGGACTCTATGGTTGTGCAATGGCATGAACCAGTAAATGATGGTGGAAGTAAAATTTTAGGTTATCATCTTGAAAGAAAGGAAAGAAACAGCATTTTGTGGACAAAGGTAAACAAGTCAGTTATTCAAGACACACATTACAAAACAGCTAACCTTGAAGAAGGCATTGAATATGAATTTAGAGTGTCTGCAGAAAATATTGTTGGTGTTGGCAAAGCAAGCAAAGCTTCTGAGTGTTATGTAGCGCGTGACCCTTGTGATCCTCCAGGATGCCCTGAAGCTATTATTGTTAAAAGAAGTTCAATTACTCTGCAGTGGACAAAGCCAGAATATGATGGTGGCAGCAAAATTACAGGCTATGTAGTAGAGAAACGTGATTTGCCTGAAGGTCGTTGGATGAAAGCAAGCTTCACCAATATAACTGAAACTCAGTTTACCGTAACAGGCCTTACTGAAGACCAACGATATGAATTTAGAGTCATTGCAAGGAATGCCGCTGGAGCAGTAAGCAAGCCATCTGATAGCACAGGACCAATAACAGCAAAAGATGAAGTTGAGCTTCCAAGAATTTCCATGGATCCCAAATACAAAGATGCAATTGTTGTAAACGCTGGAGAAACATTCAAACTTGAGGCTGATGTCCATGGGAAGCCAATTCCCACTAGTCTGTGGTTGAAGGGAGATAAAGTACTTGAAGATACTGCCCGATGTGAAGTAAGGAATACAGACTTCAAGGCCTTGATTACTGTTAAAGATGCCATACGTGTTGATGGTGGGCAATATATTTTGCAAGCCTCTAATGTTGCAGGAACAAAATCAGTACCAATAACAGTAAAAGTACTGGACAGACCAGGACCTCCAGAGAGTATTCAAGTTTCTGGAGTTACTGCTGACAAGTGTTCCTTAACATGGGCGCAACCAATCCATGATGGTGGCAGTGACATTTCTCACTACATAATTGAGAAGAGAGAAACAAGTCGCCTTGCATGGACAGTTGTTGCTTCAGATGCTGTAGCCACAATGCTGAAAGTAACAAAACTTCTGGAAGGAAACGAGTATATCTTCCGCATAATGGCAGTTAATAAATATGGAGTCGGGGAGCCTCTGGAGTCTGCACCAGTATTAATGAAAAATCCATTTGTTGTTCCTGGTCCACCAAAATCCATTGAAGTAACCAACATTACAAGGGATTCCATGACCATCTCCTGGCATCGTCCGGATAGTGATGGTGGCAGTGAAAT
The DNA here is from genome assembly GCF_965207765.1 of Zootoca vivipara. NCBI lineage: Eukaryota > Metazoa > Chordata > Lepidosauria > Squamata > Lacertidae > Zootoca > Zootoca vivipara. Next base: position 21,513,278 of record NC_142582.1, on the reverse strand, counting down.
AGTTAACTACATTGTTGAAAAAAGGGACAGAGCTGGTATCAGATGGGTGAAATGTAACAAACGCCGAATTACAGATCTGCGATTAAGAGTCACAGGATTAGCAGAAGATCATGAATATGAATTTAGAGTATCCGCTGAAAATGCTGCTGGAGTTGGTGAGCCAAGCCAAATCACTCCCTTTTGGAAAGCATGTGACCCTATGTTCAAACCTGGCCCACCCACTAATGCCCATGCTGTGGATACTACCAAGAATTCAATTACAGTAGCATGGGGTAAGCCTATTTATGATGGTGGCAGTGAAATCCTTGGATATATTGTAGAAATCTGCAAAGCTGATGAAGAAGAATGGAAAATAGTTACCCCACAGACTGGCCTGAGAGTCAATCGCTTTGAGATCAAGAAACTCATTGAACATCAAGAATACAAACTTAGAGTTTGTGCTCTTAACAAAATTGGAGTAGGTGAAGCTGCAGCAGTTCCTGGCACAGTTAAACCAGAAGATAAACTTGAGCCTCCTGAACTTGATATTGACTCAGAATTAAGGAAGGGAATTGTGGTTAGAGCTGGTGGATCTGTCAGGATAAACATACCTTTCAAAGGACGCCCAACTCCTGAAATCATGTGGTCTCGAGAAGAAGGAGAATTTACGGATAAGGTTCAAATTGAAAAGGGCCTGAATTACACACAGTTATCCATTGATTACTGTGATAGAAATGATGCTGGAAAATATATCCTTAAACTGGAGAACAGCAGTGGCTCTAAGTCTGCATTTGTCACAGTTAAAGTACTTGACACACCAGGACCACCACAAAATTTAGTAGTCAAAGAAATAAGGAAAAATTATGCTGCACTGACATGGGAGCCTCCAGCTAATGATGGTGGGGCAAAAATAAAGAACTATGTGATTGATAAACGCGAATCAACCAGAAAAGCATATGCAAATGTGAGCACAAAGTGCAGCAAAACAAGTTTTAGAGTTGATAACCTTATTGAAGGGGCAATTTATTATTTCAGAGTAATGGCTGAAAATGAATATGGAATTGGTGTTCCAGTTGAAACTGCAGATGCCTCAAAAGCTTCAGAACCACCTTTGCCTCCTGGAAAAGTGACTCTCACTGATGTGACTCAGAGAAGTGCATCATTTATGTGGGAAAAGCCTGAGCATGATGGAGGTAGCAGAATTGTGGGGTACATTGTTGAAATGCAGCCAAAAGGAACTGATAAATGGAGTGTTGTTACTGAAACCAAAGTCTGTAATGCAGTTGTGTCTGGTCTGAGTTCTGGACATGAATATCAATTCCGTGTCCTGGCATACAATGAAAAAGGCAAAAGTGACCCTAGACCACTGGCAGTTCCTGTGATTGCCAAAGATCTGACCATTCAGCCAAATATCAAACTAATGTTCAATACATACACTGTACAAGCTGGAGAAGACCTTAAAGTAGAAATACCCTTTATAGCTCGACCAAAGCCTACTATCACTTGGGAAAAAGATGGTCAGCCTCTGAGACAGACAACCAGGTTACATGTTGAAGATACACCTACATCAACTACTTTGTATATTAAAGAAAGCAACAAGGATGATTTCGGTAAATATACTGTGACAGTAACCAACACTGCAGGCACAGCAGCAGAACATCTTAATATAATTGTGCTAGAGAAGCCTGGCCCACCACAAGGACCTGTCCGCTTTGATGAAGTTAGCTCGAATTTTGTTGTTCTGTCATGGGAACCACCAGCATACACAGGTGGCTGCCAAATATCCAATTACATTGTAGAGAAGCGTGACACTACTACCACTACCTGGCAGATGGTATCAGCGACTGTTGCAAGAACAACTATTAAAGTAACAAACCTTAAAACGGGTAGTGAATATCAGTTTAGAATTAGTGCTGAAAACCGATATGGAAAGAGCACCGCACTGGATTCTAAACCAGTTCTTGTTCAATATCCCTACAAAGAACCAGGTCCACCAGGAACACCATTTGTCAGCATAGCTACCAAAGATCATATGATAGTACAATGGAATGAACCAGTTAATGATGGAGGAAGCAAAGTTATTGGATATCATCTAGAACGTAAAGATAAAAACAGCATTCTTTGGACAAAATTGAATAAGGCCCTCATTCAGGACACAAAATATAAATCAGATGGCCTTGAGGAAGGTCTTGAATATGAGTTCAGAGTTGCTGCTGAAAACATTGTTGGTATAGGTAAGGTTAGCAAATCATCTGAACTGTACGTTGCTCGAGATGCTTGTGATCCACCTGGCCGTCCAGACGCCATTGTTATTACAAGAAATTATGTAACACTAAAATGGAAAAAACCTGAATATGATGGTGGCAGCAGAATAACTGGATATACTGTGGAAAAGAGAGAACTTCCTGAAGGTCGTTGGATGAAAGCCAGCTTTACAAATGTAACAGAAACAGAGTTTACAGTAACTGGTCTTGTGGAAGACCAACGATATGAATTCAGAGTAATTGCAAGAAATGCAGCTGGTAGCATAAGTGAACCATCTGAAAGCACAGGACCAATTATTGCCAGAGATGAAATTGAAGCTCCAAGAGCTTCACTGGATCCAAAATACAAAGATGTCATTGTTGTCCATGCTGGAGAAACATTTGTTCTTGAGGCTGACATCCATGGCAAACCTATTCCTGATATTATATGGTCGAAAGATGGAAAAGAATTTGAAGGAGCAACTGCAAGAATGGAAATTAAGTCTACCATTGAGAGAACAACTCTCACAGTCAAAGATTGCATCAGAGTGGATGGAGGCATTTATACACTTAAACTGAGCAATGTTGGTGGCACAAAGTCTATACCAATCACTGTAAAAGTACTTGACAGACCTGGACCTCCAGAAGGTCCTTTGAAAGTTACAGGTGTGACTGCAGAAAAGTGTTATCTGGCATGGGGACCACCTTTACATGATGGTGGCTCTAACATTTCACATTATATTATAGAAAAGAGAGAGACAAGTCGACTTTCATGGACACAAGTGGCATCTGATGTGCAAGCTCTGAACCACAAAGTAACCAGGCTTCTTCCAAACAATGAGTACATTTTCCGTGTAATGGCTGTCAACAAATATGGAATTGGTGAACCACTGGAATCCGAGCTTGTGTTGGCATGTAATCCATACAAACCTCCAGGCCCTCCTTCAATACCTGAAGTTTCTGCAATCACAAAAGATTCTATGATTGTAACCTGGGGTCGTCCAACAGATAATGGTGGTGCTGAAATTGAAGGGTACATACTAGAGAAGCGAGACAAAGATGGTATTCGGTGGACCAAGTGCAATAAGAAGAGACTAACAGACTTAAGACTCAGAGTAACTGGGCTTACAGATGGCCATTTCTATGAATTTAGGGTTTCTGCTGAAAATGCTGCTGGTGTTGGTGAACCTAGTGAACCATCAGTTTTCTATCGAGCCTGTGATGCAGTGTATCCACCAGGCCCTCCAAGCAATCCAAAGGTGACAGATACCTCCAGATCATCTGTGTCCCTTGCATGGAACAAGCCCATTTACGATGGTGGTGCGCCTGTTAAAGGATACATGGTGGAATTTAAAGAAGCTACTGCTGATGAATGGACAACTTGCACACCTCCATCAGGGCTACAAGGAAAGCAATTCACAGTAGACAAACTTAAAGAGAACAGTGAGTATAACTTCCGCATCTGTGCTATCAACTCTGAAGGAGTTGGAGAACCAGCAACTATACCTGGTAGTGTTGTTGCTGCTGAAAAAATTGAACCTCCTGAAATTGAACTTGATGCAGACCTCAGAAAAGTTGTCACCGTACGTGCTAGTGGCACATTGCGATTGTTTGTCACTATCAAAGGGAGGCCAGAACCAGAAGTAAAGTGGGAGAAAGCAGAAGGCACTCTGAGCGACAGAGCCCAGATTGAGGCTACCAGTTCATATACAATGTTGGTCATTGATAATGTAAACAGATTTGACAGTGGTAGATATAACCTGACCTTAGAAAACAATAGTGGCAAAAAATCTGCTTTTGTTAACGTGAGAGTGCTTGATACACCAAGTGCACCTGTGAACTTGAATATCAGAGAAGTGAAGAAAGAGTCAGTGACATTAGCTTGGGAGCCCCCACTTATTGATGGTGGTGCTAAAATTACAAATTACATCATTGAAAAACGAGAAACCACAAGAAAGGCATATGCCACTATTACAAATAACTGTACCAAGAATGTCTTCAGAATTGATCAGCTACAGGAAGGATGTAGTTACTACTTCCGTGTCTTGGCGGCAAATGAATATGGAGTCGGTTTGCCAGCAGAAACAACTGAACCAGTTAAGGCTTCTGAACCACCCTATCCACCTGGGAAAGTTACCCTTGTTGATGTCACACGCCACACTGCTACTATTAAATGGGAGAAACCTGAGAGTGATGGTGGCAGTAAAATAACTGGCTATGTAGTAGAAATGCAAACTAAAGGAAGTGAAAAATGGAGCACCTGCACACAAGTTAAAACATTAGAAGCAACAATATCAGGATTAAGTGTGGGAGAAGAATACACTTTCCGAGTATGTGCTGTTAATGAAAAAGGGAAGAGCGATCCAAGGCAGCTTGGGGTTCCAGTAGTTGCGAAGGATATTGAAATCCAGCCTTCAGTTGAGCTCCTTTTCAATACTTTCAGTGTTAAAGCTGGTGAAGATCTTAAGATTGATGTGCCCATCAGAGGAAGGCCAGTTCCATCAGTTAGCTGGAAGAAGGATGGACTGCCTTTAAGAGAGACAACAAGGGTAAATGTCCAAACATCAAAGACATCAACTTCACTAACAATCAAGGAAGCATTGAAAGAAGATGTAGGGAGTTATGAATTAAATGTTTCAAACAGTGCTGGCTCTACAACAGCTTCCATCACTGTAATTGTACTGGACAAGCCAGGACCTCCAACAGCATTGCATATTGACAATGTCAGCAATGATAATGTAACCATATCTTGGAAACCCCCAGAGTATGATGGTGGGTGTCAAATTAATAATTATATTGTGGAGAAGAGAGAAACATCTACTACAACATGGAATATAGTGTCTGCGGCAGTTGCACGAACTTCAATAAAAATAATTCGCTTAACCACAGGATCAGAATATCAATTCCGTGTTTCTGCAGAAAATCGCTATGGCAGGAGCACCTTCGTTGAAACTGCACCTGTTGTTGCAGAGTATCCATTTAGTCTTCCTGGCCCACCTGGTACTCCCCAAATTACACACGCAACGAAAGCCTTCATGGTTGTAACCTGGCAAGAGCCAGTTAATGACGGAGGTAGCAGAGTACTTGGTTATCACCTTGAGCGTAAAGAAAGAAGCAGCATCCTTTGGACTAAAGTAAATAAAACTCTTATAAGTGACACCCAGATGAAGGTCACAGGCCTTGATGAAGGACTAATGTATGAATACCGTGTGTATGCAGAAAACATTGTAGGAATAGGTAAATGTAGCAAATCATGTGAGCCTGTTGCTGCAAGGGACCCATGTGATCCTCCTGGCCAACCAGAAGTGACTAACATTACAAGAACATGTGTCTCACTCAAATGGACCAAGCCAGAATATGATGGTGGTGCTAAGATCACAGGCTATATTATAGAGCGGAAAGAGTTACCAGATGGTCGTTGGCTGAAGTGCAACTTCACTAATGTGCAAGAAACTTTCTTTGATGTAACAGGACTTACTGAAGACCAGCGATACGAATTCCATGTAATTGCAAGGAATGCTGCTGGACTATTTAGTGAGCCATCTGAATCAACTGGGCCAGTGACTGTAAAGGATGATGTTGAGGCTCCAAGAATTATGATGGATGTCAAATTCAGGGACGTTGTTGTTGTTAAAGCTGGAGAGATCTTGAAAATCAATGCCGATATTGCAGGGCGACCCTTACCAGTAGTTTCATGGACAAAGGATGGCAAAGACATTGAAGAAAAAGCAAGAGTTGAAATTGTTTCAACTGATAACACTACTGCAATAACTGTCAAAGACTGCATTCGACGGGATTCAGGGCAATATGTGCTGACATTACAAAATGTTGCTGGAGTTAGATCATTAGCTGTCAATTGCAAAGTACTTGATAGACCTGGTCCACCAGCAGCCCCACTAGAAATCAAAGGACTCACTGCTGAAAAATGTCACCTGTCATGGGGACCACCTCAAGAAAATGGAGGTGCAGAGATTGACTATTATATTGTGGAAAAGCGTGAGACCAGTAGAATTGCATGGACTCTTTGTGAAGCAGAGCATCCAACAACATCCTGCAAAGTGACAAAACTACTTAGAGGAAATGAATACATCTTCAGAGTGATGGGGGTTAACAAGTATGGTGTTGGTGAACCTTTGGAAAGTGATGCTGTCAAGGCCCTTGATCCTTTTACTGTTCCAAGCCCACCTACATCTTTAGATATTACTAGTGTGACAAAGGAGTCCATGACCATTTGCTGGGCAAGACCTGACAGTGATGGAGGTAATGAAATTTCTGGATATGTGATTGAAAGGCGTGAGAAAAACAGCCTGAGGTGGATACGTGTGAACAAAAAGCCCGTTTATGATCTAAGGGTAAAATCTACAGGCCTTCGGCAAGGATGTGAATATGAATATCGGGTATTTGCAGAAAACGCTGCAGGTCTTAGTCTTCCTAGTGATACTTCACCATTCATTAAAGCAGAAGATCCTGTTTTCCTTCCATCACCTCCATCTAGGCCTAAGATTGTGGACTCTACAAGGTCACATATAACAATTGGATGGACGAAGCCTTTATTTGATGGTGGTGCTCCTGTTACTGGATACACAGTTGAATACAAGCTAACTAGTGAAACTGATTGGTCAACTGCTATTCAAAGCTTAAGAGGTACAGAGTACACTGTAATCGGTCTTACATCAGGAGCTGAATATGTTTTCAGAGTTAGGTCTATCAACAAGGTTGGCACTAGTGATCCAAGTGATGTTTCAGAACCTCAGGTGGCAAAAGAAAGGGAAGAAGAGCCTGCATTTGATATTGACAATGAAATGAGAAAGACTTTAGTCGTGAAAGCTGGCGGCTCATTTACAATGACTGTACCTTTCAGAGGAAAGCCTATCCCTAATGTAATGTGGAGCAAGTCAGATACTGACCTTCGTACTCGAGCAAGTATTGATACTTCAGATAACCGCACCTCAATTACTGTTGAAAAAGCAACAAGGAATGACTCTGGAAAGTATACACTAACATTACAAAATATTGTGAGCACAGCTACTTTGACATTAGTTGTCAAAGTGCTTGACTCACCGGGACCTCCGTCTAATATCGTTGTAAAAGATGTAACAAAAGAATCAGCAGTGTTGTCCTGGGAAGCTCCTGAGAACGATGGAGGTGCTCCTGTGAAGAACTATTACATTGAAAAACGAGAAGCAAGCAAGAAGGCTTGGGTCACTGTAACCAACAATTGCCATCGTCTTTCCTACAAAGTTACCAATCTGCAAGAAGGTGGAATTTATTACTTCAGAGTCTCTGGAGAAAATGAGTTTGGTGTTGGAGTCCCAACTGAAACAAAGGATGGAGTGAAAATAACAGGTTTGTTCTTTAAAATATGTCCATTATATATGTGTGTGAGTGCATGAACATCTACCCATGCATACACATGCGCAGTAATTGTTCACAGGACTTTAGTCTTAATGTGTAATGCTTATTATTACTGGTATTAATTTATTGTAAAGCAGTAATCAAATTGTCTGTCTTGAAGACACCTAATAACTCTAGTAGACACCTAATAACTCTAGTAATGTGTTAATAAAGGCATGCAAGATAAAACTTCCCTTTTTAGGGAAATTTTTAATGTTTAATGCTGTATTGTGTTTTTAATATCCGATTCGGAGCCGCCCAGAGTAGCTGAGGAAACCCAGACAGATGGGTGGGGTATAAATTATAATGTGCTTGCTGAGTACATTAAAATTAAGTGGAATGCATATGACACATTTGCTCTCAATTCATCTTCCATTGATTGATTGACTGATTGATTGATTGATTGATTGATCATCTTCTCTTTATTTTTCAGAAAAACCAAGTCCACCCGAAAAACTGGGAGTATCAAATGTTACTAAAGATAGTGTATCTCTTGTGTGGCTAAAGCCAGAACATGATGGAGGAAGCAGAGTTGTAGGCTACCTTGTTGAAGCCCTAGAGAAAGGGCAGCAGAAGTGGGTCAGGTGTGCTGTAGTCAAGACAACTCATCATATTGTCCATGGTCTCAAGGAGAATGCAGACTACTTCTTTAGAGTATTTGCTGAAAACCAAGCTGGTCTAAGTGACCCCAAAGAGCTTCTTCATGCCGTTACAGTTAAAGACCAACTAGGTATGTGGAAACAGTGCCGTCCCCTTGGAATCACCTCGGTGACACTTTTGGCAATTTGACATCTACTAAAAACTTTATTCTCCCAGTCCTTTGCTGCATGTTGATACTAGTTGATAATAACATGTCTGTTTTGATCTAAAGTTGACTGGTATTTTACTTATTCTTTGAGTTCTGATGTAAATTTAATGTGTATGTGTATACTGCCTTGTGATGTTTACATGAAAGGTGGTATAGAAATAGTTTTAATTAATAAATAATGAATAGATCACATAGAGCTCATACAAATTCAGTTGAAAATGCACTTGAAAACCAGTATACCTGCACTCCTCCAGTATACCTGAAGGAGCGTCTCCACCCCCATCGTTCTGCCCGGACACTGAGGTCCAGCGCTGAGGGCCTTCTGGCGGTTCCCTCGCTACGAGAAGCCAAGTTACAGGGAACCAGGCAGAGGGCCTTCTCGGTAGTGGCACCCACCCTGTGGAATGCCCTCCCACCAGAGGTCAAAGAGAATAACAATTACCAGACCTTTAGAAGGCATCTTAAGGCAGCCCTGTTTAGGGAAGCTTTTAATGTTTGATGGATTTCTGTATTTTAATATTTTGTTGGAAGCCGCCCAGAGTGGCTGGGGGAACCCGGACAGATGGGCAGGGTATAAATAATATATTGTTATTGTTATTATTAACTTTTTGCAAATGTATTTTTTTTTTCAGAATCTCCTGAAGTCGACATGAAATGTTTCCCAAACCACACCGTTTATGTAAGAGCAGGTTCAAACCTAAAGGTAGAGATTCCAATTTCTGGAAGACCATTGCCAAAGGTGACTTTATCCAGGGATGGCATTCCTCTCAAACCAACGATGAGGTTTAACACTGAAACCACAGCAGAAAGTGTCATTGTTAATCTCAAAGAAAGTGTGGCTACTGATTCTGGTAGATATGACATCACAGCTGCCAACTCCAGTGGAACTACTAAATCTTTCCTTAAGATTGTTGTCCTAGACAGACCAGGCCCTCCAGTTGGCCCTGTTGTTGTAAGTGATATCACTGAACAAGGTCTTAACCTTAAGTGGGAGCCACCTCGTTATGATGGCGGAAGTCAAGTTACCAACTACATTGTACTGAAAAGAGAAACAAGCACTGCTGTGTGGTCTGAAGTGTCTGCAACTGTTGCTAGAAACATTATTAAGATCACGAAACTTACAACAGGAGAAGAATATCAATTCCGTATTAAAGCAGAAAATCGCTTTGGCATAAGTGACCATCTTGACTCAGCATGTATAACTGTTAAGCTTCCTTACAGTAAGTGACTTTTCGTAATGCTCGTTTTCCGAGTTTTTCAGGCATGTATTTATGATTTATTAACCTGTACTTAATATTCATTTAGCAACCCCTGGACCACCTTCCACACCATGGATCACCAACGTGACTCGAGAAAGCATAATTGTTGGATGGCATGAACCTGTTTCCAATGGAGGCAGTGCAGTCATTGGCTACCATTTGGAAATGAAGGACAGGAACAGTATTTTATGGAAGAAAGCTAACAAAATGATTATACGCACAACTCACTTCAAGGCCTCCAATATCACCGCCGGTCTCATTTATGAGTTCAGAGTGTATGCAGAAAATGCAGCTGGTATTGGAAAAGCAAGCCATACATCTGATGCAGTTCTTGCTATAGATGCCTGCGGTATGTAGTCTGTAGCAAAGGATAAGAATCACATTTCAAATAATGAATTTGGTAGAAAATATTTCTTTGGTGAGTCATTGTTGAATGAACACATTAATTCCAAATGTTGTTGCTTTTTCATATTGCAGAGCCGCCAAGAACCCTTCGTGTCAAAGATATTTCCAAAACATTTGTCAATCTTTCTTGGACACAGCCAGCTTTTGATGGTGGCAGCAAAATTACTGGATATATTGTTGAGAAACGTGATCTTCCAAATGGAAGATGGACAAAAGCAAGCTTCACCAATGTCATTGAAACTAATTTCACTGTATCAGGATTGACTCAAAACTCCCAATATGAATTCCGTGTTTTTACTAAGAATGCTGCTGGTTCAATTAGCAATCCATCTGATGTTTTAGGCCCTATAACATGCGTGGATACATATGGTAAGAAATTAATAATACTGATACCCAGTTATGTGATTGAGTTTAAAGTAAATCCTGTTAACAGAAATTCTACTTTGAATTCAGGGGTCTTAGCTGGGCAGCACAGTACTGTTTCAAGCTCCCTTTGAAATGTTGAAATTAACATTTCGAAAATGTTAATATATTTTCTATTCCACTTCTTTTTCATTAAGGTGCACCTGAAATTGATGTACCACCAGAATATACAGAAGTAGTCAAATACAAAGCAGACACGGCAATTAAACTGAAACTTGGCATCTCAGGAAAGCCTGTGCCCACAATTGAGTGGTTCCACGATGGTAAAGAAATACATACCAGTGCCCAGGTATCTATTGAAAACACCACGGAATTTTCAGCTATACTGATCAAAGAAGCAACTCGTATTAACAGCGGAAATTACGAACTGAAATTAAAGAATGCCATGGGTTCTGCATCTGCCACCATCAAGGTCCAGATCCTTGGTATGTTTGGAGCATTTTCATATTGTTTCCTTCTGTCAATTCAACTAGCTGTGTCCATTGTTGCATATTTAATATATATATATATATATTCTTGCCTATTAAACAGATAAACCAGGACCACCAGGTGGACCTATACATTTCAAAACGGTCACCGCGGAAAAGATTGCCCTTGTGTGGCAACCACCAGCAGATGATGGAGGTGCTTCTGTGACACATTACATTGTTGAGAAACGCGAGACGAGCCGTGTGGTGTGGTCTGTGGTTTCAGAAAAACTTGAAGAATGCATGGTCACTACCACAAAAGTCATAAAAGGAAACGAATATATATTCCGTGTACGAGGCGTAAACAAATTTGGTGTTGGTGAGCCCCTGGAATCTGACACTGTCATAGCTAAAAATGCATTTGGTAAGTTAAGACAGATGGTAATTAATACCTTTTTTTATTACCTCTAGGTGGTTATCTATTAGTTTATATTGACCTGGTGTTGTTTTTGTTTCACTAAAAATGCAGTTACACCTGGACAGCCTGGTACACCAGAGGCCTCCATGATAACTAAACAGTCTATGACCATAGTCTGGAGCAGGCCAACTATAGATGGTGGTAGCGAGATAAATGGATATTATCTTGAGAGACGTGATAAGAAAAGTCTAAGCTGGTTCAAGGTGTCTAAAGAAACCATTCGTGACACCAGGCAGAAAGTGACGGGACTAACAGAAAACAGTGAATATCAGTTCAGAGTTTCTGCTGTGAATGCAGCTGGGCAAGGTCCCTTCTCTGATGCATCGGACTTCTACAAAGCTGAAGATCCTATAGGTAAGAAACATTTCATTTGATTGTGCAAAAATGCAAAGGTCAAATTATACACATTCTTGAAACTGTGTACGGCCATATATTGCTCTAAGTTGTTGCTATTAGTTGTCAAGGTTGTCAAGTCTCATTTTTGTTACTTGCATTTTGCAGAAAAACCTGGGCCACCTTTTAAGCTAAAAGTTGTGGATACGACAAAGACATCTGTCACACTTGGCTGGAGTAAACCAGCCTATGATGGAGGAAGTGCAATTACCAGCTATGCTATTGAAAAGAGAGAAGGGGAAGAAGAAGAATGGACTCTGGTCAGTGCAAGAGGAGAAGTGCGAACCACAGAGTATGTTGTTTCTCACCTTCAGCCAGGAATCAATTACTACTTCCGTGTAGCTGCTATAAATTATGCTGGACAAGGTGAACCTATTGAAATGACAGAAGCTGTACAAGCTAAAGACATACTTGGTATGTAAATGTAATTTTTTATTATTATATTTATTATTCGGTATTTTCATCTTTTCCCCAAATACGAATTATTTTTCTTTTAACTTATTCTTTATTATTATTATTATTTTGCAGAGGAGGCACAGATTGATCTAGATGTTGCTCTCAGAACCTCCATTGTGGCTAAAGCAGGTGAAGATGTACAGATAATGATTCCATTCAAAGGAAGACCACCTCCAACTGCCACATGGAGAAAGGGTGAAAAAAATCTAGGTGTTGATGAAAGATACAGCATTCAGAACACAGAATCGTCCACACTCCTTAGTATTCCTCAAGTCACTCGCAATGATACGGGAAAATATGTCCTCACAATTGAGAATGGAGTTGGAAAACCCAAAACTTCATTTGTGAATGTTAAAGTCCTTGACACTCCATCTGCATGCCAGAGACTACATCTTAAACATGTTTCTCGTGGAACTGTGACATTGGTATGGGACCCACCACTCATCAATGGTGGTTCTGAAGTAACAAATTATGTCATTGACAAAAGAGATGCCACGAAGAGAGCATGGTCCTCTGTTACAGCCAAGTGCTCTAATACATCATTTAAGATAACTGACCTGTCAGAGAAGATCCCATACTTCTTCCGTGTTCTTGCAGAAAATGAAAATGGATTGGGTGAACCATGTGAAACTTCAGAACCAGTGAAAGCAGCAGAAGTCCCTGGACCTGTACGGGATCTGGCCATGAAAGATTCAACAAAGACGTCTGTCACTTTACAGTGGAGTAAACCTGAATTTGATGGTGGTAGTATCATAACTGATTATGTTATTGAGAAGAAACTGAAGGATGAACATGAATGGTCATATGCAGGGGCAAGTAAAGCATGCGAATTTGAAGTTGAAAAACTTAAGGAGCTTTCTGTTATGGAGTTCAGAGTTTCTGCAAAGAATGAAAAAGGAAGAAGTGATTTTTCTGTAATTGGACCCATTACAGTGAAAGACTATGTAATAACACCTGAAGCGGACCTTTCTGATATACTTGGAGGACAAGTAACAGTGAGAATAGGTTATAATGTACATGTTGAATTACCATATAAGGGAAAGCCAAAGCCAACTATGAGCTGGCTGAAAGACAACATTCCTCTTAAAGAAAGTGAACAGGTTCGCTTCAAGAAAACTGAAAACAAAATAACTTTAAGCATTAAGAATGTGAAAAAAGAAAATGGTGGCAAATATACCTTAATTCTTGATAATGGTGTTCACAGGAAGTCATTCCCAATCACAGTTATAACACTTGGCCCACCATCTAAGCCCAAGGGACCCATTAAATTAGACGAAATCAGAGCAGATAGTATGGTTCTTTCATGGGGTGTTCCTGAAGATGATGGGGGAGGAGAAATCACTGGCTACAGCGTTGAGAAGCGTGAAACCTCACAGACCAACTGGAAAATGATATGTTCTAGTGTGTCAAGGACGACCTTCAAAGTTCCCAACCTTGTTAAAGATGCAGAGTATCAGTTCAGAGTCCGCGCAGAAAACAGATACGGAGTGAGCCCACCACTAAACTCCGTTGAGGTCATAGCAAAACACCAGTTCAAACCACCAGGTTCACCAGGGAAGCCTGTTGTTTACAATGTGACAGCTGATGGAATGACCATATCTTGGGATGCTCCAGTCTATGACGGAGGAGCAGAAATTACTGGATACCATGTTGAAAAGAAAGAACGAAACAGCATATTGTGGCAGAAAGTCAATTTGTCACCAATATCTAATAGAGAATACAGAATTACTGGATTAATGGATGGTTTGGACTACCAGTTCCGTGTATATGCAGAAAATTCTGCTGGATTAAGCTCTGCTAGTGACCCAAGCAAATTTTCCTTGGCTGTTTCCCCAGTAGGTAAGTGACTGATCACTGAATACAATGCACCTGCCTCAACACGCTGTTGGAATTTATGCTGATTTATATTACTATTAATGCACTTGTGTTTCTTTCAGATCCACCTGGCACCCCTGATTACATTGATGTGACTAGGGAGACTATTACTCTGAAATGGACAGCACCTCTGCGTGATGGAGGCAGCAAGATTGTGGGCTACAGTATTGAGAAACGTCAAGGAAGTGGTGATCGCTGGGTCAGATGCAATTTTATTGATGTCAGTGAATGCCAGTATACAGCTACAGGACTTAGCCCCGGCGATCGGTATGAATTCAGAATACTTGCAAGAAACGCTGTTGGAACTATCAGCCCTCCTTCTCAGTCTTCGGGCTATATCATGACCAGAGATGAAGCTGGTAAGCCTAATTTATAAGCATGTTATGTGTAGGCTCTCTTAAAGTTTATGGGCCACAGCACTTTATTTACAGCCAATGGCTGCATTACTGAATGGCTTTGAACTCTGATGACTATCTCACTATCTGCTAAGCAACTGGTTAACACTGTCCATTCCTACTAATACTGTAAATCAGGAGTTAGCAACCTTTTCCACCCGAAGCACCCAGTCCCTTGTGGATAATCTTCATAGGGACACATGCTTGGTGTGGAGGGCAGAGGCAAAAATGGACAGAGCAGTGGACGTGGCTCTTACTTTTGTTCAGTAGGCTACATTCCAGACATGCAAAAAATAGAGGCTTCTACTTTTCTCTCTCTCCCTCTCCCTCTCTCTCCCTCTCCCTCTCCTATGTCTCTCAGAAGGAAAATGACTCTCTCTCTCTCTCTATATATATATATATACACACACACACACACACACACACACACACACACACACAAACAAACAAAGATATATAGATATAGATATAGATTTGTATTAATGTAACATTTTCATATACAGCTGTGTATTTTTGTAATATTTTGTCTAAGTTGTCTGTTTTTGCTTCAGTTTTCTGTACAGCACTTTGAGCTATTTTTTATATAGTAAGTGATGTAGAAATTAATCAATCAATCCTTGATGTAGCCAAACAAGAGGTATTATCACTCTTCAGAGACACATTCCAGTCATGCAAAAGCACCTGAAGAATGTGTGAAGGTGCATCAGAGAGGGGTATGGCTTGGGGAGAGTGGGGATGACTAGGGAGAATACTGAGGGCTAACTGGAAAGCCTAGGCTTCCTCATCCATACTGCAAAAGATCATAAACATGAACTGAGTAACTCAATTTTATTTAAAAAAAAACTGATCGTATGTGGAAGACTGGCTTATAAATACTGATAGTTTTGTATTTAATATTAAGTGAAACTCTGACATAAAATACCTATTATAGCTCCTTATATTGTTTTCCAAGAAAATATGTTGCTGACCATTAAGTGAACATTATTTTACTTCTTTTTATTCTTTAGTTGCACCAAATATTGAGTTCAGTGCCGAACATTTTGATGGTCTTACAGTGAAAGCTGGGGAAAGCATAAGGTTTAAAGTTTTCATCACAGGCCGGCCAGTTCCTCAGGTGACCTGGTTTAAAGATGGAGCTGAGATTGACCAGAGGCTGAATATGGAAATCAACAATGCAATTGGCTATAGCACCTTGTTTGTTAGAGATGCTTCCCGGGAACATCGTGGAGTATATAGAATAGAAGCCAAGAATGCGTCGGGCACCAGACAGGAAGACATAACCATAAGAGTACATGGTAAACTTTCCTTATATGAAATTGAGCCATTTTTTATTTAGCATTCTATTCATTATATATTAAAATAAGAACAATAAAAAAATAACTGGTAATTGACTGTTACAGATACCCCAGGAAAAGTCGGTGGGCCAATACGATTCACCAATGTTACTGAAGAGAAGGCGTCTTTATGGTGGGAGGCTCCTGCTAATGATGGCTGTGCAGCCATTACTCATTATGTGATTGAAAAGCGTGAGACCAGCCGAGTATCCTGGGCATTGATTGAAGACCACTGTGAAACATGCAGTTACACGGCACACAAATTAATAAAGGGCAATGAATACCAGTTCCGTATCTCAGCAGCCAACAAGTTTGGTGTTGGCAGGCCACTGGAATCTGATGCAATCGTAGCACAGGCACATTATAGTAAGTTTACATTAAATTGAGAAATCTTAAATTACAGTGTTGGCAACCTTGTTGAGGATGTTATCTGATTGGCTTCTTTTATTTTTACAGCTGTCCCCGAGGCTCCTGGCACTCCAGAACCAAGCAACGTAACAGGAAACAGCATCACACTTACATGGACAAGGCCAGCGTCAGATGGTGGAAGTGACATTAACCAATATATCCTGGAGAGAAGAGAAAAGAAAAGTATTCTCTGGGTTAAAGTATCCAGCAAGAGGCCCATTTCTGAGACACGGTTCAGAGTCACAGGCCTCACCGAAGGCAATGAATATGAGTTCCATGTCATGGCGGAAAATAATGCAGGAGTTGGGCCGCCAAGTGGTATCTCAAGGCTGATTAAATGCAGAGAGGTAGTTCATCCACCAAGTGCTCCTACTGTTGTCAAAGTGACCGACACATCAAAGACAAGTGTCAGCTTGGAATGGACCAGGCCTGTTTTTGATGGAGGCCTGGAAATAATTGGCTACATCATAGAAATGTGCAAAGCAGATTTAGGAGAATGGCATAAAGTCAATGCTGAGACTTGCATTGCTACCAAGTATACTGTGGTTGATCTAGAACCAAATGAAAACTACAAATTCCGAGTCAGTGCTGTAAATGGTGCAGGCAAAGGTGAAAGCTGTGAAGTTTCTGCTTCGGTGCAAACAATAGATAGACTCTCTTCACCAGAACTTGATATTGATGCTAGCTTCAAGCAGACACATATTGTCAGAGCAGGTGCAACTATCCGTCTGTTTATTGCCTTCAAGGGCAGACCTGTTCCTACTGCTATATGGTCCAAAGCAGATTCGTCTCTTAGCCTGCGTGCTGACATACATACAACAGACTCATTCAGTACATTAACTGTGGAGAACTGCAACAGAACAGATGCTGGCAAATACGTATTGACTGTAGAAAACAACAGCGGTAAGAAATCTATTGCTTTCACTGTTAAAGTACTAGACACTCCAGGGCCACCAGGCCCCATTACATTTAAGGATGTGACCAGAGGCTCTATCACTTTAATGTGGGATGCTCCTATTTTGGATGGAGGTGCTCGCATCCATCATTATGTCGTGGAGAAGCGAGAAGCAAGCCGTCGCAGCTGGCAGGTTGTCAATGAAAAATGTACTCGCCAAATTGCTAAGGTCACAGATCTTGCAGAAGGTGTGCCCTATTTTTACCGTGTTTCAGCAGAAAATGAATATGGAATAGGTGAACCTTGTGAATTAACAGAGCCAGTTGTAGCCACAGAAGAGCCTGCTCCACCTAAGAGATTAGACATTGTTGATACTACCAAGTCTTCTGCAGTACTAGCTTGGCTGAAACCTGATCATGATGGCGGTAGTCGCATCACTGGATACCTCCTAGAGATGAAACAAAAGGGATCTGACTATTGGATTGAAGCCGGTCAAACTAAACAGCTGACTTTTACAGTTGAAGGTCTTATAGAGAACAATGAATATGAGTTCCGTGTCAAAGCAAGGAATAATGCTGGCTACAGTCAACCAAGAGAAGCCTTTTCTTCTGTTATTATTAAAGAGCCACAGATTGAGCCAACTGCAGATCTCAGTGGAATAACTAAACAACTTATAACTTGCAAAGCTGGTAGCTCTTTCACTATTGACATACCAATTAGTGGACGTCCTGTTCCAAAGGTAACATGGAAACTTGAAGAAATGAGACTCAAGGAAACAGACAGAGTGACTATAAAGACAACCAAGGAAAGAACCACACTGACTGTTAAGGAGAGCATGAGAGGTGACTCCGGTAAATATTATTTGACACTTGAGAACACAGCTGGCGTGAAAACTTTCACTGTCACAGTCGTCGTTATTGGAAGACCTGGCCCAGTTACACGCCCCATAGAAGTATCTTCTGTGACAGCCGAATCCTGTGTGTTGTCATGGAAGGAGCCTGAAGATGATGGTGGCACTGGTATTACAAACTATATTGTTGAAAAACGTGAATCTGGTACAACAGCATGGCAGCTGGTAAATTCCAGCGTCAAACGTACACAGATCAAAGTAACTCACCTCACTAAATATATGGAATACACTTTCCGTGTAAGCTCAGAAAACAGATTTGGTGTCAGCAAGCCAATAGAATCAGTACCAATAGTGGCTGAGCATCCATTTGGTAAGTAATAATTGTTTTAACAGATCTGCATAAATTAATTCCTATTTTGTTTGTTGTTTTAAAAACCACAGCAGTATTTAACAGTATCCCCTCCTTTATTTTCTTTCATCAGTCCCACCAAGCCCACCCACTAGACCCGAAGTCTATTTTGTTTCTGCCAATGCCATGTCCATTCGGTGGGAAGAACCGTATCATGATGGCGGCAGCAAAGTTGTTGGATACTGGATTGAAAAGAAAGAACGCAACACAATCCTTTGGGTGAAGGAAAACAAATCTCCATGTATTGAATGTAACTACAAAGTCACAGGGCTCGTGGAAGGTCTGGAGTATCAATTCAGAACATATGCATTAAATGCTGCTGGGCTGAGCAAAGCCAGCGAAGCTTCAAGAGCTGTCTTGGCCCAAAATCCTGTTGGTAAGTATAACTGGTAGAGAGAAAGTGTGTGTCCTATGACTATTTAAAGGAACAATGGAGTGATGTTTTTGCATTGTGTTCTCTTACAGATCCACCAGGCCGGCCAGAGGTCACAGATGTAACAAGGTCTTCAGTGTCATTAACCTGGTCTCCCCCACTTTATGATGGTGGAAGCAAAATTGTTGGCTATATTGTAGAACGCAAACCATACAATGAAGCTGGAGATGGACGCTGGTTGAAATGCAACTACACCATTGTCTCTGAAAACTCCTTTACCGTGACAGCTCTCAGTGAAGGAGAGGAATACGAATTCCGTGTTTTGGCAAAGAATGCTGCTGGTGTAATTAGCAAGGGTTCTGAATCTACTGGCCCTGTTGCCTGTAAAGATGAATACTGTAAGAGATGTTCACGTGGGTTTTTTAATTAGGTCATGAATTGACCGTATTTTAAGAGATCAACATCCACAATTTATTTCTTTTGCTTTTCCCCTCCATAGCACCACCTAAAGCTGAACTGGATGCCAAATTGCAAGGAGACGTTGTAACAGTTAGGGCTGGATCTGACCTGGTTCTTGAGGCATCGATTGGAGGAAAACCAGAACCAAAAGTATTTTGGTCTAAAGGTGACCGAGAACTGGACCCAAGTGAAAAGGTCGCTTTGCAATACACAAGCAAGCATGCTGTTGCAATCATCAAGTTCTGTGACCGAAGTGATACTGGAAAATACACATTAACTGTTAAAAATGCCAGTGGGACAAAGCAAGTTGCTGTCCTTGTCAAAGTGCTTGGTGAGTATTTCGTAACTGCTAGTTTTCTGTGGCTATTTAACTTCTTTCCTTTAAAGTTTTCTTTTGAGATTAAAGAATTTCTTTCATTGCAGTAATGATCCTTTTACTCTTGGCCAATAGATTCACCTGGTCCATGTGCTGGCAAAATCACTATAAGCAGAGTTACAGAAGAGAAGTGTACCTTGGCTTGGCGGATGCCTCAAGAAGATGGAGGGGCAGAAATTACTCATTACATTGTAGAGAGACGCGAGACAAGCAGGCTGAACTGGGTTATTGTTGACCCCGAATGTCCAACACTGTCATGTGTAGTAACCAGACTTATAAAGAATAATGAATATATATTCCGTGTAAGAGCTGTCAACAAATATGGACCAGGTGTTCCACTTGAAACGGAACCCATTATTGCTAGAAATTCATTCAGTAAGTACTTCTCTAGCCTCGTGAAGACTTTCCCCTTTCGGGGGAAGCACAAAGTAAGTTGTGTTACACATTATAAATGTGAAATACCTAACTTTTTTCCCTGCCTTTAAAAAATATTTACAGCTATCCCATCACCACCTGGTGTTCCTGAATCAGTAGGTGCTGGCAAAGAGCACGTCATTATTCAGTGGCTGAAGCCAGAGTCGGATGGGGGTAACGAGATCAGCACCTATCTTGTAGACAAACGAGAAAAGAAAAGTCTACGCTGGACCCGCGTTAATAAAGACTACATCATTTATGACACAAGACTGAAAATTACTGGTCTGATGGAAGGCAGTGAATATCAGTTCCGTGTCACTGCGGTAAATGCTGCTGGCAACAGCGAGCCTAGCGATGCTTCGCAGTACGTTCTGTGCAAAGACCCATCATGTAAGTTCATTCGTTTATATTCATTAATGGTGTAGATTAAACAATATGAAGACTGCATAGGCCTTGAATCTAGAAGGTCCAGAGGTGCTGTTTGGACCATTCACCACAGCTCCAAAGAGGATTTATTTATTTATTTTATGCTGCCAGGATGGATGCCTTAGAATGATAGAATAATATAACTGTAGAGTTGGAAGTGACCCCCAAGGGTCATCTAGTCCAATCCCCTGCAATGCAGGAATCTCAACTAAAGTATACATGAACGTTGGCCTAAAAACCTCCAGTGAAAGAGGGTCCACCACCTCCCAAGGGAGTCTGTTCCACTATTGAACAGCTCTTACCATTAGAAAGTTCTTGCTGGTGTTTTAGTCAGGACAAATGATTCCAATTGGTTTGGTTCCTAGCCTCCAGAGCAGGAGAAAATGAGCTTGGTCCATCTTCCCTGTGACAACCCTTTCGATATTTAAAAATGGCTATCGTATCTCCTGTCAACCTCCCCTTTAACAGCCCAAACATATACAATTCCTTTGTCTGCAGCAAGGAAGGCGAGGGCTGAATTTTAAGGGACAAGCTACAAGAGGGAGAAAAAGGAGATAACATGTGAAAGTTCCTTCAAAAAAATAATAATTTATTACTCCTACCCCGCCCATCTGGCTGGGTTTCCCCAGCCATTCTGGGCGGCTTCCAACAGAAGGTTAAAAATACATTAAAACACCAGTCATTAAAAACTTCCCTAAGCAGGGTTGCCTTCATATGTCTTCTAAATGTCATATAGTTTTTTATTTCTTTGACATCTGATGGAAGGGCGTTCCACTCCAAAGTGTTTCGTGTACTCCTGAACCTTCCAAGCCCTATAATTCTATTGTATCACTTTCTTGCATACCACAAGCTAAAGAAACAGCAGCACCTTAAACGCATCTGCTCCTTGGGAGCAGGCTGTACTGAAACAGATAGCCAGTGTTAAAATTATATCCTGATCCAAGTACAGGAGCAGTTCAAAACATATAATCATAGCTACTACAGAAGTGTTTAAATTATTATTCATTCAGGTTTTAAGGATCCACTGTAGTAACATGAAGTGTGTATTTTTTTTTCCAAAGATACTCCTGCTCCACCTTCACCGCCAAGAGTCGTGGACACTACTAGAACTAGCATAAGCTTGGCTTGGACAAAGCCCATGTATGACGGTGGCGTTGATTTATTAGGCTATGTCCTTGAAATGAAAGAAGAAGGAACTGAACAGTGGTATCGGGCACATAGCACTGCCACCATAAGAAACACCGAATTCACTGTGACTGGTCTGAAAATAAGCCAGAAGTACCGCTTTAGAGTGGCTGCCACAAATGTAAATGGTATGAGCGAATACAGTGAGACCCCTGCTGAAATAGAACCTGTGGAAAGGCTAGGTAATGTCAAGATTGAGTCTTTATAAAATATTTGCAAACTTGCAAATTGCAAATTTGTTTAGAAATATTCAAATGCAACCTAATCTTTTATTTCTATCCCCACCTATAGAAATACCGGAACTTGAGCTTGCTGAAGACCTCAAGAAGACTATTACGGTTAGAGCAGGTGGCTCTTTACGTCTAATGGTGTCAGTATCTGGCAGACCAACACCAATGGTTACATGGAGCAAAAAGGGTGTTGACCTAGCAAGTCGAGGTATTATTGACACCACAGACAGCTACACACTGTTGGTTGTGGATAAAGTGAACCGGTACGATGCTGGAAAATACGTCCTTGAGGCTGAAAATCAATCAGGAAAGAAATCTGCCACAATTATGGTTAAAGTCTATGGTAAGTGCAAATACTGTTGTTTATTGTTACAGCAATACCTTTGCCCATTCGATCACATATTCAAAGATATCTGCTTTAACAAAAAAAGAAGGGAGGGCAGAACGGGATCTCATTTGCAGAGTAATGGTAGTCTCCAACTTTAATTTGCTTATGCAGAAAAAATATTATACGAAGAGTAATGCAGATAAAATATGACAAAGGTTTATTTTGCCTTTTGCTCCACAGATACCCCTGGACCACCAGGAGCAGTGAAAGTTAAAGAGGTTACAAAAGAGTCTGTGACAATTACTTGGGATATTCCAACTATTGATGGAGGAGCTCCAGTCAACAACTATATAATAGAGAAACGCGAGGCTACCATGCGAGCATTCAAGACAGTAACTACTAAATGCAGCAAAACCTTTTACAGAATTTCTGGGCTCGTTGAAGGAGCGCTATACTACTTCCGAGTACTGCCAGAAAATATCTACGGCATTGGTGAACCCTGTGAGACAGCAGATGCAGTGTTGGTGTCAGAAGTTCCAAGTGTGCCTCAGAAACTGGAGGTGGTTGATATAACTAAATCTACTGTATCGCTTGCATGGGAAAAACCACAGCATGATGGTGGCAGCAGATTAACTGGCTATGTAATTGAGGCCAGTAAAGCTGGAACAGAAAGGTGGATGAAAGTTGTAACACTGAAACCTACGGTCCTTGAGCACACAATAATTTCATTAAATGAAGGTGAACAGTACCTATTTAGAGTAAGAGCGCAAAATCAAAAGGGTGTGTCTGAACCAAGAGAGATCGTCACAGCAGTGACAGTACAAGAACTAAAAGGTAAGAGTCATAATTACAATAGGAAAAAATGGAACATTATTCAAAGTGCTGAGACATAGTTCAACAAATATTAATAACATTGGCTTTGTTATTATTATTATTTTAGTTCTACCTGCAATTGACCTTGCTGGAATACCTCAAAAGACCATTCATGTACCAGCTGGCAGACCTATAGAGTTAGCTATCCCAATTTCTGGACGACCACCTCCAGCTGTTTCTTGGTTCTTTGCTGGCTCTAAACTACGAGAATCAGACCGGGTCAAAGTTGAAACAGTTGCTAAGGTAGCTAAATTAACCATACGTGAAACCACAATACACGACACTGGAGAGTACACACTTGAACTGAAGAACACAACTGGAACAGCTATTGAAAGAATAAAAGTTATTATTCTGGGTAAGAATTTGCATTGAAGATACAACTGTCCATAATTTTTTCTTGCATAATTTCCCCAAATTCAAGTATTAAATTTGTTTAACTATTTCTTTGTTTATATCTCATTTATTTCATTTTCACAGACAAACCTGGACCACCCACTGGACCTATTAAAGTTGTTGATGTTGATTCAACCTTTGTAACCATTTCATGGGAACCACCTGAGATGGATGGGGGCGCAGCACTAAGTGGATATGTGGTGGAGCAACGAGATGCACACCGTCCAGGATGGTTACCAGTGTCTGAATCTGTAACCCGGACAACATATAAGTTTTCTAAACTTACTGAGGGTGCTGAATATGTGTTCCGTGTGGCTGCCACAAACCGCTTTGGAATTGGGTCATACTTGCAGTCTGAAATTGTAGAATGCAAGAGCAGAATTAGTAAGTAAATATTTTTTTCCCTAGTCCTCTGCATTTTAAAAAATCCAGATCAGTTTACATATAGAAGAAACAAGTCTTGATACTATGTACATTCTATTTTCATTTTCCTGAAATAAGAAGGAAGGAACTAGTCTACAATACCCTGCTTATTCAGACCAAAATATGATCGTAAATGGAATTTTCATCTCATTTTTTCATCTATTTATTGTAGGTCTTCCTGGTCTTCCTGGTACCCCAGAAGTGTTTGATATCTCCCGCGACGGAATGACACTTACCTGGTATCCACCAGAAGAAGATGGTGGTTCACAGATCACTGGTTATATTGTGGAACGCAAAGAAGTTAAATCAGAGAGATGGGTCCGTGTAAACAAAGTCGCAGTCACTATGACCCGCTATCGTTCCACTGGGTTGATTGAAGGACTGGAGTATGAACATCGTGTCACAGCTATCAATGCTAGGGGTGCTGGCAAACCAAGCCGAATTTCCAAGCCTGCAGTTGCTAGAGATCCAATTGGTAAATAATTTGCAAAATTCATAACGTATACTAGAGACTTCTGTTCAGTCATTTTATTTGCAAAATAGTTGAATAATGGTTGATACTAATATTTTGGACTGCCTTTTAAACATCAGAACTATATCTTTAATATATCTAACTCGCTCTAATAATATATCCCAGCTCCTCCAGGTAAACCTCAGAATCCAAGAGTGACAGATACTACAAGAACATCTATTTCCTTGGCTTGGAGTCCACCAGAAGATGAAGGAGGGTCTAAAGTCACTGGCTACTTGATTGAAATGCAAAAGATCGATCAGTTTGAATGGACCAAATGCAATACCACCCCCACCAAGATCCGTGAATACACTTTAACACATCTTCCACAAGGTGCAGAGTATAGATTCCGTGTCATAGCATGCAATCTTGGTGGCCCTGGTGAACCTGCTGATGTGCCCGGAACAGCCAAAGTGACTGAAATGCTTGGTAAGATGCTTTAATGAAATACAAATTTTAAAGAACATAGCACTATTTAGCTTCCTTCATACATAACATGATCTCTTTTTCCTCCTCCCAGAACTCCCTGATTATGAACTTGATGAAAAATACCTGGAAGGTGTATTTGTAAGGCAAGGTGGAGTAGTTAAGCTTACAGTGCCAATTAAAGGTAAACCCATTCCAATATGCAAATGGACTAAAGAGGGACATGATGTCACCAAGAGAGCCATGATTGCGACTTCTGAATCAGATACTGAACTTGTGATAAAAGATGCAGAACGAGAAGATTCTGGTACCTACGATTTGACACTTGAAAACAAATGTGGCAAGAAGGTTGTCTACATCAAGGTCAGAGTGATTGGTATTCCAAATCCACCAGAAGGGCCACTTGAGTATGATGACATACAAGCACGCTCCGTTAGAGTCAGCTGGAAGCCTCCAAGTGACGATGGTGGCGCAGATATATTAGGATACAATATTGAGAGACGTGAAGTACCAAAGACCGCCTGGTACACCGTTGGCTCCAGAGTAAGGGGCACATCACTGGTAGTGAAAGGACTCAAAGAAAATGTGGAATACCACTTCCGTGTTTGTGCTGAAAACCAGTTTGGTGTAAGCAGGTCCCTGAAATCTGAAGAGCCAGTTGTGCCAAAGACACCTTTGAGTAAGTATACAGGTTCAGAAAATGCATGTATGTGTGTGCATCTCGCTCACACTTTATTTTATTATCCAAGGTGCTCAGGGGAGTGTACATTGTTTGCCCCCTTTTTATCCTGATAATAAACCTGCAGGGTAGGTTAGGTCGAGAGAGAATGACTGCCCAAAAGTAAATAAGGTTGCCATCCTATACAGGCTTATCTGGGGGTAAGTCCTATTAAAGTTAGGATCACTCAGTTCTGGGTTAACATGTACAGCACTGTTTAGTAAGTTCATGACTGAACGGACATGTGACCCCAGCTTTCCATGGTTATGGTCCAGTTGTTCTGCCCGGATACTGAGGTCCAGTACCGAGAGCCTTCTGGTGGTTCCCTCGTTGCGAGAAGCCAAGTTGCAGGGAACCAGGCAGAGGGCCTTCTCAGTAGTGGCGCCTGCCCTGTGGAACGGCCTCCCATCAGATGTCAAAGAGAAAAACAGAAGACATCTGAAGGCATCCCTGTTTAGGGAGGCTTTTAATGTTTAATAGATTATTTCATTTCATTTTTCTGTTGGAAGCCACCCAGAGTGGCTGGGGAAACCCAGTCAGATGGGTGGTGTATAAATAATAAATTATTATTATTATTATTATTATGCACTTAACTGCTATGCCAGAATGACTAATGGTTATTGTTACATTCTTTTCAACAGATCCTCCAGAGCCTCCCAGTTATCCACCAGAAATCCTTGATGTCACAAAGAGTTCCATTAGCTTAACTTGGTCCAGACCTAGAGATGACGGTGGTTCTCGTGTCACAGGCTACTATATTGAACGTAAAGAAACAACTACTGAGAAATGGGTCAGACACAACAAGACTTGCATCACAACTACAATGTATACAGTCACAGGGCTGGTTCCAGATGCGGAATATCAGTTCCGTATTGTAGCCCAAAATGACATTGGTGAGGGCGAACCCAGCCCTGCGTCTGAGCCAGTTGTGTGCAAGGATCCATTTGGTACGTAAATGTAACTTCTGTGTTAGAGGGTATCAGTATGGCGTGGGTTGTTGTTGTTTTTTGGAAAATACACTTTTTAATTAAAATACTTTGAAATTTTACAGACAAACCAAGCCAGCCTGGAGAAATTGAGATCACGTCCATATCTAAGGATAGCATTACTTTAGAATGGGAGCGCCCTGAATGTGATGGTGGTAAAGAGATCATCGGATACTGGGTTGAATATCGCCAGTCTGGAGAGTCTACCTGGAAAAAGTGCAATAAAGAACGCAACAAAGACAGGCAGTTTATAATGGGAGGCTTACTGGAAGCTACGGAATATGAATTCAGAGTTTTTGCAGAAAATGAGACTGGACTCAGCAGACCTCGTAGAACAGCTATGACAGTAAAGACAAAACTGACATGTATGTTTAACTATTCCATTATATTCACTATGCTTTATGTAGCTGTTGAAAAGATATGACATGTCACAGTAAACTGTGCTATGGTATAAAGTGGTTAATTTCGTGGTCTTGAAGTAATTTGGCAATTCCATTATGTAACTATGACACTCTGCTTTCATGTATTTACTTTTCTGAATGGACCTCAAGGAAGGAAATAAGCTATTTTCCCCTCCAGGGCTAATAAAATTAATGATTTATCAAATAGGCAGCATAAACATTATGTTTGGTACCATAGCATTATGGTTTGGGAGGGAATGTGGAATAAAAGAACAATGGAAAAAGCTTTCAATACATTTTCTTTCTCCCTTTATAAATATAGCTGGAGAAGCACCAGGAGTAAGACAAGAAATGAAGGATGTTACTACTAATCTGGGTGAATCAGCTCAGTTATCATGCCAGATCCTTGGGAGACCTCTTCCTGATATTAAATGGTATCGTTTCGGCAAAGAACTGGTACAGAGCAGAAAATACAAGATGTCATCAGACGGGCGCACTCACACACTGACGGTGCTCACAGAAGAGCAGGAAGACGAAGGAATTTATACTTGCAAGGCTATCAATGACGTTGGAGAGGTTGAAAGTAGTGGCAAGCTACTCTTACAAGCTCCTCCACAATTCCACCCAGGCTTTCCATTGAAAGAGAAATATTGTGCAGGTGTGGGATCCACACTTCGCCTCCATGTTGTATACATTGGTCGTCCAGTGCCTGCTATCACTTGGTTCCATGGAAAGAAACTATTGAAGAGTGCAGAAAACATTACTATTGAGAACACAGAGCATTATACTCACCTTTCCATTAAAAACGTACAGCATAAAGCCCACGCAGGACACTACAAAGTACAACTCAGTAACACATTTGGAACTGTTGATACTGTACTAAACGTGGAAATACAAGGTATGTCTTGGCATTAAATTTTCTTGAAATCATGGGAAAGACTTCCTCCATTTAACTTTAAACACTGCCTTTTCTTTTCTTTTTGTAGATAAGCCAGATATACCAACAGGGCCAATTGTTATAGAAGCTTTGCTGAAAAACTCTGCAGTCATCAGCTGGAAGCCACCTGAAGATGATGGAGGTGCTCTAGTAACAAATTATGTTGTAGAGAAAAGAGAAGCAAAAGAAGGCACAGAGTGGCAGCTGGTTTCTTCAAGCATTTCTGGCACAACCTGCAGAATTGTTAACCTAACTGAAAATGCAGGCTATTATTTCCGTGTCTTTGCTCAGAATACATTCGGCATCAGCGAAGCATTAGAAGTTTCATCTGTTGTTATTATCAAGACTCCATTTGGTAAGTGTGTTCCACAAGCCACGTTTCTGTCTATCTGCAGTTCAACAAAGCAAACTGACTTCATGTCCTGAAAATTATTATTTCTTCTTTACAGAAAAGCCAGGCCAACCAGGTCAGCCAGCTGTATCTGCTGTGACAAGTGAATCCTGTGTTGTTTCTTGGAGGCCACCTGCTAGTGATGGAGGCTCAAAGATCAGAAATTACTTCCTGGAGAAACGCGAAAAGAAACAAAACAAATGGATTTCTGTAACAACAGAAGAAATACGCGAAACTGTCTATTCTGTCACAGGTCTTATTGAAGGCCTGGAGTATGAATTCCGTGTAAAATGTGAAAATCTTGGAGGTGAAAGCGAATGGAGTGAAATTTCACAACCAATCACTCCCAAATCTGATGTAGCAATTCAGGCACCACATTTCAAGGAAGAAATCAGAAACCTAAATGTGAAATTCAGAGGTCATGCCACATTTGTTTGCAAAGTCACTGGTCATCCTAAGCCTGTTGTAAAATGGTTCAGACAGGGCAAAGAGATTTTGCCAGATGGTGAAAAGGTGAAGATACAAGAATTTAAGGGCGGCTATTACCAACTAGTAATTACAAATGTAACAGATGATGATGCCACTGTATATCAAGTGAGGGCAACCAACCAGGGAGGATCTGTTTCTGGAACTGCTTCCTTAGATGTTGAAGGTAAGTAATGTGCTTTGCTCTTAAATTTAGTTTTTAATTTAATTTTTCATACAGAGGGACGGGGTGGAAACTCTGAGTTTGGAATAATATTTTCTCAATAGCCTTAAAATAAGTCAGATGGTGGCATGGTCATCTAGTTATTTATGGTGTAGTCCTAGGTGAAGTGGGAGAGATGGGAGATGAAGTGAAATGGGATATGTTCTACTGGCTCACTCTGCCTAGGGAAAGAAGAGATGTTTTTCTCCCTTTTTGTTCTCATGGGTTGCCATTTTGGAACATTCCTCCTTCCCCACTGAAGGTAATGGGAGGAAATAACTACACCAGGTCAAAACTGGCATAGTTGATGAGCCTGATCCTGGGTCAGATCCAATGCGGTTTCTGATCTGCCCTCAAAATGCCCTCTTTCAGTGCCTAGCCTGGCTACTGCTGGTAAAAACACCACCAGCTGAGTCTAAACCAACAGAGTTTTCTGTGGGCATCAGAAGGGCCTCCATGATGGGTGTGTCCCCCTACTAATGGAGATGAAGGACCACCCAAATTTAGCCCTGTCCAGCCAGTGGTTTGGGGGGGGGGGTCAGGATTGTTTTGTTAGTCATAATAGACAGAATTTTCATTTGAACAATGTAAGTACAATAGGATACATACAGATAAACAGTATGTGAAACAAACGTTAAATACAAAACATCCAGATTTATAACTTGGTCTGTGCTCTGGTAGCATTGGTCTGGTGATCAATTTTGTTGGAAGATGTTATCAGACTATAAAATGATAAAAGGCTCTTGCACACACTTGTCTGGTAAAGAGCTTCTAACATTATTGGGAAGGAGCGCTGTGACTAGATTAAACGATCCCCTGGTGTTGTAATCTGAACAGCCGTTGTTGCTCAGCTGGCTGAATATAACAAAGGGAACTGTCTGTCTGTCTTGTTTGTTTCTATTATTTACATTCCACCTTTCAGGATACAAAGCCTTCCACAATAGACAATATTAACATATTAAAAGGTCATCAGGATCCTTCCCATAGTATAGTTGCTGGTATAAGGGCCCTGTGAGAGAGCCCCTGTAGTCTTCAGCTGCTCCCTTCTCTCTCCTGGAATCCTTTCTATTAACCACTATGAAGGTCTTTGCCTGCACCCCCCTTTTCTGAAATCCTTTCCAAAGGCAGAGTTGATGGTAGATGGAACTGTGGAGGGTCCAGCTGGAGTAGGGTCCAGGTTTCCTTTGCCTGCATCCCTCTGTCTCAGTTTATGGCAAAGGGTTTGTTGCAAATATTAGCCACTATGCCTGAGACCTTCTGAACCAGTCTCTGTTTAAAGCAGTGTTTTGCTTTATTTTAAAGCAATAGTTTGCACTCATTTTGTTTCTTCCCTTCCTCTGTGTTTTTTTTCTCTCTGCAGTTCCTGCTAAGATACACTTGCCTAAAAATCTTGAAGGCATGGGGGCCGTTCACGCTCTCCGTGGTGAAGTCATCAGCATTAAAATCCCATTCAGTGGCAAGCCTGATCCAGTGATCACATGGCAGAAAGGGCAAGATCTTATTGATACTAATGGACACTACCAAGTTATCGTGACACGGTCATTCACATCTCTTGTTTTCCCTAATGGTGTGGACAGGAAAGATGCAGGCTTCTACATTGTCTGTGCTAAAAACAGATTTGGCATTGATCAGAAAACAGTTGAATTAGATGTAGCTGATGTTCCTGATCCCCCAAGAGGACTGAAAGCAAGCGAGGTTTCAAGGGACTCGGTCAACCTGACATGGAATGCTCCAGCAAATGATGGCGGAAGCCGAGTCACACACTATACTGTTGAGAAACGCGCTACCACAGCTGAGAGATGGATTCGTGTTGGCCAGGCTCGTGACACTCGATACACTGTGATAAACCTATTTGGCAAGACAAGCTATGTATTCCGTGTTATAGCAGAGAATAAATTTGGACAAAGCCAGCCTTCTGAACCTACAGATTCTGTAATAACAAAGGAAGATAAGACCAGAACAGTCAATTATGATGAAGAAGTTGATGAGGCCAGAGAAGTCACTACAACAAAAGCAGCTCACTCTAATACAAAAGAACTCTATGACAGATATATGATTGCTGAAGAACTTGGGCGGGGGCAATTTGGAATTGCCCACAGATGTGTTGAGATAGTTTCAAAGAAGACTTACCTGGCCAAGTTTGTCAAAGTAAAAGGTGCTGATCAAGTGCTCGTAAAGAAAGAAATTTCCATCCTCAACATTGCTAGGCATAGAAATATCTTACAGCTTCATGAATCATTTGAAAGCCTAGAAGAACTTATCATGATCTCTGAGTTCATATCTGGAGTTGACATCTTTGAAAGACTTAATACTCCTGCATTTGAACTTAATGAAAGAGAAATTATAAGCTATGTTCGTCAAGTATGTGAAGCACTTGAATTCCTGCACAGTCATAGCATTGGGCACTTTGATATCAGGCCAGAGAACATCATCTATTTCACAAGAAGAAGCTCTATAGTTAAAATCATTGAATTTGGTCAGGCAAGGCATCTGAAACCTGGTGATAATTTCAGACTCCAGTTTACTTCTCCTGAATATTATGCGCCTGAAGTCCATCAGCATGATATGGTCAACACAGCCACGGATATGTGGTCACTTGGAACCCTAGTGTATGTACTTCTAAGCGGCCTGAATCCTTTCATTGCTGAAACAAACCAACAAACAATTGAAAACATCATAAGTGCTGAATACAACTTTGACGAAGAAGCCTTCAAAGATATCAGTATTGAGGCCTTGGACTTTGTTGACCGCCTGCTAGTAAAAGAAAGGAGATCTCGTATGACTGCTACTGAAGCCCTTGAACATGCTTGGCTGAAGCAAAGGACAGAGAAAACAAGCACCAAAGTTATCAAAACACTGAGACACAGACGTTATTATCAAACATTGGTGAAGAAGGAATGGAACACAGTTGTGTCAGTGGCCCGTGTTGCATGGGGTGGTGCAGTCAGATCTCAGAAGGCCGTTACAGTTGCTAAAGTTAAAGTGGCATCAATTGACATTGGACCCCTTACTGGGCAAATAATGCATGCTGTTGGAGAAGAAGGTGGGCATGCCAAGTACGTCTGCAAGATTGAAAACTATGATTCGTCCACAGAAGTAACCTGGTACTTTGGAGTAAGACAATTGGAGAGCAGTGAAAAACATGAGATCAGCTACCATGAAGGAGTGGCCACAATGTATGTCAAAGACATTGCTAAATCAGATGACGGTACCTACAGGTGCAAAGTTACAAATGACTACGGTGAAGACAGTTCCTACGCAGAACTATTTGTTAAAGGTGTGAGAGAAGTTTCTGACTTTTACAGATGCAGAACTGTCAGGAGAGTCAAGCGCCGAGTAGATACCTTGAGGCTTTTGGAGAAGCCACCAGAATTTACGCTGCCTTTATACAATCGTACTGCCTACGTTGGTGAAAATGTCAGGTTTGGAGTAACGATAACAGTTCACCCGGAACCTCGTGTAACGTGGTTCAGAGCAGGTCAGAAGATCAAGCCAGGAGATGATGACAGGAAGTATACCTTTGAAACTGATAAGGGTCTTTATCAGCTGCTCATCCATAATGTTAATGAAGATGATGACGCTGAATATACTGTGCTGGCTCGCAACAAATATGGTGAGGACAGCTGCAAAGCTAAGTTAACCGTTGTTCAGCATGCTCCTCCAGAGGCTACCACAATGAGACCCATGTTCAAAAGACTACTGGCAAATGCAGAATGCCAAGAAGGCCAGAGTATCGGCTTTGAGATAAGAGTATCTGGAATACCAAAACCAGCACTCAAATGGGAAAAGGATGGACAGCCCTTATCAGCTAGTCCAAATATTGAAATCGTACATGAAGGATTAGATTACTATGCTTTGCATATCAGGGATACTTTACCAGAAGACAGTGGTTATTACAGAGTTACTGCTACAAACAGTGCTGGATCAACAAGTTGCCAGGCTTACTTGAAGGTAGAGCGCTCAAAATATATCAAGCGTCAATACAAGAGTGAAGAAGAGCGGCAAAAGCATGTACAGAAAAGCATTGACAAGACAGTGAGAATGGCAGAAATCCTTTCTAGAACAGAATCCGTCCCACTGACAGATGTAGCGCAGGAAGCTCTCAGACAAGCTGCTATCCTGTATAAACCAGCTGTAAGCACTAAGACAGTCAAAGGTGAATTTGAACTTAAAAAGGAAGAAATTAAAGAAGAAAGGAGACTCCGGATGCCTTATGAGATCCCAGAGCCTCGCAGACGTGCAGCCACTACTCTGGAAGAGGATCAGAACATCAAACTGTTTGTGCCTATGTCAGACATGAAGTGGTACAAGAAGCTGAGAGACCAATATGAAATGCCAGGGAAACTTGATAGAATTGTTCAGAAGCGACCAAAGCGCATTCGCCTCTCCAGATGGGAACAGTTCTATGTGATGCCACTGCCACGCATTACTGATCAGTATAAACCTAAGTGGCGCATACCCAAATTGTCACAAGATGATCTCGAGACCGTCAGGCCAGCACGCCGGCGTACACCATCTCCTGATTATGAATTTTATTACCGACCAAGAAGACGATCACTTAGTGACCTGTCAGATGAAGAACTGCTGCTACCTGTTGATGATTATTTAGCCATGAAGAGAACTGAAGAAGAAAGACTGCGACTTGAAGAAGAACTGGAGTTGGGCTTTTCTGCATCACCTCCAAGCAGAAGCCCTCCACGCTTTGAACTGTCTTCTCTCCATTACACGGCAGCAGATGCTCATATTGCCACAGAGGAATCTAGGCAAAGAGAGCTGAGGTACGGCACTTATCACATACCCTCTAAAGAAGATACCGCTGCATCTTATGCACAGCTCCGGCAACGCCATGACAGAGCAATTTATAGACCATCAAAACAAAAACAGAGAATAATGTCTGAGAAAGAAGATGAGGAGCTGCTGCGACCAGTTAAAACAACCCGCCGGCTCGCTGAATACAAGAGTGAGCTTGAGTATATGTCACAAGAAGAAAAGAGCCGACTGAGAAGAAGGAGAGAGAGAGAAATAACTGAGGTCAGATCACAAGAGGAAGAGGAAGAAATAGAAATGGTGAGGCACGTTCACAGGGAATTTTCTCCTCCCTCAAGATTACTAGGAAGAAGGCGCTCTCTTTCTCCAACTTACATTGAATTAATGCGTCCTGTGTCTGAATTAATTCGACCCCGATCACACCCTGTGGAAGAAACAGAGAGAAGATCTCCTACACCAGAGAGAACACGGCCACGCTCACCAAGCCCAGTGTCTAGTGAGCGATCACTCTCACGATTTGAAAGGACAGCAAGATTTGATATATTTTCCAGGTATGAATCCATGAAAGCTGCTTTGAAAACCCAAAAAACAATGGAAAGGAAATATGAAGTTCTGACGCAAGAGCCTTTCACTCTGGATCATGCCCCACGCATAACTCTGAGAATGCGGTCACATCGTGTACCATGTAACACCAACACCAGATTCATTTTGAATGTCCAGTCCAAACCAACTGCTGAGGTGAAATGGTATCACAATGGTATTGAAATTCAGGAAAGCCATAAGATTCATTTCACTAATACTAGTGGCGTATTAACCTTGGAGATTCTTGATTGCCATATTGATGATAGTGGCACATACCGTGTTGTGTGCACAAATTATAAAGGGGAATGTTCTGACTATGCAACATTAGATGTTACAGGAGGAGACTACACTACATATACCTCCCAGCGAAGAGATGAGGAAGTACCAAGATCTATTGTACCAGACTTGACAAGGACTGCAGCATATGCAATCTCCTCATTTAAGAAAGTCTCTGAAACAGAAGCAAGTTCTTCAATAAGAGCAAGCAAATCAGAACTGACAGAAACCAGAGAATCACTATCATCATATGAGCACCATGCTTCTGCCGAAATGAGAGTCAGTGCTTCAGAGGAAAAATCATTAGAAGAGCGAGCTGTTCATCGGAAGTTTAAGACCACTCTGCCTGCAACAATATTAACAAAGCCAAGGTCAATCACTGTCTCTGAAGGGGAGACTGCAAGATTTTCTTGTGACATTGATGGTGAACCAACACCAACTGTGACCTGGATCCGTGCAAGTCAAGCTATTGTTTCTTCTGGACGCTTCCAAGTAACACGTACACAGTATAAATCTACCTTTGAAATTTCATCTGTCCAGACCTCAGATGAAGGAAGTTACACTGTTGTGGTAGAGAATTCTGAAGGCAGGCAGGAAGCCCACTTTAGTTTGACTGTACAAAGGAAAAGGGTTCCAGAAAAAGCAATTACATCACCTCCAAGGGTCAAATCTCCTGAGCCTCATGTTAAGTCCCCAGACAGAGTAAAATCTCCCAAGCGAGTAAAATCCCCTGAACCATCTCCTGCCCACTCTAAAGCCAAGTCAACACCTGCAGGTAAAACACCACCATCAGAGAAAGCGGACTTGCCAGTTGCTGTTCCCCCTAAGATAAAACAACAGCTGAAAGTGGAAGCTTCCGGGGACAAAGCAAAATTTTTCTGTTCGGTTGAAAGCAGTGTTTTGAGTGTCCGAGAAGTAGCCTGGTACAAAGATGGCAAGAAACTAAAAGAAGACGATCATTTCAAATTTCATTATGCAGCTGATGGAACATATGAACTTAAAATCCATAACCTCAAGGAATCTGATCAAGGTGAATATACATGTGAGATTGTTGGGGAAGGCGGCGCCTCCAAAACCAACTTTCAGTTTGTTGGCCAAGCTTTTAAAAGTATTGATTCTCAGGTGTCAAGCTTAAGCAAAACTCAAAAATCAGTTCAGAAAGAGTCTGAAATACTTGAAGTATCTGCCCAGAAAAAATCTGCAATGACTTCTCAAGAAAAGGCAATGGTCAAAGAAGAATATGTTAAAAAGTCTCTTGTGTCTGATGAAGCTAAAACATCTTACACAGAAGTTAAATCTACTACCACTAAAATGACTGTGTCTGTAGGTCAAAAATCTACCCTTAAAGCCAGTATTGCTGGTGCTTCTGATGTAAAATGGTTACTGAATGGGATAGAGCTAACCAATTCTGAACATTATAGATATGGTGTATCAGGAAGTGATCATACTCTAACTATCCAAAAAGTGACCCAGAAAGATGAAGGAATACTTACCTGTGAAGGAAAAACTGAACAGGGTATCATCAAATGTCACTTTGAAATGAGTCTTTCAAAAGATCAATCAAATGCCCCAGCCTTTGTCATACAACCGAAATCTCAAAACATCAACGAAGGACAAGATGTGTTGCTTACCTGTGAAGTTTCTGGAGATCCTTCCCCTGAAATCCACTGGTTTAAAGATAACCAGCCAGTAAGTAATTACTTATGTCAGCCTTGAAATTAAATGATTCATTCCCCGAGTATAACTTGATCTTAACAAAGTATCTCTTTCATTATCAGATTGCTCTCTCATCCAACATCCGAGTAAATCGTTCCAAGAACATTTATTCTCTTGCAATCCAAAATGCTGCAGTGAGCGATAGTGGAAAATACACAGTCAAAGCGAAAAACTTCCATGGGCAGTGTTCTGCAACAGCATCTCTGACCGTCCTTCGTAAGTTTTTTGCTTAAAGTCTTGTCTTAATACGATATGGCAAAAGCAGTTGATTGTCCTGATTCTTTAACAAGCTGTTAGTTTCATTAGGTAAAGGTAAAGGGACCCCTGTCTGTTAGGTCCAGTCGCGAATGACTCTGGGGTTGCAGCGCTCATCTCGCTTTACTGGCCGAGGGAGCCAGCGTACAGCTTCCAGGTCATGTGGCCAGCATGACTAAGCCACTTCTGGTGAACCAGAGCAGTGCACGGAAACGGCGTTTACCTTCCCGCCAGAGCGGTACCTGTTTATCTACTTTCACTTTGACGTGCTTTTGAACTGCTAGGTGGGCAGGAGCTGGGACCAAACAATGGGAGCTCACCCCATCGCGGTGATTCGAACCGCTGACCTTTTGATCGGCAAGCCCTAGGCTCAGTGGTTTAGACCTGTGTCCACGTTAGTTTCATTACTGAACCTAAAATATTGAATTTAAAGTATATATACTTATATGTTTCTTGCCCGCTCAGTGTTACCAGAAGGCTTTGAACATCTTGCTATTAACCCGTTGGTTCCAGTGATCACTGTTTAATAAACTATCGGAATAATTAATGCCCAAAGGGTTAGTTCTCTGAATTTTTTTTCTTATGTTTCATTAAAGTTCTCTGGTACAAACTTGCTGAATTTTAAAACCATCTGGATACCAGGAGCCAACGGGTTTCTCTATGTTTTGCTGTTGATGTACTGTATGTATGTGCTTGTGTTTAAGGAAAATGGCAGTTTTTTTATGGCAGTGTAGTAGTTTTAATGGCAGAATACCTGCCGAGTTATGTAAAATAAGAAGGGAAATCAAAGCACTATCCAAAGGGCCTATATCTTCTTCTTTTTTAGGTAGTTTCAACGGGATTACATATTGCTTCTCAACAGTATGCATATTAAAGTGAAATTATTATTATTATTATTATTATTATTATTATTATTATTATTATTATTATTATTATCATTACTACTACTACTACTACTACTACTCCATGATTAGGAACGTTATTACAACGAAATTCTGTTTTCCTTAAACAGCAAGCCAGTCTCTTTCTCCATCCATAAAGTAAATATATAAGTCACATGGCTTCACCAGTCAACGTGATGTCATTGGTTTTTCCGTTCTATGTTTGCTATTGTCCACAGCTCTAATTGAAGAACCTCCAAAAGAGGTAGTGTTGAAAACAAGTGGTGATGCAAGCATGCAGGAAGGTTTCTCTTCGCAGTCGTTTCAAATGTCTGCTTCTAAACAAGAAGCTTCGTTCAGCAGTAGCAGCATGAGTGAGATGAAATTTGCAAGCATGGCTGCCAAAAGCATGTCCTCCATGCAAGAATCCTTTGTAGAGATGAGTACCAGCAGTACCAGTCAGAAATCTAGTCTGACCCAATCTAGTCTGACCCAACTGGAGAGTTCTTCTAGTAGAATGATTAAAGCTGGTATGAGAGGTGAGCAATACTATTATACGTAGAGTTAGAAAAACACCACAATATCCTGGATATGTAGAATTAGTCATTACAGTAAAACTTCAGTTTCCGCTAAGAACTAACTTGATTTTCCCCCTCCCATTTTGCAAAGGAATACCACCCAAAATTGAAGCTCTTCCAAACGATATCTCCATTGAGGAAGGAAAGGTTCTCACCATATCCTGTGCCTTCACTGGTGAACCTACTCCTGACATAACATGGTCCTGCAAAGGGAAAAGCATTTCTAGTCAAGGTGGTAGATTCCACGTTGAAACCACTGAAGACTTAACCACTCTTATCATCATGGATGTTCAAAAGGACGACGGGGGACTTTATACACTGAACTTAGGAAATGATTTTGGCAGTGACTCTGCTACTGTGAATATTAACATTCGATCAATGTAAAAGTTTGATCCTTTTTTTATTTTTTGGCACTTGACTTTTGGCAAGTGATTCATATGGACTGAAATAATTGATCTGTAAATATATATTAAAAAAATATTTTTGTACCTACCTGAACCAGACAAAGTCCAAGGATAGACGCTATGACTTATAGTCATTATTATTTGACTTTAAAACAATTTTTAATTTGACATGTACATACTGTATATAGCCGCAGATAACGGTTATGGAGCTTTGTACCATTTATTTTATGACATTTTAAAATGTAACTTTTGGAACAAACCGTTGGTAGGAGAAAGTTTCTTAGGGAACGAATACCCTGCTCAACATTTAACTAATTTTTGTGCCTCAACAAAATGTTGATGTCTAAGAATGCCTCAACAGGTAGAGAGGCTCCCTGTTGAAGACTTATTTTACCGACACCTAAGAGATGATGCTGTGCACGGTTTCATTATACGTGCACGAATTTATTTTGAATCAGAGACATAAGGCATTGGTGAGGTTTGCAAATACCCTCCTGTAAGCCACACTTTAATACCTTATGTTACGTCTGATCAACGTCAAAACTATATTTTGTTCATGACTGACTCACAATACCTTGAACAAAGTGCAAGCGGCCAGCATTTTGTTCATCTCCTATCGTGTTGTTTCTGACACGCCGACTACCCAAATAGCTTTCCAGTAAAGTAACATCACCTGGCCATCCCGTAAAAAAAAAAAAGGCCATTTGGGTACTCGAGTGCAGAAACAGTACCAACTCTTGGAGGTTCCTAGGATGCAGTGATTGTGTGGTAGCAGTTAGGATTTTGGCTAGATACTGTCAACTGCAGGAAACTAAGATTTGAACCACAGTTTGAGAAAAGCTAAAACTGTTGTTATAACATCACATCTTGCCCTGAACTTAGAAAAAAGAATGAATTAGTTTTATTTTATGTAGTAGTAAGTTGTTCGGTTAGCTGTTTTGTTGAACCTCCTCGAGATAGTATTGTTCATTTGAAATAAAGCATGTTACCTGCACCTCATCAAGTGTATGTTCTGGTCCTTGTATGCCCTTTATTTTTTGATGCCTGCATTTACCGCGTTCAGCCATTGTCCGTCTACTCAAGTCAGATTTCTCCCTGCTTATTCTCGCTCTTCGCTACATCCAACAGAAACTACACCTCCTAAGATGTGCAGTATCCATTATTGGAAAACATTTGGAACAATTCCTAATTTATAAAGAGAACAGGCCATATAGGTAGCACATCTATATATATATAAATGTAAACTGGCCATGTCCGTTAGAATCAACCTTTTACCAAAATTGCTTGACCCATTGCATTCAAATTTTGACACAATGCCGCATGCGGATATGAGAGTGACCCCATAACATTTTCAAAGACAGATGCCACACCTGTGCCAGGTAAAAAACCAAAAAAAAACCGTGTTTCAAAACACACCACTCAGGCAAAAATGCATGCTGGGAAAAGAACCAGGCTGCAAAACAGCACCCTCTAGCAGCGGCTACACTGGTACTGCACCTAAAACCTTCCCTCTCAACAGCACCTCGGCTCCCGTTTACATACTAGGCCGAAGCCTTTACAGACTAGGCCAAATGGAGGTACTGACTCGCCTGGGTGGGGGTTGGGGGGAGGAGGGGACAGGACAGGTCAGGACACGGTGGGGCCAGTCACAGGGACGAGTCAGGGGGTGCAGGGAGGAGGGTACGTGTCAGGACAGGGTGGGGTGAATCACACGGATGAGCCACAGCAATGCATGGCAGGGCCAGCTAGTTAGCAATAAAAGAAGGTAGTGGGATGAGGCCTCAAAGTCAATAGGCTGAGGTAAAAATAGTCATAAAAGTGGAAGGCATTGGCCAGGGGGGGGGAAGTGTGTTTTACAAGTGAAATATTATAACCTAAAATGATTTCATTTATTTGTACCTTTTAAAAAAAGAGAGAGATACTCATTAGGAGGCCAAGAAAGCAAACACCTAGGCCTGTCAGCACTTCTTGCCTTCTTCAGTCCCAGCCATGCACCGACGGAGGTGTTATGGTGTGCTGAAAAGAGAACTAAATGCAGTAGTGTATAAACGCTACGCGCGGTATCGATAATGATCTTCACAGGTGTGTTCAGTTGTATTGTAGTGTTAATTACTGAAGTACAATGAAATGGCAGGGCTGGGAAGGGAGGGAGGGGAGAGGTAGCAAAAGAGTGGGGTCCCCTTTTGTCAGCTTCTACCCTACAAGCTTTAGGCTTCTGTTTCCCTCAAATTCACTCCTCAGCTGTTGGCTCAGCTGCTTAAACTCCACTGGCAACAACTGTGAACCGTTATGGTTATGCAATGATGTCACCACTTGAAGCTATGCAAAAGAAAAAGATCCACAACAGCAAAATGCAGGAACGCAAATGAACAAACCGCTCACTCCCACTCCCACTTGGGACCTTTCCTAGGAAGATAACTGCAGGGGATGCCGCCAGAAGCCAGAGATTTGCGTGTCCATTTGGCTTTCAGGTGCCCCAGCAAATTTGAAAATTCAGGAACACAGGAAGCTGTCTTATAGCAGAGCAGAATATTTGTCCATGTGGCCTAGTAGTACCTACACCAACTGGCAGCAGCTCTGCAGGATATCAGGCAGAGCTTTTCCACTTTGTCTTTCTTCCCCCATTTCCCAATTCCTTTTAGCCTGCCATGCTCTTTCAGCTCCTTGAACTATGGAAATACGGTACTTTGGATCTCAGCAGATGTTGGCTGTCTATTGGGGTTTTGAGATGGATGAGGGTGGTATGCCATTAGGATTTAATAACCCACTGGGGCAGAGGTAATGTGTCCAAGCGCTCCAAGACTCCTTCCCCAGGAGTCAGAGTCTATGCTCAATATGAGAGAGACAAGGCACCATTTCATACTTTGGTTCAGCTACAAAAATGTCCAATTCCAAATCTGAATATGGCGTCATTACACAGGAATTAGCCTGATGAAGCTGAGGCCCCCTAATGCAACCCCCCCCCCAAATGCTAGTTTATTTTGGTATCTTTCCTTTCCTATTCATCCCTTGTTCCAAAATGCCACGTCATGTAATAGGAGCTGGCATGTGACTTTCAGATTATGGCTATTTATTTTATTCTGTTTATTGAATTTATATACCACCCTATATCAGGAGGTCTCAGGGTGGTTCGCAGAACAAAATCAAAATATAAAACCACAAAATATATAATCAAAATAAAAACAACCACCTAATAACACACACACACACACACACACACACACACACACACACAAAAACCCCACATTTTAAAAGGGCATAGGATGTCAAATCAAATCAATTAAAGGCCTGGTTAAAAAGGAATGTTTTTGCATAGCGCCTTAAGGTGTATAATGAAGGTGCCAGACAAACTTCCCTGGGGAGAGCATTCCACAAATGGGGAGCCACTGCAGAAAAGGCCCGTTCCCGTGTTGCCACCCTCCATTCCTCTTGAGGAGGCACACAAAGGAGGGTCTGGGTAGGTTCATGGGGGGAAAGGCGTTCCTTGAAGAACTGCAGTCCTGAGCCGTTTAAGGCTTTATAATCAGGTCTCTGCTGCTTTTTCACAGCTCCACAAAATGCAGTCTGGAATCTGTACCAAACTGACATGTCCATAATGATCACTGCAGCTCAAGTAGTAGCAGCAAGACCTGGTGAACCAGAGCTGCCATATCATGCCCAGCAAACCATCAGCCAGAAGCTAGTGATTGGTTTTTGTTTATTATTTATTTGGCACAAGAGACTGGACTAATTTTTTTAAAGGCCCAAGACACCATCCCTTTTAGGAGTCTGTGAACATAGTAAACTCCAACACACTTTATCTTATGCGTACATCAGTGAAAAATAGTGCAGAAAAAGGAAACAAAAAAGAATGTTAGAAACTCGTGGGCAGGCTGTGAAGAAAAAACAGAAGTCCTGAAACACAACATGGGTTCATACTGGAGTCAAGAAGCCAAGAATGTAGTGTATCAGTGGATCTCAGTAATTTATATTAATCACAGCACCAGCAATTTGCTTGCAGAAAGGCAGGCAGATGGAAAGAGACGAGAGAAATCCCTGAATGGAGCAGAGCATACAACTGAATTTGGAGAAGAAAATGGAGGAAATGAACCACTCTGAATTTTAGCTGCTATATAAAGATAGTGGGAAGCCTAGCCAGACAATATTAGGCAAGGTTTTTGGCAGTACAGTAGTCAAGCAGTGAAGTTCTTGCTGCGTATCCTCACCTTAAGGGTATGTTCCTGTTGGTTCCAGCCAGCCATGTCTTCCTGTGGGATACTCCATTCTACCTTCTCCCCTGTTTTCTTGTTCTCCAAACTGGCACTCAATTGTGCATGCTCAATCTTCATTGGGTTGGGCTGTTTTGTTGTTGTTGCTACTTGTTTCATTAATTTTAAAAAATGTGTGTTATTTTACTTCTGCAGCTGGGGTTGGGGGGGACGACAGAAGAGTGTGATTCCTCTCACCTTGCTGTGCATTACTTTTACACACGATGAAGCTCCTGAAAGCAACCTTATGACTACCAAATGAAAGCATCCTAACAGGAACCAAATGTAGCCTAAAAGATTTGACCAGAAAACAAAGTTGTGCATGCCTGCGTGTAAAAACTGCATTTATTGAACACTTACATTTTAAAAGAAAGCTTCTTCTTTTTTTAACATTTTTTTTAAAAAGTGCTCCATGGCCAAGACATAATATACCAAGTTTATCCCAAAGTGAATACAAAAACAAAAGAATTTACATTTCAAAACACTAACAACTTTGGGCTCAATTCCTCAGAAATTTCTGTGCAAACCTTGCTGAAATTTAAGCTGCATTTTCCACCTTTGCTTTTTTGCAAAAAAAACAGCCCGTGCAAGAAAGGTTTCTGACAAACTGGGCCCAGAATGTATGGTAGGTGGTGGTTAAGTTACATGGTTCATTCTCTAGTTCAGAGTATGTTTCTCGGCTCAATTAGAAATGAGTTCATATTTGTCATTCAAGTTAACTGAGAGGAGAATATTGCTGTACATGTATGCTCTTCTTGAAGTTATTGGACTCACAATGATAAAAGCCACCCTCCCCCTTTGGTATAAATAGGTCGTAAAGAAATGTACAACTGCAGCTATGAATACGTTACAACAGCCTCTCAAGAGCATATTTTAGAAACCGGCGCTAAAATAACACTTTGGTAAAAA
This sequence comes from Zootoca vivipara, assembly GCF_965207765.1. Taxonomy (NCBI): domain Eukaryota; kingdom Metazoa; phylum Chordata; class Lepidosauria; order Squamata; family Lacertidae; genus Zootoca; species Zootoca vivipara. The sequence continues at coordinate 21,469,714 of NC_142582.1, read as the reverse complement.
GACACGTCAAGGATATCTTGCTGTTTAGCGAAAAGCAGGGGCAGAATCCAGCCGAAGTCAAGTATTTCTGAGTCCCATGTGCTTTACATACTCTTCAACTGAAATGAAGTGCACACTTTGGGTTGGATCATGTCCCACAATTTTTAAAAAACAATGCTATTTAGTAATGGAACACACCTCAACAACGATTAAGCATGTCTCACCCCCCCACCCCACCCAAGTATTGACAACGAGGCATTTTGTGGTGCAAAAAGGAATAAATACATCAAAACGTTAAAATACCTTTACCCCATGTATAATGCCTCGAAAATCAGATAATTTATATCACTATTTAGAAAAATACTTCACATCTAACACTTTTTTTAATTGGCTAGGCTTTGGGTGCAAGCCAGAGAAATGTAGGTGTTCTGAGTCCAAGAAAAGAAAAGGCACAGGAAAGGAAAGAGGAAAAAGGATGGAATTTAAGAAATAGAGCAAGATTTTCCCAAACCTAAGCAGGCTAAAATCTCATTGGTTTCACACTCAAGAGGGTTTCCGAGGGCTTAATTTTGGCTAGAACATGCCCTGATACTATACTCAAGTGTCACTAATTCCAACGAGACGGAAGAGATCAAAGTTGCAGAGATTATGCCCTTATGTACACCACGGTTTTTAAGAAGGGAGAAATATTAAATTACCAATAAACCATGTTTTAGGAATACCGTCGCAGTCTAAATGTGAGAAAAAGCATCCCCTGGCAGGAAAGGTGCAACCAGGAGCCATAATAATAATAATAATAATAATAATAATAATAATAATAATAATAATACGGTAGCACTGCCACTCAATTCAATAGGAAGGGAACTGTGTGCAAGAATAGGATATTGTACCAGCAAAGCAACGACGTGATCAAGTGAGTCTATGGCACAAGTTTCCCCTACCCCAAATGTAAAACTTTTTTTTTTGTCAAGGCTCTAAATGACCATCACACTTTGTAAAAAGGAGGGCTACATTTGCAAAGGTACATACCTATCCGCCGGACCATAATTTGTTTCAAAAATGCACAAACTGAAGGTTGTAGGAAAATATTCTCGCCATTAAACTATATAAAGATAAAATACGCTTTGAAGTTAGTTTTTACATTATTCTATAAAGTGCAGAGAAATCCTTCGCACAGGGAACAAACTACCCCCTACGACAACAGTAGAAGTACAGCAGCTTTTGCATAGCATTACTTAGAGAAAGGTGATTCCCTTCAGTTCTTCAGGTTGTAGGCGGTAGAGTCTCTTCACGTTCTGATTGTTTCTTTGACACCAACAGGGCTGTGTCGGAAATGGTTGAAGGCGCCAAGTCTCCATTGAGAGTATGCCTGGAACAGTATGCTGGTCCTACAAAGAGACAGATCGGGGTTTGCTTTCAATTGTGCCTTTGAAAATGTTGCATTTAGTCATTTTGGCTTGATGACACACGTGACACACAAATGTTGTGCTCCATCCTATCCAACGTGCTCAACACAGAACTCTAGGGTAGGAAGAGATCAACATATGGCTGAAAGAAACCTCTTAACCCCCCTTCCCTGCTGGACCTTGGCAAGCTGGGTGCCTTATATAAAGTCAGATTATTTGACCATCTAGCCCAGTCTTGTCGACCCTGATTGACTCTTCAGAGGTCCTTTTCCACACCTCCAAATGGGGTAGGGCATAAAGAGAAAGGATCTAAGTTCGGCCCAGTAAAAATATACTGTACAGGCATGATTTCAATTCTTTTAAAAGTCATTATTTCCACTCTATCTGGGGCTACTTGGAAAGTGACTTGGAAACTACAACTAATCCAGAACATGGCAGCTAGACTGGTGCCTGGGAACAGGCACCAGGACCACATAACACCGGTTCTAAAGGATACACATTGGTTCCCAATGTTTCCAAGCACAATTCAAGGTGTTGGTGCTGACTTTTAAAAGCCTAGTCCCTGTATAATTGAAGGAACATCTCCACCCCCATCGTCCAGCCCAGACGCTGAGATCCAGCTCTGAGGGCCTTCTGGTGGTTCCCTCGTTGTGAGATGTGACGTGACAGGGAACCAGGCAGAGGGCCTTCTCGGTAGTGGCGCCCTCCCATCAGATGTCAAGGAGATCAATAACTATACAACTTTTAGAAGACATATGAAGGCAGCCCTGTATAAGGAAGTTTTTAATGCTCAATTGTGTTCTTATATCTGCTGGGCAGAGTACAAATAAAATAATAATAATAATAATAATAATAATAATAATAATAATAATAATAATAAGTCTAGAGCAAGTCTCCCAAAGACTAGTGCCAAAGCTATTTCCATCAAGCACCAATTGACGAATACTAATATTTGGATACCCCAAATCTCTGAATTTAATTTGTGATATGTGCGCACAGAGCAATCCCTTGCAGGCAGCACATGTATGTGTGAATGGCCACATTTCCCTATGAGAAAAACAGATGTGATCATCATTCCTGTATTTATTGCGAAGAAACTCACTCCTATAAACTAACATGCAATTCCCAATGGGCAGCAGCATGCCTGTGCTTTGCCATTTTAAAAGTCTCCTACTTTTTCATACCTATGTTCAAAAAGTGTAGTTTGAGTCCACATGGAGGATCTTGAATGTGCCAAAAGGCAGGATGCAAACTCCCCGAGCACCCAGCTTCGGTGGTGCAATGCAGGAGACTGCGTTGCTCATTTTTGTAGCTGATTTGTTATAGGATAGATAATGGCTGCGGAGCAAGTGGTCTTCTATCTCAAAGGAGAACAAGAATCCAACTGAAGCACAAAGATAGTAGAATGCACATGGGTACACCAGAACTTACTGTCTATATCGTCAGGGGGAACATCTACAGAAGGTTCTGGATCTAACACTGTCCTTCTACACCTTTGGGATGACCGGTGAGAAGAGGAATTTGGTTCTTTTATCGAGTGGCTGTTCCTGCAAACGAAATAGCATTGGACATTTCATTACGTGTCCTTAACACCCATAGTTCTCTCCAGTTTATCTTACTTAATTTTTTTAATGGTCTTTGTTTGGTACACTTTCCTGAAATAAAGTACCGAAAAAGATTAAAGAGAGACAGGAGTTCTGTACGTGGAAGGGATCTCCATGGGAGACACATGGGCATCCACTCACAACAAGAGGAGACGACCATCTTGTGTCACATACTTGGAAGTCAAACGGAATCCATTCCGGAAGTCCATTCCAACTTCCAAAACAGGCGAAAACCAAATCGTGGCTTCTGATTGGGTGCAAGAAGCTCCTGCAGCCAATCAGAAGCCGCGGAAGCCCCGTCAAGACATTCGGCTTCCAAAAGAATGTTCGCAAACTGGAACAATCACTTTCGGGTTTGCGGCAATCGGGAGCCCAAACGTCAGAGTTCCAGGGCATTTGGGATCCAAGGTATGGCTGTATAAGAGGCATGGGCAGGGCTTTGTGTTAAATTGGGAATGGCTGGTGGCACTGCAGCAATATATTTTAAAAGAAAATGTATGCCCTATTCAGTGCCCAAGGTGATTAAAAGAAAATTAAACAGAAAGCAACCCAATGAAGTTAAAACAATGCAAAAATAAATAAATCTTGAATAGGCAGGCAAACAATCCAAAATCAACACCCCAAAATCAACTAAATCAGGCATCCCCAAACTCGGCCCTCCGGCTGTTTTGGGACTATAATTCCCATCATCCCTGACCACTGGTCCTGTTAGCTAGGGTATGATGGGAGTTGTAGTCCCAAAACAGCTGGAGGGCTGAGTTTGGGGGGTGCCTGAACTAAATAACAGTCATGGAGTTGGATCTAGATTTACCCTTTGCGGAAATAAAAAACTCTTTCCGTTAGTGTAAGCGAGTGAGATCCAGCAGAGGCTCTCGCTGGAAGAAGCAGGAGGCCGTTTCTCCCTTCCCTCTGAAATCCCCATAGTGCCACCTCTCCCATTTGTTCTACAGGGTCCTTGAACTTCTGAAACATTTTTTTTTGGGGGGGGGACATAGGGAAAAATGAATCAACAAAAATCCTCTCTCCTGTCCTCCCCTTTCTTTCATTGTGCCCAGCACTGTTGCAATGAGCCTAGTTGGTGACCCAGAGTAGGAGGCTGAGGCTCAGCAAAACACCCTATACAGAGGATAGGTGCGAGGATAAAACTGGGAGGGAGAGGACCACGTATCCACCTTTGGCTTCCTGGAGAAAAACAGGCATGTAAAAGAAACGTAAATATATAAATAATCAAGAGCTGTAAGCAAGGCTGGTTTTGGGCTACAACTGGTGGTTAGTGAGAACAGAACTTAATCACAAGTCCTGGTTCAGATGACATGCTATGCCAAACCTTGGTTTAGTGTGACAATAAATAAACAATAAATAAAAAGTACCAGAGAGAAGCATGAAGCATGCTATCTATCTGTCAGATCCAGGAACCTGCATATTTGTGCAAAGCAGCTTACTGTGGGTGGTATTCAACAAGCAAATTTTACTCATAGTAGATCCATTGAAGTGAATGGACCTGACTCTGCCATGCTCATTCATTTCAATGGGTCTGCCTCTGAGTGAAACTTGGCTGAATACCATCCGAGTTTGGATTAACTGGGAAACAGATAACTGCTTTTTTATTTGAGACGATATGGGGCTTCATATAATAATAATAACGAAGAAACTTTCTATTTATTGGTTGGCTGGTTGGTTTCCAGGATTTAAAAAGTAATACGTTCGCAATTTTGTACTTACCTCTCTGGATTACAAGTACCTGGGTGGCTAACAGAACGTTTCATCTAGAAAGTAATTTTAAAACAAAACAGGTTATTACATACTACTTTTTTGGTTGGTTATCTGTATCTTAAGGACGATGATATTTTTAATAAAGAAAAAAAATAAGGGAGGGATTGGGTGGGTGTTTTATTTTGAAGCAGGCAATTTTAAACATAGGATGCTGCGTCATATAGAGTCAGACCACTGGTCAGTCTAGCTCCATATTGCCTACACTGAACTGGCAGCAGCTTCCCTGGGATTCAAACAGGCCTACTTACTTACTGTATTTATTTCATAAAATTTATAAAACTCTTGACTGCACAAAAATAAACGCCCAAAACCCTCAAGGCAGTGGATATGTTGTGGACTGAACCAGGGTGGGCCCTCCTGTGTACAACAAAGAGCAGACGCTCTATCCTGGCCTCCCCTTTGGGAGGAAGGGCAAAAGTTAAAAACAGAAATACATAAAAGAAAACAATAAACAGTGTGGCCAGGTGGTTAGACAGTGCTAATTCAGGCTGGGGTGGTGGTGGTGGTGGTGGCCAGAGTTCAAATCCCCATTCAACCACAAAGCTCCATGGGTAATTTTGGGCTCTTGGCCTACCTCACAGAGTTGTTGTGAGGATAAAACAGGGAGGAGCCATGTAGGCAGTCCCAGAGCTCCCCAGAGGGAGGACAGGAGAAAAATGACAAACATATTTCCCTCACAGATGAATCCCATTGACTTCATTGGGCACTGAAAGGCCTCACCGACTACCCCAAAACATATCCAAGTTTGCTTCCACACACACATGCAGCCAGGCACTTGCAAACACTTAAAAATGTAAACACTTCTTTCCTGGTAAGGATCGCAGCCTTAATTACTCTTGAGAGAGGATCAATTCATTGACTTGGGAAAAGCAGACTATGGCAGTTTGGTGGAACCTCTCCTTTTGAAAATCATCCCACCATCATGCTCTCTCAAACTCCCTCCAGCCTGCAGAGAATTGGGGGTGGGGGTGGGGAGAGATATTAAAAAAATGTCCAACCATTTGCACAGGTGAAGGCGACACAGGAGAAACTAAAGGATCGGGGTGAGGCAACTGAAACATCTCTGGCTTGAACTTGGCGTTTGCTATTTTCACACATTCTTCGAGGGTCGTGATAAACGTGTCACAGGTAGCGCTGAGCAAGGAGGACGCTTCGTTCATATTCTGGAAACACGGGAAGCAATAGAGAACAGTGAATTCACTTAACATTTGTTGCCCGATAAAAGCTTTTTGGTGAAACGAGAGACGCTGACTGGGCAACACGTCAACTCTTTAATGAACTGCAAGCTTGTGTAGCATTCTTCTTGGCTTGCATTTTAGACTGACTCCGAGGAATGTTCAACATTTGGGTAAAGCATCATCCTTGGCTACTGGCAAGGCTGCCTGGGGCTGATGGTGCTCCAACAACCTCTGAAGCGGCCACAGATTTCATATCCCTGCTGTAAAGGCAGACAGAGACATAAAAGTAGGCCAAAACTCCACTGACATTTCTGTTGTGGTGTAACATTTTTCTCTGGTGCAACGGAAGGACAACAACAACAACAACAACAATAATAATAATTTATTATTTATACCCCGCCCATCTGGCCGGGTTCCCCCAGCCACTCTGGGCGGCTTCCAACAAAACAGAAATTCTAAAATACAGAAATCCATCAAACATTAAAAGCTTCCCTAAACAGGGCTGCCTTGAGATGCCTTCTAAAGGTCTGGTAATTGTTGTTCTCTTTGACCTCTAGTGGGAGGGCATTCCACAGGGTGGGTGCCACTACCGAGAAGGCCCTCTGCCTGGTTCCCTGTAACTTGGCTTCTCGTAGCGAGGGAACAGCCAGAAGGCCCTCAGAGCTGGACCTCAGTGTCCGGGCAGAACGATGGGGGTGGAGACGCTCCTTCAGGTATACCGGACCGAGGCCGTTTAGGGCTTTAAAGGTCAACACCAACACTTTGAAATGAAACAAGCATTTTCATTTGCGAATGAAAGGATCTGAAATTCCTGCTATCCAGGGTGGATAAAAATCAAAAGATTTTTTTAAAAACAACAACAAACAAACACACATACCAAAAAAATAGGATTATTTTTTTAATTCGGATTTTTAAAATAAAATGCTTTTGGAGAAAAAATCTTTCTAAAGTTAGTTTTCTATTTAAGTTACATTGTAGTCCAAAGGCTATTTATCAGGAAATAAGGATTTGTTTAAGTTTTTCATGTGTGCTAAAACTCAGTCTAAGGTTGTTGTTGTTTTTTAAGATGTTTAACCACATCAGTTAACAAACATGGATACATATGCCACAATGTTATTGTTTTAGTTAAATAAATTGTTTAAATTGTTATTAAGGGAATGGTCATTTTTCTCCTTCCAATAAAGTACAGCAGAAAAGTTGTCCAAATATAAAGTTAACTTATTATACCCCACAATAATTTCATAATTATCACTTTATGTATTTCAGATAGTATAACCAAATCAGTAATTTTTGATATAACTGTAAAAACTACTCTGAAAATTTATTGTTCCAAAAATGAAGCCTTCATCTGGTTGTAAATATTAAGATTATACCAGCAAGAATGAGTCTTTCTGTAAAAACAAATATGATTTAAATCAAGTCTTACTGACTAGTGATCTAAATCAAATCCACCCTGCTGCTAACTGTGCAATCCTATACAAGTCTACTCAGAAGCAATCTCTCTTGAGTTCAATGGGACTTGCTCCCAGGCAAACGGGTACAAGACTACAGCCTCTGTTTCACACCCACTGTTTCAACAATCCCGTGCTGTTCTGCTATTTTCACCGAATGACATTTTACCAATTGTTGCTGCTCTTTCTGCTTGTTTTTTGCCTGCCTTTTGCAATTAAGTTTTCTACTATTTATTTTGCTGTTTCTTTTTTTTTTTTTTTTTAATTTAAAATAATCTTTATTGAAAATCTTTAAAATTCAACATATAAAAAGAATAGAATATGGATAGCAGATATAACAACATAACTACACAGAACAGAAAAAATAAATAAATAATGTCAACCCAAAAGTTACTTCAGATGAGGAAAAAAAAGAATAAAAAAAAGGGGGGGGAAAAGAATTCTAACTTATGAAAAACCTAACAAACATAACAATTTTTGATGTAACATAACATAACTTAATATATCTTAACATAACATAACAAATGCAATTTAAAAAAAAAAAAAAAAGGGAAAAAGAAAAAGAAAGAAAAAAGGGAGATAAAGAAGGAGAGAAAAAAGAGAAAGAAAAGGAAAAGAGGAAAAGGAAGAAGAGAGAAGACAAAAAGCAAAAAAAGTGTATATATATTTCGACCACTATAACATTACGCATTGTTAAAATCTACTAACCCCCCACCCTCTCCCCCCTTCACCATATCGTGACTTCCAACCACTCCTATATTCTGATATAGGTTTCACTGATAAACCGCATACCTCTCTCTAATTTAATTTGTTTTCTTAATATTGTGACCCTCATAAGTCTGTTATTAGTTGCGCCTTTTCCACTTGTTTTTGTAAATAAATCTTGAGCGGTTTCCACTCTTCTCCTGCTTTTTCTTCGCTTAAACCTTTAGATATTCCGACTTTGATTGCTGAATTTTGATAATTTATTAATTTGGTCAACCACTCTTCTTTATTTGGTATTTTTTTACTCTTCCAATTTTTGGCGACTAGGAGTCTACCCGCTGTTGTTGCATGCATTAGCACGCATCTGTCTTTTGGTTTTATGTCTTCCTTCAGCATACTCAAGAGGAAAATTTCCGGCTCTTTTTTAAAGGAGTATCTCACTATTTTTTTTAATTCTTGGTATATCTCATCCCAGAACTTCTTAATTTCTTTGCAGCACCACCAGATGTGTAGGAAAGTACCTACTTCTTCCTTGCACCTCCAACAGGTGTTACTGACCCCTCCGTACATCTTGGCTAACTTCGAAGGGGTGAGATGCCACCTAAATTGCATCTTGAGCACATTCTCTTTTAAATCGTAATTTGAAATATAATTTGAATCTCTAATCCATAAACTTTCCCAATTTTCAACCGTAATTGTTTTCCCCAAATCTTGTGCCCATTTTATCATAACCGCTTTGGTTAACTCATCTTTTGTGGCCCAATCCAACAATAAATCATACAAATTTCGGATAAATTTATTTTTCCGCTCCAATAATATTTTCCCAAATTTGGATATCTCTCTTTCGAAGCCAATTTTTTTGTCTTCACTAAATTTCTGATTTATTTGAAAGTATTGCAGCCAAACATTGCAATACTTTTTGACTTCATTATATTCTTTCAATTTTAAATTTCCATTCTCTTCTTTTAATAAATCTTTATATGTTGGCCAATCTTTATCCATATTAACCCTTTTAACTGCTATTGCTTCTTTAGGTGACAACCACCATGGTACTTTTGGTTCCAAGACGCCCTGATATTTTTTCCATATTTTAATTAAAGATTTCCTCACAATACTATTCCAGAAGGTGCTGTGTTTCCCCAATTTTCCTTTCATTAGATAGTGGTGCCAACCAAACCCTACTCCATATCCCTCTAAATCTAAAATTTCGGTATTTTTCAATTCAATCCAATCTTTTAACCATAGCAGGGCTGCCGCATCGTGATACAGTTCAAAATCAGGTAAACTAAACCCCCCCCTTTCTTTTTTTTCAATTAATAATTTGTGTTTGATTCTTGGCTTCTTGTCCTCCCAGATGAATTTCATTATATCTTTTTTCCATAAGTCAAAACAATGTGAACCTCCCAAAATCGGAATACTTTGAAACAAAAAAATCATTTTTGGGAGGACACTCATTTTTATCACTGAGATCCTACCCATAAACGAGATTTTTAATTTTTTCCAAATTTCCAATTTATGTTTAATTTCCTTCCACTTTTTTTCATAATTTTCTTGATACAGGTCAATATTTTTATTTGTTATTTGTATGCCCAAATATTTTATTTTCTTCCTAATTTCAATGCCAGTATTTTCTTGTAATTCCTTTTTGTCACTTTCTTCTAAATTTCTTACTAACAGACTGCTTTTTTTATAATTTAACTTGAACCCTGCTAATTTTCCAAATTCATTTATTCTTTCTAATGCTCTTGGGACGCTTTTTAGTGGATTTTCTGTAGTAATCATAACATCGTCAGCAAAGGCTCTGACTTTGTATCTTGTGGCCCCTATCTTTATCCCTTCGATTTCTTTATCCTCTCTGATATTTTTTAGCAAGATCTCTAATACTATTATAAATAATAGAGGGGACAGGGGGCAGCCCTGTCTCGTACCTTTTTCTATATTAATTTCTTCTGTTGTTATTCCATTTATTATTATTTTAGCTTTTTGTTTACTATATATCGATCCAATTGCTCTAATCATTTTTTCTCCAATCTCTAGATGTTGCAGTGTTTTTTTCAGGAAGGCCCACGACACATTGTCGAAGGCCTTCTCGGCGTCGATTGACAAAAGTGCTGCCTCCTTCCCTCTATTATTTTCAAGACATTCAATTATATTTATTATATTTCTTATGTTGTCTTTTAATTGTCGCCCTTTAACGAATCCAGATTGATTTTCATGTATTATTTCTTTCAGGAACCAATTAAATCTATTAGCCAAAATACTAGCGAAAATTTTATAATCACAGTTTAATAAGGAGATGGGTCTATAGTTTGTGGGTTGATCTAGGTCGGCGTCTTGTTTAGGAAGGAGGGTTATTGTAGCCTCTCTCCAAGAATCTGGTACCTTTCCCTCCATTAGTATTCCATTCATGACCTTTTTCAATGGGGCTAGCAATAGATCTTCCATGCTTTTATAGAACTCTATAGGGATCCCATCAGGGCCTGGCGATTTGCCAATTTTCATCCTTTGTATTGCCTCTCTTATTTCTCTATCTGTTATCATCTCATTTAGTACTTTAATCTTATCACCCGGAATTCTGGGTAACTTATATTTATTTAAAAAATTCTCTATCTCTTCTTCTTTTTCCCCTTCGTTTCGGTATAAATTTGCATAAAATTTTTCAAATATTCCTCTAATTTCTTTGGGTTTTTCAACCAATCTTCCTTCTACTTTTAATCTATTTATCCACCTCTCATTTTTTCTTTTTTTTAATTGCCAAGCTAACATCTTTCCTGGCTTATTAGCCCACTCGAAGTTCTTATATTTCCAGAATTGGGTTTCTCTTTCCATTTCTTGTTCCACCATTCTCTCGTATTCTCCCCTTAAGATTTTAATCTCTTTATTGAGTTCCTCTTTCTTAGTTTTATACAATAGCTTCTCCTTCCTCTTAATTTCATCTTCCAGCTGTTTTTTCTTTTTCTCTTTGGCCATTTTGTCAATCTTATTTTGTTGTAAAAAATATCCTCTTGTCACGGCCTTCCCAGCATCCCACACTGTTTTTAAATCTACCTCCCCATTACCATTAAATTCAAAATACTCCTGTACCATCTTGCGGGCCCCCTGTAAGATTTTTTTATTTTTCAATAGAAATATATTCATTCTCCATCTTCTCTTTATGTCCTGCTCTTTTTTTTCTATATTTAACATAACCGGATTGTGATCAGTCATTGTTCTGGGTAATATTTCTGTTTTCCCTATTCTTATTATTAAATTTTTTGAGATCCATATTCCGTCTATTCTAGTGGCCGATTTGTGTATAGATGAATAGAATGTATATTCTTTTTGTATCGGATGTTTGTATCTCCAAACGTCAATCAATTCTAAATTCCCCACCATCTCTTCAAAACTTTTTGGTAATTTGCGACTCTTTTCATTCTTCCTAATTATTGATTTATCTAGTTCTGGGTTTAAGACTCCATTTAGATCTCCCATTACTAAAATTTGCTTATCAATGTGTTCTAGTAATTTCCCTTCTAGTTCCTTAAAAAATTCCATTTTACTCCCATTAGGTGCATATATCCCTGCAATTAGCCATGACTCTCCTTCCACCTTTATTTCGACCATTATTATCCTTCCCTCTGTATCTTTCCAAATTAGCTTTGGTTCCCACTTCCCTTTGACATATACCACCACTCCTCTCTTCTTTTTTTCACCTGCAGATATAAACTCTTTCCCCAATTTATCATTTTTTAAGATTCTTTCGTGTTTATTATTTATATGGGTTTCCTGGAGGCAAATAATATCCCAATTTGATTTTTTCAAAATATGTCCTAATTTGTTTCTTTTTTTCTTATTATTTAATCCGTTCACATTCCAAGATATGATCTTTAATTTCATTTTGATTTATTGTAATTTATTGGGAATTTTTTTTAAAAAAAGAAAAAAGAAAAAAAGAAATTTTAATCGTTCGCAACTACAGAAAACAATTTAAATATGATATGCATAAACATCAGAAGCCTATTTCAGGAGAGAGTTCTTTTTCATTTTGTCTATTCATATTGAAGCGTTTAAATCCTATATCCCCATTCCTATCACAAACATTGTCTTTCACATATAACCTTATTTATACCTTATTTAACTTAAAGTTCTTATGTTGTCTCTGCATCTTGATTGTCTTTTTCTTCAATTTCTTTCTCTTCCAAACTGATGTCATCGTTGTCTTCTTGGTTGCTATCTTGTGGTTCGTCTATCGGCCGGGCTTTTTCACCACCCAGTTCCTGCCAATATTTTCTCCAGAATATATCGGCCTGGCCTAAGTTCTCGAACTTCCTCCTTCTCCCTTTGTAGAAGAAAGACAAGCCTTCTGGATATTCCCAGCGGAAGGGGATTTTTTTTGCATTTAAAATTTTTGTGAGAAATCCATATTTCTGTCTTTTTTTAATTAGTCTTGGTGGCACCTCCTTTAATATGAAGATCTCTACTCCTTCTATTCTCAGTTTCTTTTTTCCTTTAGTCTGTAATATCTTCTCTACCAGCCAGTTTGTGGTGAAGCTCGCTATGCAATCTCCAGGCCAGTTGTTTGCTCTTGCCTTTTTCGAATTTACTCTGAAAATTTTTTCAACTCCTCCTTCTATTTCTTCAGGTTCCATCTCTAACCATTTTGCTAGTTCTTCCATCAGCCATTTTTCTATATCTTCGTTATCTTTTTCTGGAATGTTCCGGAACCTCAGCGTCTTTTCCCGGAGTTTGAGTTGTTGCATGGCAAGGGCATCAAGGGCCGCCTCTTGCATTGTTCTTTGTTCTTCTAATTCTTTTTTCATTCTATCCATTTCCTTTTTCTCCTCCCTTTTTTCCTTGGCTGCTTTTTTGAGGTTATTTTCCAGCATCTGAATTTTTTCTTTCATTTCTTGTATTTCCAATTCTGCTGCTTTACTTCTTTCATCCACTTCACCCAGCTGGGTTTTCATTTCATTCCTTTCTTTCTCGCCAGTCTCTATCCTTTCTTCTATGTTATCCATCTTGTCTTCCAATTTTTTCACTCTATCGCTCATTTCTTTTTTAATCTCTGACAGATCTTTCTTCACTTCCCCAATATCACCTTTCAAACTCCAGATAAGTTCTTTTAAATCCATTTCTTCCACTGCAGAATTCCTTCTTTGCTGGGAATTTCCTGTCCCTATCTTTTTCAGTCTCTCATTCATGGTTTGTCAATTATATTCGATTGTATTTCCAAGCTGTAGAATCTTTTTCTCACCACACGATGGCGTTGTATTAGATTTCAAGCAAACTTGTTGCCGTATTTTATTTGCCACTAGATGTCCTTCTTTCCCTCTGCGTTGAATTTGGATTCCCTCTTAACTCGCTTCTTTTATCTATGCTTCTCTCCTTACTTCCGGCTTCTTCATTCAGATTTTTGCTTCATCATTCCTGTGGAGGGGTGTTCGCCATTTTGGACAACCTTTCTCTCTTTCACCCTCTCCCACTCCGTTTTTTTTAAAAGTCGTTTTGCCAGTCACCGGGCTTGCATTTAATTGGTAAAATTACTCTCTTCCCTTCGACTCCCCTTTGTGGCGCACTTAAGCAGTTATTCAAGTTTAGAGTCTTTTATCACAGGCACAGTTTTATTGTATGCGTTTTATTTTAATCAGAATACGGATGGCTTCAAAAATAAAATCCTTAAATTGGTGTCTTTTATCTCATCTCTTTTATTTTCCCGGCGGCGTCTCTTAAAGTATAAAAGGTTTCTTTGTTACCGCTCTGCCGCCCTCCCCCTTCAGCGGATTGCTCTATTTCAATCGCTGTTTTTGCTCGCTGTTCAAATGGGGGGGCTTTTTCAGTTTTTCTCCCTTCTTAATTCAACGCCCCTGGGTTAAAGCACGGTAAAAATGCAACGAAATTTTACCGTCAGAAACACGTCGGAGACGCGGCTTTTTGCTGGAAAAGTCGATCGTATCGTCTTAGTGCCCTGGGTTCTCCCCCACCTCTGCTCCTCCAGCGGGAGGGCGAGGGGTGCCGAGACTCCTCCGGACACCACCAACGCTTCCAGGTCGAGATCGCCTCCCGACCCTTCTCCTGGGGGTGCGTTAAGCCTTCCGCTACCCCCTTTTTTTACCAGCAAAACACCCCGAGGGTCGGAGACCTCCCGGAGCGCGTCCGATCGTGACCGCGGCGAAACCGGAAGCCCCCTATTTTGCTGTTTCATATTGATCTCTATAGGTAATTTTATTTGTGCAGGCCCCTTTCAGTAGACCTGGAGATGAAAGAGTGATGTGTTTTATATATTTATCACATTTACATGCTGCCCCATAACAAAGTTCTGTGGATAACTCACAATAAGTAAGTCTAAAAACAATCTACAGCGGTCCCTCGACTTACAAATTACTCGACATCCGTAGGTTTCGACTTACGAATGGGACAAATGGCCGCACGCTTACGAATTTTTCAACATCCGAATGGAAACCGTTGGCGTCTTTAAATGCGGTTTCCTCAACTTACGAATTTTTACATGCGGTTTTTTCGACTTACGAATTTTTCAAAAAAAAATTTCTTATGGGAAACCGTGTTTTGACTTCCGAACTTTTCGGCCTATGAATGTGCATTCGGAATGGATTAAGTTCATAAGTCGAGGGACCACTGTAAATAGAAAGTCATAAAATCAAAAGCAACCTAAATACAACAGGAAAATAAAAACACACCAACAACTCCAAAGTTAAAAACACAGATTTAAAAACTTGAGAAGACCAGACTAAACAATAGGCCATTTAATATATACATCAGGGGTCCCCAAACTAAGGCCGGGGGGCAAGATGCGGCCCAATCGCCTTTTCAATCCGGCCCGTGGACGGTCTGGGAAATCAGCATATGTTTTTACATGAGTAGAATGTGTCCTTTTATTTAAAATGCATCTCTGGGTTATTTGTGGGGCATAGGAATTCGATCATTATTTTTTTTCAAAATATAGTCCGGCCCCCCACAAGGTCTGTGGGACAGTGGACCGGCCCCCTGCTGAAAAAGTTTGGTGACCCCTGATATACATAAACCAAAAGTAATTATTGAAACTAAAGAGTTGTATTTGGGCCCTACTGGACAAACTGGTGGGTCCAACTTAATGCTGATGCTTTCTCCTCCCAATCCAAAACGAATAATATTAATTTTAAAAAAATGATCCGATACCTCAATGCTGGGCGACAAGTGATTTTCATCATGGTGAACGTATTCTTGGATTGTATGCACCTGCTGCATTAGGAGGTCACAGTAGAGACGAAGCTCAGACATTTTGGTTTTCAGAGATTCATTGGTTTCATTAACTTCTGCAAGGACATTGGGAAGCAGAAACTTCACTGGTCAGGTACGTGAGTTCCTGTGACAAGTTTTACGATGTAGGCATTTACAGTGGTACCATGGTTCTCAAAACGCTTTGGTTCCCAAACGCCGAAAACCTGGAAGTAAGTGTTCCGGTTTTTGAACGTTTTTCGGAAGCTGAACGTCTGATAAAGCTGTCAACTATTGTTTCTGGCACACCTGCACCAATCAGAAGCTGCGACTTCATTTTTGAACATTTTGGAAGTCAAACGGACTTCTGTAACAGTTTGGCACTTTTGTTCTTGCTATTTATTTTGCATTTTTGTTTTTGAGGCTTTTTCAGCTCATTTGTTTTTGTGACTGTGTGGAACCCAGTTCAGCTACTGATTGATTGATTGATTGATTGATTGATTGTGTCACTGTGGAAATGGATAAAAGCCCCCCATCCAAACAATGACTATCACCAGTGCAGTAAGAAAAAATAATACTTTTAATTTTCATCATCTACAATACTGTCTTGTTTATTTTATAGTACAGTACATTGATTATTGCTTTCATTTTATGGCTCAAGGGTCTCGTGTTAAATTGCTGTTTTAGGGGTTGTTTTTAAAAGTCTGGAACAGATTAATCCATTTTGCATTACCTTCTATGGAGAAGCGTGCCTTTGTTTTGGAACGCTTTGGTTTTGGAATGGACATCCGGAACGGATTAAGTTTGAGAACCAAGGTACCACTGTATATTCCTTTAAACAAAAGGAATGTCTGACTTTTATTATTATTATTATTATTATTAGTTACATTTCTTAGTCGCTTTATACTACTACAACAACAAAAGTCTTCAAGTGACTTGACTTAAGATAACATTCAAACAGGAGCCAGGGCCAATGAGCCAGCTAACTTTTGCTCTGTCCCCAATCCTCCTCCTATGATGGCAACACTGAGACTAAGGAGGAGGAAGCTGACCACCAGGACCACTGTCTATAGACTGGATGTAAATAAGAAGATAAGCAAGTGAGGGTTGGCTAAGGGCAAAGTATGGGTACCGTACCTTTTTCTTTTTTAGTTCTGGTGTCTGCCAAACAGGCTTTCGAGCTCCCCAGGGCTACCAGCCACCTCTGCCGTTCAGCTGCATTAACGGCTTTCATGTAGAAATGCTGTTCCCCTGGGATGATTAACTCCATTCTGGTGCTGTCTGTCGGGTGAACTTACGACAGGGGTGAGATAAATTAGAAGCACAGGTTTTTCAAAGGCTGCCTGGAATCACAGAGTTAGTACTTCCCAGTTACGACTGTCCTCCTTCCAATATCTAGTGTATTATCTAGTATATCAGTCCAGCATACTGTTCTCACGGCGGCCAACTGGGTGCCTTTGGGGAAATCTGTCAAGCAGAACCTGAGCACAACAGTGCTCTCCCCTTGGGCAATTCCAAGCAATTGGTATTCAGAAGCAATGCTGCCTCTGACCCAATAGCCATTGGGTGGAATTCAATGTTGCACTCTTCCAACCCCATGTGGATAGCTCAGTTGGTTACAGCATGGTGCTGGTAACACCAAGGTTGCAAGTTTGATCTCCAGGGTCCCTTCCAACTCTACAGTTCTAGGATTCCATATCCCACTTGTTCCAGCAGCACAAGCATTCCAGCCTGCCAGGTGGAACAATACTGTACCCTCTCCCCTGCACTATTCTGGGGGGGGGGGTGTTCTCCCACCCCCTGCCCACCTCGGGAGCCTATTTCAGGGGGCAGGGGAAAAGGCCCATTGAACAAGCAGAAGTCCATGCATGCACAGGGTGGTTAGGTGAATCCTGCCCATTGTATATCCACTGTTAGTCATACTCTAACAACAACAACTCTGAGTGACACTACCACCAGATATAACCCACAGTTTTTCACCGGAGTGAAGGAAGACAAAGGGCAGCAGAGCCTCTCTGGGTGATTCTGGAGAACAGCGGGGTGACACTGGACAAGAAAGAGGTGGGAGGAAAACCCAAAAAAAAGAAGCAAAGGGAGAAGCAGACCCTCAATTACTGGACCTGTGACTATATACAGTAAAAACATTTGTACTTGTACTAGGCGTCAAGCTGATGCTTGAAATAATCGGCTTATTTTGCAAAGACTGCCTAGCAGGACAGGGCGATATATCAATATATCCTCCAAAAGCGGTTTGAAGTCCATATTGTGATACCGGTTTCATAGTTTTTGACCTGGTAATATATCACGAATCATTATGTGTGTGCGTGCAAAAATCACAATGTAGGGGAAACTGTGAAGCCGGTCAACGCCACTACATAGCTCCATCCTTATTTCAGAAATTGTGATATATCAGTATATCACGATGTTTACCTGGCGATATATTGCAATATTGAAAACCAGGTATCGCCCAGCCCTACTGCTCACGTTAGATATCTCAGCCTAGAATGTAAGAAGAGTTTTCTTATTGAGAGAGCCTACCTTTGATTTCACACACTGCCATCTTTATGCTGCCTTTGCTGCCTTTGCAAACATCATCCTGCGAATCGTAGTAAGACAATATCCCGTTATCAAGAACAAACCAGCGAGGCTGCCAGCCTAGGGAAACAGTGCAAACAGAAAACAACAACATTAATCTGCTTTGTTTCAAAATGCAATTATCACACACAACAACAGCACCGTTCCTCAGTTTAGACCTCTTAGTTGTAAGTAAGATTTAAGTCTCTTTATGTAATCTTCAAAATCAAAACCGACACACACATTAATAATATACAAATACGAATCCACATTTCCCAGACTACTATACCTTTGCCGGCTCTGTCAAATTTTGTACTATTTCTGTCAAATTCTGTACTATTTTTTGAAACTCGTGAAATAATTGATGCTATTTGACTAAGTTATAGTAAGAGAAGATCCACTGAAATCAGTGGACAAGTTACAGGCTGACCAACTTAAATCCACTGATTTATTTGAGTCTACCCTGAAAATGAGTTAGTTAAGGTAGTGGGGAACCCTTTGCCCTCCAAATGTCACTGAACTAATCTCCCATCATCTCCAGAAAGCATGGCAGGGATGTTGGAAGTTGAAGTTAAGCAATACCAGGGGGTAGGGGATATATTGGGTACCAACTAGCACTTTTGGTTGTTCAGATACTATCAGTAAGATGTAAGAACATAATGATGAAATTCAGTTTAGTCACTCTTCTATAGGCCACTGTGCTGGCACAGCAGCACAAATCAGGATGAAGGCACCAAACACCAGTACAAGTGGGAATTTTTTTAAATGTTAGGTGTTTTATTATGCTTTTATATGTGTTGGAAGCAGCCCAGAGTGGCTGGGGCAACCCAGCCAAATGGGCAGGGTATAAATATAATGGTTGTTATTGTTATTATTCAGTTTCCTGGGCTTGCGACTGCTCCTGTCTCCAACATGCACAAAGTTACTAGCATGGTACTGGTGAAGGCAGTCAAGGGATGAAGTTGGGCAACGGTCCCCCCAGGACCGGCTCTAGGTAGACCCCCGGTGGTGCGGTGTGCTAGGGCGCCGGGCCGGTAGGCCGGGCGCCACGCGGCAAAGCCGCGTGGAAACCATGCTGCGCCCTGCGAGGGCGGGGGCGCTGGAGCGATCTCCGCCCCTCAGCACCAGGGCGCGCGACCTGCTCGAGACTGCCCTGGGTCCCCCAATCCGTTCGACTCCCAAAACCGTTCGCAAACCAAGGCACGGCTTATGATTGGCTGCAGGAGCTTCGCAAGCAGGAACATTTACTTTCGACTTTGCAGTGTTCAGGAGCCGATTTGCTTGGCAACTAAGCCGTTCAGGGAACCAAGGTTTGACTGTACACAAGCAGGATGCCTTATTCAGATGGAAACTGAACCAGTTTAATCAGCAGACTAATTAATATGTTTGTTACTCAATGGGAGAAAAACATTTTATCAATAAGACTGAGAATTCAGGGAACACTTTGGGGTGTGTATCTCTTTTTATTTCAACATGCAAAAATGCCACCCCGTGTTGAAAATACAATATTTAATGTGTACTGTATTTTTTTAAGTGATTTATCATGAGACAGAGATCTGTAATTAGTAGACAATCCTAGCAATACGCTGAAGTCCCTGATCACAAATGCAGAGAGTGGAGGGACGGAATCCAAGTGTGCATTTGTCCTTTCTCCACTGTGGCAAGGGGCAAGTAATTGAGTAGCGCTTTAAACAACAAAAAGATCAAGAGGGAGATGTAAAGGGTGCTTACTATGTGGATTTCACAGCTCTGTGCCTGTTAATTCATGCTCAACAAAGCTGGTAAGGAAAATGGATAGCTCACATTTACCAGCTGCTTTTATCAACGTATGAGATTAAATCTGTAAGTGCATTTAAAGCACTAAGCCGACACATCTGTCCCACAAGTCACTGATATCTCCACCTAAAGGAAGGCTCTATGAATCTAGAATGACAGCCTGTCTCAACAATACAATGTACAAGTGTACATTTGGCACTGGAGGAGAAAATGCACTGTTAATATGAGGAAACCCAATCTTATAAGCAAGAACTGTCTGCATTATAGCCAAGGGTTTTGTCCGCCATCTGTTCCAACCAGTCAAGATCTACCCATGGGAATGATGACATTCCTGAAAGAAAGCGCATCTGTGAGTTTCACTACAGATCATTTTAAAAAACCCTAAATCTGGTGCACGTCACAGCGCAACAGAGGCTACTTCCCCGTGGAGTGTTTTTTGCCACCTGCAAATGTGCTTTGGTCATGAGGAAATGTGATAAAAAGAATGTATGGGTTAATGATCCAAGACAAATCCATTTGCAAGTTCAAAAGACAGACCTTGCTATCTAAGCATATTGCAGGGATTTGAACTTGATTCAAGTTGAGCAAAATGAGAAACGAGCTGCGGAATTAAACAAAGTCAATGGTGCTGCAGTTAAGGTAGAGACCCGATGAAGCATCTTATGGAACTCATATGGGATCTGCTGCAATGGAACAAAACAAACTAATATCTGTGTACAGTGGTACCTCTGGTTAAGAACTTAATTCGTTCCAGAGGCCCGTTCTTAACCTGAAACTGTTCTTAACCTGAAGCACCACTTTAGCTAATGGGGCCTCCTGCTGCCGCCGCGCTGCCAGAGCACAGTTTCTATTCTCATCCTGAAGCAAAGTTGTTAACCTGAGGTAGTATTTCTGGGTTAGAGGAGTTTGTAACGTGAAGCATTTGTGACCCGAGGTACCACTGTACTGGAAGAAACAAAGATCACCAGTGTTGAAGCAATGATTCTTCAACACCGACTTCGTTGGACTGGTCATGTTGTGCGGATGCCTGATGACCATCTAACAAAGCAACTTCTCTATTCTGAACTTAAAAATGGAAAGTGTTATGCTGGTGGTCAACAAAAGAGGTTTAAAGACTGCCTCAAGGCAAATCTAAAACAATGTAGTATAAACACTGACAACTGGAGCCTGTGAGCGCTCCAGTTGGAGAACAGCCTTTACCAAAGGTGTCATGGGCTTTGAAGACACTTGAACACAGGACGCAAGGGAGAAACATGCTAAGAGGAAGGCACGCTTGGCAAATCCACAACGTGATCAACTCCCGCGTGAAAACCAATGTCCCCACCGTGGAAGGACGTGTGGATCCAGAATTGGCCTCCACAGTCACTTACGGACTCACTGTTAAAACAGTGTTTATGGAAGGACAATCTTACTCGGCTATGAGTGATCGAAGAAGAAGAAGAAGAAGAAGTTATGGCAAGTAAGAAAGCCTTTTCAACAGAATAAAAGGAAACAGCATCCTTTGCTGTCCCAGTGGCCAGCCCTGTAAAATGAGAGAACAAACCGGGACGAACGAATAAATCAAACAAAATGCTCATGAGTTGGTGGAATTTATTCGATGATTAATTCTACTTGCCCTCTATTATCTACTATCTCTTTGTGCTTTAAAGTGCAAATGTATTTTCAGCAAGTATTTCAATTGTATAGTCATTTAAATTAATAACCTACTCAAGAAAATATTCGTAGTGTTCTCTCTTATCTCATTGCACAACGTTTGTACACCCAGCCCTTATCTAGTGAATGTTGGTTACAGAGACAGCTTCCTTGGAAAGGCCCAAAATTTATTAAAGTAAAAAAATGACAAGCTGAAACAGTGCTAGTAGAATATCAAATTTCTCCAGTATGATTTATTTTTTAAAAACAAAAACCTCAGTATCTGCCAGTTTGGGATTAACAGATCTGTCTATTTCCTGCCTTGGTTAATTTTGCATGTGTTTGTTCCATAGTCTGGCTCTGTCCATTTCTACATTAATCTGCAACTTTTTTCCATTCAGAAATTAATATTCAAATGTGTATTTTAAACATGCACTTAAGTATGTACCTTACCACAATATGCATATTTAAATACCTGTTTTATTTCAGTGTTACATTTCTAAATTTATTCTGCCCTAAAATATACATTTTGATACATTTTCTGGTGTCGGAAAGTATATTGCAAAATTTGCAAATGTAATAATAATAATAATAATGTATTATTTATACCCCGCCCATCTGGCTGGGTTTCCCCAGCCACTCTAGGCGGCTTCCAACCGAATATTAAAAACAGTACAGCATCAAACATTAAAAGCTTCCCTAAACAGGGCTGCCTTCAGATGTCTTCTAAAAGTAAAATAGTTGCTTATTGCCTTGACATCTGCTGGGAGGGCTTTCCACAGGGTGGGTGCCACTACCGAGAAGGCCCTCTGTCTGGTTCCCTGTAACCTCACTTCTCGCAATGAGGGAACCGCCAGAAGGCCCTCGGTGCTGGACCTCAGTGTCCGGGCTGAATGATGGGGGTGAAGACGCTCCTGCAGGTATACAGGACCGAGGCCATTTAGGGCTTTAAAGGTTAGTACCAACACTTTGAATTGTGCTCGGAAACGTACTGGGAGCCAGTGTAGATCTCTCAGGACCGGTATTATGTGGTCCCGGCGGCCACTCCCAGTCACTAGTCTAGCTGCCGCATTCTGGATTAATTGCAGTTTCCGGGTCAACTTCAAAGGTAGTCCCACGTCGAGCGCATTGCAGTAGTCCAAGTGGGAGATAACCAGAGCATGCACAACTCTGGTGAGACAGCCTGCGGGCAGGCAGGGTCTCAGCCCGCGTACCAGATGGAGCTGGTAGACAGCCGCCCTGGACACAGAATTGACCTGTGCCTCCATGGACAGCTGTGAGTCCAAAATGACTCCCAGGCTGCGCATCTGGTCCTTCAGGGGCACAGTTACCCCATTTAGGACCAGGAAGCCCTCCACACCTGCCCGCCTCCTGTCCCCCAAAAAACTTCTGTCTTGTCAGGATTCAACCTCAATCTATTAGCCGCCATCCATCCTCCAACCGCCTCCAGGCACTCACACAGGACCTTCACCGCCTTCACTGGTTCTGATTTAAAAGAGAGGTAGAGCTCTCTACCTCTCAAAATCCGAAGGATAATTTATGCTGTGGTCCATGTATTAGCCTAGGAGTTCCAAATTAGGTCAGTCTGCTTTTAAAAATGCAGACCAACCAAAAGCCTCCTGTGTCCCCTACTACCACTATTGTATATAATCAGCATGCCTTGCATGGTTGTCTAGCCAGCGGGGATAGTTTAGTGGGTAGGTGGGTTGGTAGGGGCAAGGAGGCTGCAGTGCAAATGGTCTTGCCTCCCACAAATCAAAACTCCAAGACCTGACCACCAGCCATCATTATCAGCAGAATCAATCATTCGTCTAGGTTTTCAGTCATGTAATGATATGACACACTAGCTGCAGCCAAAGTTATCGGAGCATCACTATATACATACACGAACATCTGTATGGCTGGCAGGCAGTCACAAGCCATTCCTTCCTAACCAATCTCCCTAGCTACTTCCTCCTCAACATTCCACCAATCCTTGTTGCCTTGGAGCTTGCCTGTTTCATTATAATTTTGCATTTAAGTTGCATGTTTTTTTTTTAAAGTTACAAGTTTAAATTTTTAAGTTGCATATTTTTAAAAAAATTAATTTCCATTTTTGAAAGCTACCCTAAGAATTTCACGGAAGGGAAATGTATAAAACGAACAAATAAGAACTTGTGCTACTTTCTTCCCCTGCATTTCTGCCAAGCGATGGCTCCCACATCTTACTAGCATATGGTGACAGGGAGGGTCAAATATCTATTGTATTTTCAACATACCCCTGCACGGTAAAGGTAATGGTAAAGGGACCCCTGACCATTAGGTCCAGTCGTGACCGAGTCTGGGGTTACGGCGCTCATCTCGCTTTACTGGCCGAGGTAGCCGACGTACAGCTTCCAGGTCATGTGGCCAGCATGACAAAGCCACTTCTGGTGAACTAGAGCAGCGCATGGAAACGCTGTTTACCTTCCCGCCAGAGCGGTACCTATTTATCTACTTGCACTTTGACGTGCTTTCGAACTGCTAGGTTGGCAGGAGCAGGGACCAAGCAACAGGAGCTCACCCCGTCGGGGGATTCGAACCGCCGACCTTCTGATCGGCAAGCCCTGGGCTCAGTGGTTTAACCCACAGCGGCACCCGCATCCCCCTGCACAGTAGGGGGTTCTTTTTCATTCAAATCTACTTGCTTCCTTGAACTGTCCCAAAGCCATCTTTGAATGTCAAGGTTCATCACCATGGTCTTATTTGTTCAAATAGCACAATATGTGTGCCGGGGCTGCTTACAAAGAAGAAGAAGACAAGTCTTCTCCAGGGGGCTTACAATCAATGGAAGCGGAGCGAGGTGGGTAAGAACATGAGATTATTTGTGTTAGGTTTAGTTACTGCAGGGTATTGGCTCTATGGGGTTGTTCTGATAGCTCCATAGAACAAGTATATGAAATGCTGTCCGTCCTTTCAGACAAGATACCCTCTCTGTCTACATTCAACAGAGTTTGCTGTGGTCATGTGAAGTCTCTAAATTTGCTGAAGGGGCCTGGGTATAATTAAATGTCATATCACGCTAGAGATCAGATAGTGTCATGTTAGGAATTACGGCTGGGGCAACCCTACAAAATGCTTTCAAACCCTACTTTACCTTTTACTGTAATTATTCTGTTACTTTCCTCATCCCCAGTGATGCAATGCAAATTCAAGCCCTCTCTTTTTTATCTGTCAGCAGTCATATCTGCCATTATCTCTGCATGCAGCCTTATTTACTCAGCCAAGTTGCTAAATTTAAAGCAGGGAAGCTACCATTAAAAGCACAGACAAACACAGTGCAACTTTAATTACACCTGCAGTCACGATATATATATTTTGGGTAAGAGCTCTTGAGATACAGCAGGATAATAGATAATAAAAGAGGGAAGCTCTGGTGAGAACCTAGATGTGATGAAGGCAGCCAATTTGCCCTTTAATTGTCTCCTATGTTTGCATTTAAAATTGGAAAGTGAAACCTGGTAGAACCAAGGTAGGGAACCTGTTTCGGCATGAAGGCCACATTCCACTCAGGGCAACCTTCCAGGAGACACAAGCCAGTGCCCCAGGCCACAGCCATAGCAAAAAGGGGAGGAAGCAAAGAACGCAAACATCACCTCTGTACAGTAGATGAGCTCACTCATGTACCCCCAGCTACCCTCCATCCAGGGAAGCAAGAGGCATTGTCAGAGTTCAGGAACACATTCCAGCCAGGCAAGAGCACTCAAAGAGGGTGTGACCCAGGACCAGAAAGGGGTGCATCTAGGAGGGAATGGATTGGCAAGGGAAGTCTCAGGGGCCAGACAGAGCAGCTTGGAGGGCCGCACCCAGCTCTCAGGCCCTTGGTTCCCCCACCCAAGTCATGGAGCAAAAGGGCAGCGTTCGAAATTCGCCAGGCACGTTTTGCACCTGACTCTCGGCCACTTGCAACCAAGTGAAGCTACCTGATGTCTTCGCCATCTGGAGGTGCATGCCTGGGGATCCTTGGATCTTGACTATTTTCACACACTAGCAACACATCCCGCTGAATTCGGCCAGTTATATTTTATCTGCGCCATCAGAATGGATTTCAGGAACCCAAAAGTCATGTTGAGAAATACGACTTTTGAGCTGTCTGGCTGAAACACAGCAACCAGGCATTCCATTTTGGTGACTGTAGCCCTGATTTAAGGAGCAATTTGGTGCCAAGCTTATATATTTGAGTTTCTAACACTGCAAAAGGGGAATAATATGGGGGAGGGGAGCTGAAGCCCCCCACACTTTCCATACACAATCGCCTCTCCTCTCTGCCCTGCGGGGCTGCCAACTATTTTATCCAGTCCAGCTCTAACCTTTCATTTCATTTCACTTTTATTTTGCATACCGCCTTTCTATATTACTATACACATGGCGGCTTACAAGCTGAAGAAACAACAAAATAAACAGCAAAGATCGCACACCTAATAACAACCAGGTATGAAAAGAAACTCATGATGACTTAAGAAACAACAACACGACTTCTATCAAATGAAGCAATATCCCATAATCCATTAGAAGATAATAAGGAAAGATAAGGTGAATTTAGGGGGGAGGGAGGTGGATGCACACCCAGCCCCTATCCTGGGAACACTTTTGACAGGCAGCAAGGATTGTTTCCAACCACCCCACATTAAATGCCTATAGACTAGCATGTGTGGGAAGGAGGGGTCCCAGATTAGGGGGCTGGTAGCACTAGGCCAAACGCAGGAGCGCACGCTTTGAAGCGGCGGCCTCTTGGTTCCCCAGCCCTATCCAAGCGCGCCTTCGATTCTGCCAGGCAGAAACCCGGTCCAAGCTGCCAGGCAGCCACCCCCAACCCGGAAGCCGGCGCCCGGGCTCCAGCAGCGCCGGCCGTCGGCGTAGCCAGGGACGACGACGACAACAACAACGAGCGGGCGGCCCTCGCCCAGGTGCGCAGGACGCCCCTCACCTGTGATGTAATTGGTCCACTTGTACAGAACTCCTTCCATAGTTCAGCGGCGCGCTTCGCGCAGCATCCTGCTCGCCCTCCTCCGGAGAAAAGGCAGCAGGAACGGCGCGGGTTCTCTCTCCCCTTCGGCGCTCTCGAGCAGACGCGGCGGCGGCGGTAACCGGCCCCGCTATGTACATGGACGGCTGGGTGGTTTAGCTTAGCGGGGAAGCAGCAGAAGCAGCGGCAGCCGCTTTCGGGTCCGGCTGGCTTTGGGGCTGCTGCGAGGACCGGGTTGTACGGGCACGTACGGCAGGAAGAGGAGCGGCGGAGTCATGCATTGCCTATGCACATCGCAGCCACTGGGGAAACAAAGCGGTTACCAAACCCTCTTGCACAGGCTGCGGCTGCCTCCCTCTTCTCCTCGCCGGCCTCTCTCTTTCTTTTTCTCCTTCCCCTTTTCCCCCTCCCCCCACCTTTCTCGGTCCTTTGCGCTTGGTGCCATTGACCCCGACGTCTCATTTACTTCCTGGATGAAAGGGGCTGGTGGATTAAACAAAAAACAAAAAAAGCAAGCTACGCGCACACGCATTGGGCTGCTTGCCTCCACCGCCGGTTCGAAAACTCGAGCGCCACGTCTGCACTGCAGCCTTCGCAGGGCATAATTAATATATATTAGTATATAGATATACCCTGCATATATGCGATCGCTCGCTCTGCGCATTGAGCACGGCGGCTTTCCGCGTTTAAATAGACCCGCTCGCCTTTCTACTCTGCCTGGACCGCTCGCTGGGCATCCCCTCTCGAGGCTGCAACCCTTATGCTCGTCTGTTCGGAAGCAGCTCTCCAATGAACTTGGCGGGACTTACTTTCGAGCAGGCACGCACAAGATCGGGCTCCGGCTTTTGTTTTTTAATTTTTAAAAAGCGTCTCCTTCGGCCTCCCCAACCTCGGGCGCAAAATGACACCATCGCGCAGAGAAACGCTGCAGCGACGCCGATTTGCAAACGTCGCGGGGGGGGGGAACTGAGGAGGAACTCCCCCTTCCCGATTACAAATCTGCTATCTCTGCATGATCCACCTGCAATCCTGCCCACTCGGGCCATGCTTCCCCAAACGAATAGCTACCATCGCTCTGCCTAGATGGGGATGCGGGAGGAGACCTTCAGCTCCGGGAATTAAAGTGGCTCCGCGCCGACCTGCTACCTCCCGAAAGACCTACATGGGGAAGGCGGAGGAGGCAAAAGCGGGCCAGCAGCGCAAGCGGGGGACATCCCGCGCCGCCCACGCATCCGCCGGAAGGAGGCGAGGAGAGACAGAGGCTGGAGAAGCCCCGGGCCGCGCCCCTCTCGGCTCCCGTGACGTCGAACAATGCCAGTGCCACGCAGCCCCGGCGAGCAGCGAGGCAGATCCCGCAGCCGCGATCTTGTGCTCCTCCAGCAACTATGCACTTCGCCGCGGGGATCTGTTTCTTCCTCCAGGCTTTCGCCCTCGTAACCCTCCGGGCGGACGGGCAGAAGAAAAAGGAGGAGGGCGCCTCCGCCGACGAAGTTCAAATGGAAGTCGTGCACGTCCCCGAAAACTGCCATCCGAAGAGCAAGAAGGGGGACCTGCTTAATGCCCATTACGACGGGTACCTGGCCGGGGAGAAGTCCAAGTTCTATTGCAGGTAAGGCAATCCAAATATTGCTTTGGGACTCGGCCCACGCCGCGGATATAAAACACAAGGAAGCGGTACTTTGAACGCAAACATAAAGGTTGGCAACCTGAATGTTGGGTTCCAAAGTCAATGTGAGTTGTGCCATGCAATTTAGGAAGTAAAACTTACTGTCTTTAGGGTGTGTGTGTTATTCCAGCGTTGTACAATATCCTTCCTTGAACATCCGAAAATCCCAGGTGCTTTCAGAAGCGCTTGATAACATGTATGCATATGTTTTACATGTGCAGTATGTATGGGTCAGAGGGCCACCCCCATAATTTTCTTAAGGCATGTGGAGAGTGGGTCAGAGGCCCTAGTGCAGTGGTAGGCAACCTAAGGCAACCTAATCACCTCCTCAATCTGGCCCGTGTATGGTCCGGGAATCTGTGTTTTTACATGAGTAGAATGTGTCCTTTTCTTTAAAATGCATCTCTGGGTTATTTGTGGGGCATAGGAATTCGTTCATTCCCATCCCCCCCAAAAAAATATAGTCCGGCCCACCACATGGTCTGAAGGACGGTGGACTGGCCCACGGCTGAAAAAGGTTGCTGACCCCTGCCCTAGTGGGTCAAAAGGCCCTAGATATATGCTATCTAGGCACACACACACACACTATAACCCATCATTTGGAAAATAAAACTAACCTTGGTTTAAGAACGAATTTGGATCCTAGCTTATATGTGTGTGTAGTGTTAGAAACTCAGATATACAGGGTGAGTCCTTTAAAAGAGGCCCCGTGGATACAGAGTACACATGTTCCACGGGGCCTCTTTGAAAAGACTCGCCCTGTATAAGCTAGGTGCCAAATGCCTCCTTAAGCCAAAGTTACAGTCTCCAAAATGCCATTTCTTGGAATGTGGGTGGTGCTGTGGTCTAAAACGACTGATCCTCTTGGGCTTGCTGATTTAAGGTTGGCGTTTTTGAATCTGCTTCAGGGACTCAGCTCCTGTCGCTCTGTCCTAGCTCCTGCCAACCTAGGAGTTCGAAAGCATGCCAGTGCAAATAGGTACCACCACGGCAGGAAGGTAAACAGCATTTCTGCGCACTCTGGTTTCCGTCACAGAAAGCTGTCTGTGGACAAACACTGGTTCCCTCGGCCTGAAAAGCGAGATGAGCGCAGCAACCCCATAGTCACCTTTGACTGGACTTAACTGCCCAGGGGTTCTTTACCTTTACCTTTTTACCTCTAAAGTCTTATTTTTCAAATGATGGACTGACTGTGATTGATTATCAGTTAAACTTCTGGCTAACTCAATGACAACCTTGAGCTGGGTTAAAAACTTTGAGAACTTAATAAAGAAAATCACTTTATCCAGGGACAGCCTAGAAGGCCCTAGATAAGTTGGCCTATTCCGACCTCTTTTTCTTAATGGTGACATGGGCCATTCATAACGTAAGAATATCCTTCACAACTGTGAGCTCGGCAGTGGGGTGGCTTTGAAGACAAGCTACAACAGTTAGCTAGAACGTCGTTCACCGCTCCTGCTCAGGCTGTACAGAAAAAGTATTTTTGTTCCTGAAATTCATTCTGATTGTGTAAATAAAATATAACAGATATAATTCTACAGGATGTGGTATTAGTGTGTGAAAACAGTCCAGATCCAAGTATCCCCAGGCATTTAAGTACTAATAAATGTTGACAAAAATGATGTGCTTGTATACTGAACTTGTTTCTTACACCTGTAAAATATTAAATGTCTCTCTCTCTCTATTTTTAATATTTATTTGTAGTCGAACACAAAACAACGGCCACCCAAAATGGTTTGTCCTTGGTGTCGGACAAGTAATTAAAGGTTTAGATATTGCAATGCTGAACATGTGTCCTGGAGAGAAACGGAAAGTGATCATCCCTCCATCACTCGCCTATGGGGAGCAAGGATATGGTAAAGCAAGGCTGCATGTTAAGGCGAATAGCCATTCTCTCTACTTTAGCTGTATTGCTTCAGTCTATAGAGAAGGAACTGAGATCTATCTATCATCACATTTCCAGCCTCTTCCCTACATGTTACTTATTCACTGGCATTTTGTAATGGCTATAACCATTCATTTCCGGTTTTGTTGTTTTGTACCTAGTTTTAAAGGGACACAGGTGGAGCTGTGGGTTAAACCACTGAGCCTAGGGCTTGCCGATCAGAAGGTTGGCGGTTCAAATCCCCGTGATGGGGTGAGATCCCGTTGCTTGGTCTCTGCTCCTGCCAACCTAGCAGCTCGAAAGCACGTCAAAGTGCAAGTAGATAAATAGGTACTGCTCTGGCGGGAAGGTAAACGGCATTTCTGTGCGCTGCTCTGGTTCACCAGAAGTGGCTTTGTCATGCTGGCCACATGACCTGGAAGCTGTACGTCGGCTCCCTCGGCCAGTAAAGCGAGATGAGCGCCGCAACCCCAGAGTCGGTCACGACTGGACCTAATGGTCAGGGGTCCCTTTACCTTGCCTAGCTTTATGGTTCAGTTGAAGCATATTGCCAAACCATTGTTTGTTTGATGACCAGAAGTAGCCCCAAAGGTTTGCTTATAGCCTCCTTTTCCTCTCCTCTTACCTGCAGGCTTCTTCCTTCGCTTTCAGCATTTTCCTGACCCTAGTTTGTCCTGATGTTGAAATTGGCAACCTTTGGTTAGTACCTTGCCTTCATGGTTTGAAACCACTGCTTGGATTGAATTTCTAAATCACGTTAGCACTATCCATAGTTTGTCAGTTTGAACATCATAGTAAATTTGCAAAATCCAGGAACTGAGGAAGGGAGCCCCATGTGCAAGGAGGGAACATAAAAGCATGCAGGGGCTCTCCCAGTCCCTGCAATGGTTTGGCTTTATGTCTGAACTGATCTTATTTTTAGAGCCATACCAGAGTCAGTTCCAAGGACAGATCACTTATCTCTCAGTCAGAGTGATGTTGAGTAGGCCTAAGCCTTCACCATGACTCCAATCCAGCTAAACTTAGTTGGAACTACCGTAAGTCTCTGTGTGTCTTGAGATAATCGTGACTGACTTGTTCCAATGGGACTTAATCCCAACTAACGTTATTGGGCTGAAACCTTTGCCTGAAGTGAGTGATAAATTTGGCCATCATACCTCAACTAGGTATTGAGGGTGGCGCTGTGGGTTAAACCACAGAGCCTAGGGCTTGCCAATCAAAAAGTCAGCGGTTTGAATCCCCGCGATGGGGTGAGCTCCTGTTGCTCGGTCCCAGCTCCTGCCAACCTAGCAGTTTGAAAGCACATCAAAGTGCAAGTAGATAAATAGGTCCCGTTTTACCTGGCGGGAAGGTAAAAGGCGTTTCCGTGCACTGCTCTGGTTCGTCAGAAGCAGCTTTGTCATGCTGGCCACATGACCTGGAAGCTGTACACCAGCTCCCTCGACCAATAATGCAGGATGAGCGCCGCAACCCCAGAGTCGGTCACGACTGGACCTAAGGGTCAGGGGTCCCTTTACCTTTACTTCAACTAGATTAACATACCTTGATTTCTCAACAGGTATCCTCAATGTGCAAATATGCATTGCATGTTTGCTGAATACTAACTGTGACTATCTTTTTTAGGCTGAACTTGAAGGAGGCCTTTGTCCCCACCTACAACACTCTTATATTCTTTCAGAGCATTGTTTGTGCATGCTGAGCAAGATGGCACTAGTTTTGAATGTCAAGAGTGCATGTGGCTTTCTAGAACTTTTCACGGGTTTTTCTCTGGTATGTATTACTCTCAAAACTGCTTGCGCTTGAATCTTTTTTCTTTTTTTCAGTTCAGCTACTAACTCTAGAAACTGAGCAGTTGTGTTGCCGCAGCATGTGTAAGGATTTCTACTAAACCATTTGGGGGGGGGGAGGTCTCTGGGCCCAGCAGAGGGCAACTTGTGACCTATTGGACACATCAGGCCAATTACATATAATGGTCACCCATACAGAGAAATTCAGTTAAGTCTCCTATTTGTTGCTTCCTGAGACATTTAAACAAGGGACGTATCTTATCATCCTGACAGGCTGGTGAGCTCTGTTCAGTGTAGGGGATTGCACCGCCTTAACCTCTACATAAAAGTTTATAATTTCATTTTTATTTATTGTGAGTTCTGTATATGACGTTTGATCTCCCTTTGTTCTCGGAGAGGATATCTGTTGCAACCTTTAGCTTTCAGTGCAGTACCTGTATATGGAAACTCAGAAATAAATTCCAGGACCGTAGGCCTTATATACTGAGGCAGATCAATGTCCCATCTAGCTCAGTATTGTTTTCATTGACTGACAGCAGCTTTGAAGGGTTTCAAGTAGGATCCCTTCCCAGCCCTACCTGGACATGCCAGGGATTGAACCTATGGCCTGCATGAAAAGCATGTTACTCTAGCACTAATCTTCTGTCTCAACTGCCATACTTTTAGTCTTGATCATTTTAGATGAGTTCCCAAATTCTGTATTTGCCAACTGCTTGCAAAATACTTGTTTCGGACTGACTTTGGAAGCTTTCTCCTTCATTACTGGTCCCTGTCCGCCATTATCAGTATGCTTTCTTTCTCTAAAGCAGCTAAACTTTGGTACAGTGGTACCTCGGTTTACGAACTTAATCCATTCCAGAAGTCCGTTCTTAAACCAAAGCCATTCTTAAACTGAGGCATGCTTTCCTTAATGAGGCCTCCCGCCGCCGGTGTCCTTTCACCATTCGGCTTCCATTCGTAGACCGAGGAAAATTCGCTAACCACAACACTACTTCCGGTTTTGCGGAGTTTGTATACCGAATAGTTCGTAAACAGGGCTGTTCTTAAACCAAGGTATTACTGTATCCCTTTTGATACAGGAAGATATCGTATCAAACCAGAAGATAAACATGGATTTCCTTTGAAGCCCATTTTCCTCCTTGAGGTGGAGAAACTTTTATCCCTGAAATCTTAACCTCGCCTACTCCAAAAATCATGTTTCAAATTACAGTGGTACCTCTACTTACAAATAACTCTCCTTACGAATTTTTCTACTTACAAATGGAGCTCAGTCCGCCATCTTGGATGTGGTTTAGATAGGATTTTTTCTACTTACGAATTTTTAGATAGGGTTGCTTCAACTTACGAATTTTTTCTCCCAATGCATTCCTATGGGATTCGACTTACAAATTTTTTCGACTTACAAATGTGTGTTTGGAACGCATTAAATTCGTAAGTAGAGGTACCACTGTATGCTTTTTTTTTAGTGGAATGGCTGTTCATGCTTGATTGACTAGATAGCCATTTCATATTTATCAAGTAACTTTCTAACATGCATGAGGAAAGTGGTGAACCTGAGTGAACTAGTCCAATGTGGTGAACCTGAGTGAACTAGAGGGATGAAGTTCTCCCTGTGGTCTTCCCTGAAGCCTCGGCCACCAAAGGCCAATTGGCAATGCTGATGGATAGGCCATTGGCTTGCCATCCCCCACCCCAGCCATTACTGATGGCTGAAACACAGACCACATTTTTCAAGAAGCTTTCTGAAAATGACAAAACAAATCTGGCGGAACTGTTGTTGTTTTTGTGAGTAAGCAGTTTACTAGTTTAGAATGGCTTGACAATAAACTTAGAGCACAATCCATGTGGGAATACACCCCAAAAGGGAGTGTGTATAGGGGAACATCCAGTTGTATTTTGTCCCTAATAATCAGGAGGGCTGCCTCGGATTCAGAGTAGTTCAACAAAGCAAAGTATTTAAAAAACAAGTCTATATACCAGAGTCCATAATTTACACATTTCCAAATAACCGTAAAAAAATACTCCAATTTGTGGTCAAGATTATCTGTCAGATATGTGTACACAGTTCCCAAAATGGTCTTGTTACATTTTTAGAACCTGCAAAGATTCCACCTAACGCAACACTGATCTTTGAGATTGAACTGTATGCAGTAACACAAGGACCCCGCAGTGTTGAAGCATTTTCCCAAATGGACCTGGACAGTGACAAAAAACTCTCAAAACATGAGGTAACACGGGTCATATTCTGACGTTCCCCGTTATAGCATATAACCTAAACTAACACCATTTTCAATATGTAACAAAAGTTTGAGATAAAAATCTGTCGATTGTTGTTCATTTAGATAGACCATTACCTGAAGAAGGAATTTGAAAGAGATGGCAAGAAACGCGACCCTTCCGTTCATCATGATGTTTTGCTGGATATATTTAAAAAGAACGACCATGACGGAGACGGCTTCATATCTGCCAAGGAATATAACGTCTACCAACACGATGAACTATAACAAATCATTGCTAACAGAAGTCTGTATGGCAGGAATGGGGAATCTGCAGCCCAATGTTGTTGGACTTCTGCTCCCATCAGCCCAAATCAGCTTGGCCAATGGTGATAGGAGATGCAGTCCAACAGCAGCTAGAAGGCCACGGGTTCCCCATCCCTGTTTTATGGACATTTGTGTCCCAGTCCAGCAGTTCCTCCCATGCGCACATGGAGCTTTCACAAGGACTTCCCCATGCCCTTCAGTGGAGGGGACACAACTTTGTTACCCACTGCACTGAAGGTAGTATGAAATCCTGCTAGTTGAGGAGCCCCAAATACACATTGAAGTGAAGATGTACCATTTGTAACCAAGTACACAGCTTTTTGTGAGTAACACTCTTCAGCTCTGTTTGATTTCCCTGTGACTTGTCCATTAGATTAATGGCTTTAACCAAAATGGAATTCTTTTGTCACATAATATTTCATGTATGTTGGTTCTGGGAATTTTTTTATACCTTTTTATCATGATTAAAAATGTTACTGAAATGTAAATGAAATAGGGGTGGCTCCACATACTTTGTATTTCTTATGAAATAATCTGAATTAAAGTTGTTAAGAGTTAACGGGGAATTTACAGCTATGCCAAATATAGTGTTGTTGCTGATGAAGTAATTTCCCTTTTTTGTTTTCTATTGTTTGCTCCAAATTGCCCCTCCACCCCTGTGGCATCTTTACTCCCCTCACGGTTAACATTCATTTTGAAAATATGTGGGAGCCATTTTTGGAGCAGGTCAAGTGTTGCCTTAATGGCACTGTAGCTCAGTTGCACATTTTCACTTAATGGCCTGATTCACACATAATGCTAGCCCACGGTTTGTTTAGCCAAAGTATGGCTTATTGCAGTGTCCAAAAATTAGCCAAGTAGACTAATTATGGGGGGAGTGTCTGCTTTTTTGGCAACAAACCAGCATGAAACCATAGTTTTGGCTTATGAACTGTGGCTTGTTTTATCTGTGGTTTAGTATTCTGTCTGAAGCATCTCTCTTTTTTTAGCCACCCCACCCTGATACTACAACATTTGGGGCTCTTAGTTTGGAGGGAAAGGCACATAAGAGAAGATAGTAAGAGGTGTATAAAATAAATTGGTTCACTCATGAGGCAGTGAGAGTGCCAACCTGGATGGCTTTTAAAGAGGTTGACAAATTCATGGCTACTAACCCTGATGATACGTTTTCCCTTCCTCAGAAGCATCTAAATACCAGTTCATGGAAACTGCAGGAGGGGAGAGTGGTGTCGTGCTCGTATCCTGCTTACATGCTAGCCACTGTGAACAGGAGGCTGGACTAAATGGGCCGTTAGCCTAATCAAACAGGCTCTCATGTTCTTACCCTGCGGCAGATAGGGTACCCATGTTTCATTATTCACCGCCGCCACCGCCATGTCCTCCAGCATATGGGGAAAGTAAAGTGTGTCATCTGTGTGGAAACAGCTATGTACAAGCTAGGTACTGTATTACTGATTAAATGCACAACTCTTGGGCAACTTAAATGCCAGTTAGGTCTCCCCCACCGTGTTTATATCAAAAACCAAACAGCACTGGAGTCAAGAAAGAATCCAGGGCTCAGTGGCTGTGCTATATTCAGATCTAAAGAGAATCAGGTGTTTAATCCCTTCTATTTTTACAAATGCATTGGTAGATAAATATGTAGCAGAAGTTCTAGACAACCCCAGCAGTGCCAATTTTAACAAGCGGTTTTAAACACAGTGGCAGATACTGCCACCTAATGGCTAGATCTCAATGATAATAGTATTGCATACGTACATCAGGTATGTAATTGACTCGTTTATTCCAAAATTATATAGCTTTGTTACAAAAAATATTGTCAAATACATCAAAAGGCACCAAATAACGGCAAGTCTAACATTTAAAAAAATACTGAGCTTGCTCTATATTAATGATAAATATGGACTAAATAGGAGAGAGATTTAATTGGGGGTGACATTGGCAAATTTTAATGGAAACATTTATGTCATACTAAGATTCAATTCAGTTTTTATTTCTCTGTTTAACCAGAGCAAAGACAAACATGTTCGTAATCTGATATTTCAATTAAATATTTATGTCATTAATAAATAATTCATATCTTTTCATTACTGTCTTACTATGGTGTAGTTAAGGTGAAACACATTCTTGCCTTTAGACAAAAGCCAATGCTTCCAAATTACTCCTACAAACAGTTACTTCTAAACATAATTTACACATGTTTTAGATTTATTACAAAATGCTATTGTGAATTTTTTAACTTGGATGTGTATCTCTTAGCTATGTTACATTATGAGAAAGAACTAACCAATAGCAGAGCATATGTGGGAAGCCATTATATCAAGTTCTATTTTGCATTCCTTTAAAAACACGGAAGGCAAAAAAGCATTTGTGGCTCCATATTTTGCAATCAAAATGCACGAGAAATTCCATGGCACAATCACACCTAATTATATGCATAGGGTTTAATCCAGGCCAAGTCGGTTGTACTTAGGTCTTCCTGACCTCAAAGTGGAAAAGTCAGGTGTGACTTAATTTCAGTGGGTACTAAGTGCAAGCAACAATCTGGATCCAACCAACATGCATTTCCAGAAATTTTCATTTCACTCTCTTGTGCCAGAGGTCAAAACAA
This sequence comes from Zootoca vivipara, assembly GCF_965207765.1. NCBI lineage: Eukaryota > Metazoa > Chordata > Lepidosauria > Squamata > Lacertidae > Zootoca > Zootoca vivipara. The sequence goes on along the minus strand of NC_142582.1, from coordinate 21,432,969 downwards.
GGCACAGCATGTAGTCGTACAAACTTTTGTCCATTAAAAGAACACTCAAGACAACCATAGACAGTTTCTCTTCTGGAGCTTCCCATTCCACACAACGAACAAGGACCTTTGGGGATGTGATTGTTAAGCAAATTCACTCGTATATGGGCCCCCTCTCGGAAATAGTTCGTGGAGACATCCGTCATGCTTGCAGCTTTTTCATAGTAGTCTGTGAAAAGGTCATCTAAGTAATTGTCTGAGTGAGCTATGATATCCATTACCCTTTTGTCTGAAGGGGGGGGGAGCACACACAGACACAAAGAAGAAAGATTGTTAAATTCAATGGCACAACTGGTCAACCACTGACAAAAATACAAATTCTTCATTCAGCCCAGAGGCTGGGATTCAACAACAGTCCTGTAAGCAGAAGCAAGGAGTTTCACTTGCATAATGGGGCTTTCCCTCCCTCCCTCCCTCCCCCCCACATTCCCCCAAAATTAGCTCTCATGTGGATGGGAAGAACCCCGGAACAGTGATGTGTGCGTTCCAACTGGCAAGCTGAAATGATTGCCTTAGCACGGCATTGAATTCCTCCCATAATCTACAGTCATTGTTAAATCCTAACAAGTTCATAAATAATAGCATAATTTTACCTATAGAAAGTGTCCATCTTTTTGTACAGTGGGTTGATTGACACGTCCCTTGCTTTATTTCTTACAAATGCAGAACAAGTATGTGACCTGCAATAGTGTCAGTTCCCAAAATCAAAGCAGTCAAGTTAAAATGTTTAGGTTTCATATGTCCTGCCTCTAGTTAGATATATTATTGAATTTTTGTTATGGTTTAGTTGTCTTTGTGGTTCTATAATAATTTGAAAGCTTTTTTTAAAAAAATGAAATACAGTGGTACCTTGGTTTAAGAACAGTCCAGTTTAAGAACAATTTGGTTTACAAACTCCGCAAAACCGGAAATAGTGTCTTGGTTTGAGAACTTTACCTCGGTCTAAGAATCCAAACAGTGGAAGGGCACTGGCGGCGGGGGGCCTTATTAGGGAAAGCATGCCTTGGTTTAAGAACAGTTTTGGTTTAAGAATGGACTTCTGGAATGGTTTAAGTTCGTAAACCGAGGTACCACTGTATATAAAAAAACGTGGAGCAGCTTTGAACCAGTTTATCTGAGGGATAAGCTTACCCTCTATATGCTATTTGACTACAGTATTGTGGTCAAGTTCTCTGGGTTCACAAATGGCCACAGTTGCAACTGGTTAAAGGTACTTCTAGTCAGACTACCTGGGCCTTCAATTACAAAGCTAGACACAGAAACACTCCCAGCCTGCATACCTGCTCTTTCAAGGAGAGTGCAGCCCCATTCAAGACACAAAACTGACCAATTTCTCAGGCATAGGACATGAATAATATGACTAATGTCGGACAAGCCTTGACTCAGTTGTTGTGCTCTAAGCCCTACCTGTCCATCCAAATACATCCACAGCTCCAAATGAAAAAGAATCAATTGTGTGAATCAACTGTTCAGTAGCTTGACCATATTACGGTACAAGCATAGCATGATATTGTTGATTTCCAACTCTTACGATATCTTGATTAGGCCACCAAAAATATTTAGGACTTTTCATTAAGCTACACTGCAAGCAAAGCTAAAAATAGTGGAGAGAAAAATATTTGGTAGTAAAGCCATCTCTGCATCTTGATCACAGAGTGGGCAGATTCACACAATGCATTTAAAGCACTGTAGTTGGGGAACACAGGTGGCGCTGTGGTCTAAACCACTGAGCCTAGGCTTTGCCACCGGTCGGCGGTTTGAATCCCCGCGACGGGCGCTGCTTTGGTTTCGCCAGAAGCGGCTTAGTCATGCTGGCCACATGACCTGGAAAAACTGTCTGCAGACAAACGCCGGCTCCCTCGGCCAGTAAAGTGAGATGAGCGCCCCAACCCCAGAGCCGTTCACGACTGGACTTAACTGTCAGGGGTCCTTTACCTTTTCGTTGGTTAAGGGTGCTGGAATCTGCAGCTTGGCAATGGGAAACAACAGTTCCCAGGATTCCTTGGGGAACATCATATGCTTTAAATGTGCATTGGATGTGCTTTAATTGTATGGTGAGGTTAGGAGATAACCAACATTCAAATGAGGCCCCTTTGGTGTCATGTAGGTATCAGGCATAAGGCCTGTAAGGAGGGTGGGCAAAACGGCTGATTCTCCAAATCGATGGCTGATTCTGGGACCACAAAAACTAGGTGCTGTGGGTGCAGAGATGGTTTTACACCCCCTCATTTTCTTTCTTTTTTCTTTCGTTACTAACTAGCCTGATGAAGAATTCTGGAGAACTTAACACTATTTGGCGATATTTTCCTGCCCTGCTAAAAGTATTTGCTTAATACGGACTCTGGAAATATTTTAATTATGCCCCAATGTGGCTACCTTCACTTTTGTGTGTGTCATATTATTGCTGTACATCATGAAATGTCTTTAAAGACTAATAAGTATAATCTTACTGTACAACTGAAACAATTAAAATTTAATTTTTTAATTAAGCAAATTCATTATTATGATAATTATAATTAAAAATTGATGCACTCTGCATATTTTGAAATCTCTGCAATTATTTTATGTGTGTGTGTGTGTGTGTGTGTGTGTGTGTAAAAAATACTTCTCAGTGCGGCTATAAGCATGAACTTCAACACCAACCATAATATGAAATACTATGAAATACATTACCATTACCAATCAATTTAATTAGTGTAAAGCATATAAATACCAAACCTCATACTTCGATAAAACAGATTCCTTAATTTAGTTAGTGAAAATGATCTTGATGGCTCTCTTTCAAATCCTCCTTTTGATTCTGGAGTGACACAGAGCTCTGGAAAAAAAATATTACATATATTTTAAGTATTCAGAAACAGCCCAATTTCATAATACAGTTTATTATTATTAATGATTTTTTAAATTTTATAGAAAAGTTATATTAAATAAGGCAAAACTACAACACAAAATTGAACACAAACCAGCTGATTCAGCAAGGGGTGTTTTTTTTAGGTGGATGCAATCTTCCAGGTACAGAATCATTTGCATCCATTGTTATCCAAATCCAGATGCAAATCTAATACAATATCCATCACCCTGCATGGTATGGATGAGGCTCTGATTTCCATCTATCTTGCAATGCACATGTGAAGGTGTGTCCCACTACTGTCCCTGGATTGGGGCCACAGTTTGAATCTACTGGTAGATGTTACTGTGTGTGCCCTTGCAGATATGTATACCTGTAGGGTATGGATGCAAGCCCTGAAGTGAATGAGATTGCTGACCACAAGCACCCAATAAAGCATGAATATAATATTTATAGCATTCCAGACTAAACATTCCCAATCTCAGAACAAGAACAATGTAAAATACTAATTGTACTCACAACTGAAAAACAGACTACTTACCAAAATTACCATCCAAGTGAATATAAAGCTCAAACACACTAAATGCAATAGTTGTATGAGCAGGAAAGACGATAGCTTTGTCACGTCCTTTGTAATTATACTCATCAATAATATGAAACTATTTCAAAAAGAAAGATACAGTGTTAACATCTGTATTGAAAACATTTTGAATAAAAATGCAGATTAAGCTAAATAAGTATTTGAAACATAACACATATGACTCTTTTTTAACTTTAATGTCAAAGCCAGCCAGTGGAAGGCTAGTACTTCACTATGGTAGAGATGATGATGATGTTCTAATGAAATTAGGACAATTTTCCCAGTTGTTTATAACAACATTAAAAAATACCCTTCAAAACTGAGAAGCAAATCAGGAAAAGAGGATCTACAGGTCTGTGCACAAAAAGAATTATAGTGCTTACAAAACTCCCACATTATCTCAGTGGAAGAGTAGGGTGGCCACTTGTGCACCGACAAAAAGAGGGCACAGGTTTGCATATGCTTATTTATATGTAAAATGCAAATTTAGAAATAATTACTATAACTTAAATAGAAATACAATGCATCTCACCGTAAGTGGGGAAAACTGTGACCAGGTGACTTGTGTGCCTGCTCAGCCTGGTGTCCGGAAGCTAACTTTTGATGGACAACTTCAAGGCCCCTGTTCTCTCTTCTTTAGGTTGTTTATCTTCAAACTAGACTTGGATCAGACAACCCTTCAAATAGAGGACTGTAAAGTAGGAAGGACACGTGGCCACCCTAGGGATCAGGCAGGTTCATGGGGGCACAAAATGTACACACATGGAACTGCCCTGTCCACCACTGATGTAATGAGGACAGCCCAAAAAGGTGGAGGTGTGGGCAGTCTATTTGTGCATCAGAACCTCCTCACCTAGATTGGGATATATATCTTTAATTGGACAAGCTTCTATTTAATCGTTGGGTTAAAGATAACTTTGTCAGTCAGAAGAGAGTGATCTACCGGGTATCTACACTAAAAACAAATTATGTGCCCACTCTTTTATTGGACCAATACAGATTCTGCATAACTTATTTTTTGGTTTTGCATCAGTCAAATTAGAATTATTGGGCCTTTGCCATTTTTGATGTTTAAATCTCTTCCTCTTTAAATATCCTCAACTCTTGGTGATAATATGATTTCTAAACATAGGCAACAGACTATACAACTCTATAGAGTTAGGTGTTCTTAAACCGGCTGATTATTCAGTTGGTTATAAAATTATTTATGAGCTGCCTTTTGGCCCAAAAAGGACCCCCAAGGTATGTTTAACATGGTCAAACATGCTCACTTACCCTCATTGTGTCACCTCTCATGCCAGCATGCACGGACAGTGAACACTGCCGTGTCGTTCGAATACTCTCCATGACCACACAAAGAACTGTCCTTTTACTGTCTCGTGACTGACGAACAAGGCAGTGCTCAAAATTCATTTTTCTGCAATAAAGGTAGACATAATCCATATGGTTTCATATTTCTATATGGCACCTAAAACCTATAACCCATATTGCATCCACATTTTAGTGCTCATTTGTCAAGTGCAGCTTAAACAGTCAAACAATAGAAACTATAATACCCACCTACTGGTAAGTTCTCTGAGTAATGTTGGTACCTCAACCTCATGTTTAGTTACAATGCCAAAGGAAGCCTTCACTGCAAGAGAGTCTGATCCAGTGATATTGACCCCAGCGGAGTTCATAATGGGATTTCCTCGTCTACCGTTGAGCGCTACATCTGATTTATCTTCATAATTCAGTAACTGGTAGGATGAAATACCTAAGGAAAAGAGGCTGCTTATTGAAGTCTGGAATTAAGTTCACATATAATATTAACCTGAAACATGGTTTATAAAAACTGCACACCCACCAGATACTAAAATTATGTGTTCAGATTCTCATCTCTTACAGCCTGAGCCGATCCATATGTACTCAACCAGTAAGTGTTCAGTGAAGAGAGAACTATTCCCAGATATGTGTGCATAGGATTGCAGCCTTACTGTAATTATTTTGTGGATTACCTCTTGTAAAACTACTTTGCTTGTTGTACTTAATAAGAGTAAGAAATAAGCAGGTATGCTAATATGATTAAGATGCCAAGCCAACAGCTCAGGACAATTATCTGCTAAAAATATTAACAATGACTTACTCATAATAAAATTGTCTCAGATCAAAGGATTTTTAAAATCCTCACCTCTTTTCCACTTAAAAGCCAGCTGAAAACACTTCCAAGAGATGCTCAGATCATCATGCATGGACACCAGCAAGTTTCAAGGAAGGAGTTCCATAGTTGGGAGGCAGCTATCTTAGTATATCTCTTGCAAAGTTTTTCCCACTTGTATTCATTGGCAAATAACATTTAGAACTCTCAGTTTAGAAATAAACATTCTGACAAAACTTAGATAAAGTTTCCAGAACAAACATCAAAACAACGGACATTTTAAAATTACTTGAATGCAGACCACGTGACCAACCTAAAACCAGGTCTGACTCCTCTGGTAGGCTTAAAATATCACAACTCAAATATCCTACAAAGGGTACTGTTATCTGCTATTACCTTTCTTTTCCTGGAATACAGAAAGAAAGTGAATCTGTTATTTAAAATATAGGTGAAGGGTTGCATTTGTCCATCCCATTATTATTATATTCATATTCAAAACATGTAATCTGCAGTGGTAGAAAATATTAATTGCTACTTATTTTACTTTGAAGTGCATGGAGCGGTTGACAACAGACATGGAAAGCAACTGAGCTGCCTTCCGTAGAAAAATTACCCTAAAATAGCACCACTTCATTAATTATGTAATAACTTAAATTGTGTATAATCTCAGAATACCACTGACATTTAGAGCTAAAATAATTTGGATTATCCATCTTAAATCAGTCACATTTAGGTTCTATTGAAATCAGTTGCAATCTTTTACACACTTGCATACAAGTCCCACATCAATGGGGTTAGCTTTTGGGTATGTTCCCTGTGCCTACAAGGACCTAGAGAATGGATTTTAGAAAACCTCAGGCATCCTACTGCCATTACTTCAAATTAAATAACAGCTCTGGGGAGCTACATATGACACGTACAAAAAAGTTGTGAACAGATGTGGAAATGGTATTGTCATGCAGTGACCTCACTCCTTTGTAACAGTGGATAGCTGATATTTACATGCTATATTGGGATATTAATGCTGCAATTCTAAGCACACTTACTAGGAAGTCTTACTGAACTCAATGTGATTGGTAAATAAACAACTTTAGAATCACACTGCATGTAACTGACAGATGTTATATAACACAGAACGATTACACCAAAAATATAAAACAAATTTGTAATGAATGCTGAAAAGTACTCAATAAATTATCAGTAAAACCTCCTAAAATGTCTTCTTCAGTCTTTTACTAAATGCAAACATTAAATGCTTTTTCACAAAATGCTTGTTTATATTGTAGACATACTGTTTGATTCCTCTAAAACAGCTTAAGCAGCAAATTCCATATTGTTTTGCATTTCCCCTGTTCAGTTATGCTCTGAAAATCAGCAGATCATATTTTTATAAGCTTTTGAGAAGTTTAAAAAACAAACTTACCAGCTGAAATTTCTTTCTCTCCTTGAAGAATGTCTTTTAGGCTGAATGGTGTTGAAACAAATTTGGATCTTCTTGAAATAAGACAACTTTTCTTCTTAATAACAAGACTGAGGGGTTGATATTTATCAGCTTCACTGAGGCTACGAACAGGTACTAGTCGACCTCCATCACCAACCTGCTTAACAAAACTTTTGGTAGCAGCAGCAAACATATTACGCAGACGCAGTAAAAAAAGAGAACTCTATCAATTGCAGTTGTCAACCCATACAGCCATATTAAAAAGCTTTTAGCATTTCTAAATTAAGTAATACGGGACAAACAGCTTACTTTGCTATTATATTTAACAGGAAGGGAAGCAGTGGCATTGTTTTATCCATCCAGCTTCTCCAGGGTATTATTCAAGAATTCTCTTTCATTGTCCTGCCATGTTCAAAACAATGAATAATACATTAACAAAGTAAACTGATACAGCAACATTCAGCTGTATTAGGGCAATACCTTTCTGTAGTCCCAAATTAGCTTTCACATAACTTAGAAAGACTCCTGTCATAAATCAGAATTGATTTTTTTCCCTTCTTAATCTTACAACATACACTGAGATCTGATTGGATGAATTTGTCTACTATAACCACAGAGTACTTTTTCTGCTGGTTATTCAGTCCAAATTGACCTCTGAAGCGCTCCACCAGTTACTTAATTGGCATGATTTTGAATCTTTGTAGCATTACATTTTACTCTCTGTGTGTCTAGGAGATCATGAAAACCATTTATTTGGGTGGAATAAAGGTGATAACTTGAATTTAAAATTATTAATTGATGTTATGTTCTTATTTATTTGTTTGTTCCATGTATATATCCTGTCTTTTCCCTGGGCCAGAAGTGAGAACTGTCCATAGAAAACATTGGCGAAATATGGGGTTTACCACTGCTGTGATTGGGCAGCAGGTGTCCATCTCACCATCGACCCCCACCTCCATGCACAATGACATAAGCAAAAAGTGCATAGAAGTGGTACCTGATCCAGAGACAGCAACAACCTCCAAGGGTATTGTCACTGACAAAATGCATGCATGCCATATTGCCACATCTGGTTATTAATTTGGTCTTTTATGCTTTATTCAGTTAACTCACCCAATTTTACAAGCACAAAACTTTAACATGTAAAAAAAAGTAAATAACTTGATCTCTTCTTGAAGAGAGAACTCTGATTTCCAATGACAAATTAGAAGAAGCAATATGGCAGTTAACTAAAACACAACAGCAACAAAAACAACAACAACAACAACAACAACAACCACTACCACAGAGATAACTATACCATCATTAAGTCAGGTAAGTAATGGCCAAAGTCCACCTTTTAGCATATTGTGTTGGCATAGTGAACCATACCATTTTGCTGCAAAATTGTGATATTTCGTACATCCACATAGATATTGAGGCTTAGATATTAGCATTTCTAAAAACACAAAATCCCGCTTTGCCACACCATTATGAAATTGTTGCCTGTTAGGTCTTCTGGCTACAATGAGTCAAACTGCAACAAAAAGGTGTTTATTTGTGCGTGATGACTCACAGTTCATTGAAGACAAGGATCCCAAACTATTGTGCTTGGTCGCAGGATGACATGTTGGCTCCTTTGTCTTGTCTCTCTTAGCTCAGCCCTCTCATTTCTCTGCGTGTTCTGAGAGACCAGCCAGGAGGAGAGCTGGTCACAGCAGGAAGGGGAGCTGCCCTGGCTTCTTCAGCAGCCTGCCTCCACTCTGCCTCTTGACCCCCATCCCCTTCCATTTCTGATTCTGGACTTCCCTCTGCTACAGACTCTCCCTTCTCTCCAAGCTCTGTTACAGCTTCATTAACATGTGATCCCGAAATTCTGGATCCCCCCAAAACTGATGCCAAGGTTCGGTGCTACTTTAGTGCTGTTTTGTGTCATGAACCCCCACTTTTCATGCCACCCCCCCCCCAACCGAGCAATTGATAGCAAATAGCGATCACAAGTTAATGCCAAAAAATCTAGCCTTGTCCAATTAACTCCAAACAGGTGCCAAAGTTTAGTGCAAGTTATGTGCCGTAAACCCCACTTTTGTGCCAGTCCCCAAACTGAGGAACTGAAACTCAAACAGGGGTCATAATTAAATGGCCCCCAACCCAACCATGTCTGATTGACTCCATATCAGTATCAAAGTGGTCTGCTGGTTTGGTGCTATTTGGTGCTGCAAACCCTGTCGCCGCCCAACTGAGTGGGCTTCAGTGGGGACTTCAGTACACTGAGTGGGCGCTTAGGTAGGCTGAGTGGAAACTTAAGTGGAGACTTAAGTTAGTTAAGTGGGCTTAGTTGGCTAAGTCTGCTAAGTGGGGACTTGAATGGGCTTAGTTGACTACTCAGCTAAGTGGAGACTTCAGTGAGGACTTACCATAGGTTGGCTAAGTGTGGACTTAAGTGGGCTAAATGGGGACTTAAGTGGGTTAAGTAATAGGGCATTGAGTAGGATGTCCCTATTTTCATAGGAGAAATGTTGCAAACCGGGTACAGTATAGGATGGTATACGGTTAATAATAATAATAATGTTATAAGAATTCTAAGGTCCCAAATATAAAATAAATGTTCTTAAATGTACAAGGCAAACCACGTGTCTGAAATAGTACAGGAGAGAAATCTTGAAACCATGTTGACTCTCCCAACTTGACCTCAATATGTTTCTTTGCAAGGAGGGAGGAAACGGGGAAAGCCCTCCCTTTGTCTTTTTGCTTACAAATCCTGTCTTAAGGGTTTATTTGTGTATGAACCTGTGAGCCGGTGACCTGGATTCAGGAACTAAAAGTATTTACCAACGCAAAAGAATGGCCAGGCTGCCCAGGTAATGCAATCAGTGACCATTAACAGGTATCCTGGCAGACAGGATTTCTGCTGTAGACCACCTCCTTCTGCAATGTTACTAGCTGCTTTGCTTCCCAATCTTCTTCTTTCTTCCTTTTTGGCGATCACTCATAGCCGAGTAAGATTCTCTCCCATACACATGGTTTTAACAATGAATCCGTAAGTGACTGTGAAGGCCAATTCTGGATCCACAGTCCTTCCACAGTGGGGACATTGGTTTCTGGGTAGGAGTTGATCACGGTGAGAGTTTGCCAAGCATGCCTTCCTCTTAGCACATTTCTCCCTTTTGTCCTGAGTTCGAGTGTCTTCAAAGCCCTTGACCCCTTTGAAAGGCTGTTCTCCAACTGGAGCACTCACAGGCCAGTGTTTCCCAGTTGTCAGTGTTTATACTACATTTTAAAAGATTTTAAAGATTTTAAACATTTTAAAAGATTTTAAAAGATTTTAAAAGATTTAAAAGATTTTAAACATTTTAAAAGATTTTAAAAGATGTTTATACTACATTTTAAAAGATTTGCCGTGAGACAATCTTTAAACCTCTTTTGTTGACCACCAGCATTACACTTTCCATTTTTAAGTTCGGAATAGAGTAGTTGCTTTGGAAGACAATAATCGGGCATCCGCACATGACCAGTCCAACAAAGTTGATGTTGAAGAACTTCTCAATACTCTGGCTAGCCTGTGTTATTTTCTCCTGCCGACAGGGGACCCACTTAAGGACTCTATATGGGCTCTTAGATACCCCATTAGGTAAAAGGGAGCAGTCCCCCCCCATAACAATAGGACGTCCCTATTTTCATAGGACAAGATGGTTGGACAGTGTTCTCGAAGCTACGAACATGAGTTTGACCAAATTGCGGGAGGCAGTGCAAGACAGGAGTGCCTGGCGTGCTATGGTCCATGGGGTCACAAAGAGTCGGACACGACTAAACGACTAAACAACAACAACATTTTCATAGGAGAAATGTTGGAGGGTATGTTAAAAGGTAAAGGTAAAGGGACCCCTGACCATTTGGTCCAGTCGTGACCAACTCTGGGGTTGCGCGCTCATCTCGCATTATTGGCCGAGGGAGCCGGCGTATAGCTTCCAGGTCATGTGGCCAGCATGACAAAGCCGCTTCTGGCAAACCAGAGCAGCACATGGAAACGCCGTTTACCTTCCGGCTGTAGCGGTTCCTATTTATCTACTTGCATTTTGACGTGCTTTCGAACTGCTAGGTTGGCAGGAGCTGGGACCAAGCAACAGGAGCTCACCCCGTCACAGGGATTTGAACCGCCGACCTTCTGATCAGCAAGCCCTAGGCTCAGTGGTTTAACCACAGCGCCACCTGGGTCCCTCAGGATCTGGGTAACAGGAAGCAAATGGGGTTTCCCCCCCCCCACGGACCGCCTGAGCTAGAACGCGTCCACTGTGACCACTGAAGCGCCATTTCCAGGCTTCCCTGGGGATCCCGTCCGCCCCCTCAGCGCCCCCCTTTCTCTCTCGCAGACCCACTGAGGCGAGCCGCTCTCTCGCCTCTGCTCCGCTTGCAGCCTCCCGGGCGGCTCCTCCCCTCAAACTGGCCCCCGGAACCACACGTGACACGCGAGAAGGGGCCGTGCTAAAGGGATGTTTCCCGGCCAGGAAGAGATGGAGGCGGCGGCGGCGGCGAGCAGCATGGCTCTGCCTCAGCCTGCCCCTTGCCCGGCTATCCTAAGCCAAGAAGGGGGGCTGCCGGGCACGGAGCAGCGGAACTCCCCGGTGTTGGTGGAGAAACTGAAAACCGTCAGGTGACGCGCGAGGGGTGGGGTGGGTAAGGGGCTTTCTATATAGCGGGGTGGGGCGGGCGCGGAGCATTCTGGGTCACCGCCACCCGCGCACACCACGGCGCTCGGTAAGGAGGCGCGCGGAAGCAACCGTCGCTGGCGGGAAGCGGCGCCCGCGTGCGCGTGGATTCGGGTTGGAAGATCGTGGGGGGAGGGGTCAGAAGCACCCGCGCGCGCACCGTAGCAGGCAGTGTGAATGGCGCGAGTGTGGTGAGGCTGCACCCAGTTACCTGGAAGCAAATCCGTGTTTGTGTGTGTGTGTGGTGTGTGTGTGTTTGTAAGAGAGAAGCAGATGCTACACTCGGTTACCTGGAAGTAAACCCGTGTGTGTGTGTGTGTGTGTGTGTGTGTGTGTGTGTGTGTGTGTGTGTGTACACTCCGTTACCTGGAAGGAAACCCTATGCGCAGTGACACTTAGGATGATTTAGCAGGTTAGAAAGAGGGAATGCATGTATATGTCTATTACATGTTGCGCTCTTTGAATGCTACTGGTTTTCTGACCCTGATTCCTTTCTCTTGTTTTTTCCTTGTTCTGTCCCAAATCAAATATTATCTTAAAAAAAACACAACACCCACTCCTCAATCCTAGAGCAGAATCTGCCAGTCATCTGTTGAATTTTTACACATTTTAAATTTGCTCTTGCATGTAGGTTACACAGCCCTGCAATATTTATAGGTGACACAGCACACAGTGGAGAGGGAAGGAGTAGCTCAGAACTGGAGTAGATAAGGCATTGCTGGTCTCCGATCAGATCTCCCATTTCTTTATTTTTATGTGGAAAGCTATCACAGGCGAGTGGGGGGGCAGCATTTAGAGGGGGTAATTTGCATTTTATACAAAATGATTGCATAGAGATGGGCGATCTTATCTCACAGATCTTCAACATTTCAGCGCACCAAATTTGAGAGTGAGGAAAATAAAAGTGCAAGTTTTATGTTTCTTTAGATCTGCTAAAGAAAAAAGAAACTGAAATTCTCCAAGGCATGTGGAGAGACCAATAATATAATCTGACAACTGGTTCTGTGCATAGCCTGTTTTGTGGACAAAAGCACCGTGGAAGAAGTGCTAGTCGCTCACGCTTCCTCTTCTTCCCACTCTAGTGCAATATCCAAAGAATGGAGTCTCACATGTCTGGTAACATTTCTTTATAACTGTCCACAGGTACTCATTATCAGAAGCATAGCTGCCAAGTTTTCCCTTTTCTCACGAGGAAGCCTATTCAGCATAAGGGAATTTCCCTTAAAAAAAAGGGATAACTTGGCAGCTATGATCAGAAGCAGGCTTCAATATCTCCAGATTGTACCTCTGAGTTTCATAAATGAATGATACAGCATATTTTTGAAAGCAATATTTTAACGCACTGCATGTGATTTCCTTCTTTCTCAAATATTCATAAATTTTTTATTCTACTTTGTAAACAGCTTGGAGGAAATCATTACATCCAAACCGGGGAAAACACCAATTCAGCTGTTACATGAATATGGCACAAAGGCTAATCTCAATCCTGTATATGACTTTGAAAAAGCTGAGGGGCAAGTGCATATGCCAGTCTTCACCTATAAAGTCACTATGGGTGACATAACTGCAACAGGTTTGTACATTTTGATAGGATTCATGCAGGGCCGAGCCATCCATGAGGCAAGGGGTGGCAGCTGCCTTGGGCAGAAGGAGCCACAGGGGCAGCAGATCCTGATGTAGATCTTTATTCCCCACTTTGTTCCTGATGTAGATCTTCACTCACCCCTTCCCTGGCAGGTGGTGGGGCGGGGTAGCCCAAAAGTCTTGGGCCAGCTCTGGATTCATGTCTGAGTTCTTAATTGCATGCAATGTGCATTTAATGTTTAAAATAAATGTTTCTTCTATTTAGTTTTATACTCCCTCTGTTTCTAAGCTAGTGTGTTGGGCACCAGTATGGTTAAAGGGAGAACCCAAATGTCTCTTCCTTCATCCTTTTGTTCTCCATCCTAGCCCTAGAACCCGTCTTTCCTACCTTCATCCTAATTCTGCTACCGACTCTTGTGTCTCCTCCTTAACCTTAGAAGCCCAAATAATTTCCCCCCATTTCTAACTCTAGAACTCACTCTTCCCTCTCCTGCATCTTCTAATTGCATAGTACGTTATCCCTTGATCGTATTCTTCAACTCCCATCATGTCCACCCAAACACACACCATACAGACAGTAACCATTTTGCGCACATCCAGTTACAGGGACAGGGTGGGCTTATGAAAGCTCTGCTGACGCACGTGGGGGCCAGGAATCGAACCCCTGAGCAAAACGGTTGCCACCTTTTTTTAATGTGATGTAATTTCTCTGATCTTTGGCACTGTTCCTAGCACTGAGGGTGTATGTGTGACATGCAAACTGATCTTGTGCCACACAAGGAAGTTTGCATTTATCGTGGCCAGTAGAATGACGATAGTGTTTGGATTAGGCCCCACAAGCTCACTTAATGAGTGTCCCACCTCACTTTAGCAAGCATGTTTGGGAAGCACTGGTCTAAATACATTTTCTAGCCATTTGAATGCAATAATTGAGATCCTAGCCACTGGAGCATCAGAAAATAAATTTGGCCCATCATTTGTGTGACAGCCCTTTAGGATATTTGAATATAGCTATTGTATCACCTCTTAATCATCTTTTCTCCGAGCCAAACATACCATATTTTCTCTGCCTCTGTGCAGCTTCCATAGTTAGTACAGCAGTTTTGAGGGCAGCAATACTAAGTCTCTGCTGCTGGGAGGAAACTGCCTGCTGCAGGCCCCTCTGCCTTCTTAAAACTCTGCATCTCCCCTTCAGGTGTGTTTTATATATACCCTCACATTTTGAGAACTTAACAGCATAAACAGATGAATAGGAATCAGCTGCCCAACCACTATCTTAAAGATGCAATTTTTCAAAAAATATTCAGAGCTACTTCTGATGTTAGTGATGTCTTTAGAATGGGAGTGGCAAAATGTTATACAGTGGATCCTCTACTTACGAATTTAATCCGTTCCGAATGCACATTCGTAATTAGTAACATTCGTAAGTCGACACGATGGTTTCCCATAGGAATGCATTGGGAATGGATTAATTCGTTCTGGGGCCTAAAAAGCACTATAAAGGCCGGCAGGAAGCCGCCAGCAGCTGGGGGGGGGGCGGTGGGAGGCCGCCGGCAGCGGGGAGGGCCCAATTCGGCCTTCGGATGTCGAGAAATTTTCCCCACTCCTAAGGCAAAAAATTCGGTTGTCAAGTTGTTCGTAAGTCAAGGTACCACTGTATAGCGCATTCTCAGTAGTGGCGTCCGCCCTGTGGAACGCCCTCCCATCAGATGTCAAGGAAATAAACAACTATCTGACTTTTAGAAGACTATCTGAAAGCAGCTCTGTTTAGGGATGTTTTTAATGTTTGATCTTTTATCGTGTTTTTAATACTCTTTCGGGAGCCGTCCAAAGTGACTGGGGAAACCCAACCACATGGGCGGGGTATAAATAATAAAATTATTATTGTTATTATTATTTAGACACACACCACATTCCCCCCCCCCAATTGTGTTTGCTTACACCGGCAAGATAATCTTGTCTTTGTGGGAAAAGTATCCAAACAGGTCTGTACACTCTTCATGTTATCAAGAAACAGAAAATGGATATTTCAGAACGAAACATTCAGACTGCTGGATTTTCATACAGTAGCTTACTCTTCAGAACACTCACATATTTTTTTGTTCTTATTAATTCAGGAGAGGGTCCGAGCAAGAAAATTGCAAAACACAAAGCTGCAGAAGCCGCCCTGAACATTTTAAAGGGCAATTCAAATATTTGGTGAGTTGATTTTGATCATTGTGAAACAGTGTTATTGCCAAATGGGACCTGCTGGAAAATTTTGGACGAGAGCTTTACAAATATTTTTAAAATGAAGGCTGTGATCCTTAACGTACTTGATTTGGAGATAGGTTTATAAAAAGCAGTGGGAAATGGGGCCAAATTAGGTGACCGCATCTAAGATGGATGGTTACTTCACTGCTTAATATCCAAGTGGTAAAGTAGTATTTTAACAATTGCTGTTACATTGTTATTCATTTCCTGAAAACCTTTTCTTGTATTTTTGTGGAAGTGATAAAATAGCAGTTTTTACCATATCATGTCACAATTTCTGTCACCTTTCATGTAACTGTAAGATAGTTATGACACTGTAAGAGTATGAAAGGTTTCTCTGTTTCTTTTTTTAACAAACTGTGGTTTCATAACTCAGACCTGTTTTCAATCTTTGTTAGTCTCATGTGTACAAACTTGTAAATGTTATCAGTACAAAAAGATAGTCAATTGTTGTCCTGAGCTCCTTTGAGAAGAAAGGTGGGAGAAAAAGTTAATAAATAAATAGAATAAAATATTTGCTACTTTTTCATTTGACCATTCAAACTTACTTTTTCATTTCCATTTAATTTATAGCATGTATCATGCTTTTCCTTCCCAAGGGAAGTACCAAGCTGCTAACAGCCAAAGGGAAAAAATCAGTTAACATACAGTAAGCTATGGGAAAATAAAACAAAACGTAGAACAGCCTTATCACCAAAAGACAATCTATGAATATTTTAATAAAACAGATCAGTACAGTGGCCCCTCTGGATACGAATTAAATTTGTTCTGGGGGTCTGCCCACAACCTAAAAAGTCCATAGGCAGAGGCGTCGCTTCTGCGCACATGCGTGGCGAGATTGAGCATTTTTGCCCATGTGTGCTGAGCGCTTTTGTGCATGCTTGTGCGGCGGAACCCAGAAGTATACCCTTCCGGGTTTGCCGCATTCGTATCCAGAGCGGTACGTAACTAGAGGGGCCACTGTAATTATTAATATGAAGATAAGTCAAAGCCTGGCGTGCTCTGGTCCATGGGGTCACGAAGAGTCGGACATGACTAAATAACTCAACAACAACAAAGTTAAAGCCACAGTCAGGTTGGAGCAGTATCAACAATACTGTTAAATCTTTAACAAAGGTCTTCATAGATCATAGAATCATTGAGTTGGAAGGGATCACGATCATCTAGCCCAACCCTCTACAATTCAGGAATCTTTTGTGCGATGTGGGGCTCAAACCCACGGCCCTGAGATTTAAGAGTCTCATGCTCTACCAACTGAGCTATCCCTTCCTTCTGGCCTTATTTATAGAATCATAGTGTTTTCTTGAAGCTGATCGGTTTTGTAGTTTCCTGCCTTATTCCATGACAAATTTTGGCAAGATGACATCTTCAGATAACTGTGGTTACAGGAGATGTCAACTCCTTCCATGCTGCTTTTGAAACTCCTTGGCTTGGCTTCAAAGTGCCTTGTGTGTGTAGAAAGGCACTTCTGATTGCACGAGGCATCCCTGGCAAATTCTTCTGATTTCCCCACCCCACAGCAGGGCCCCTCCATGCCCTGTCCCATGCTGTTCTGGAGGGTCCCTCATCCCTCAAGGGGAATTTTTGAGAGTACTGTGGTACCTCTGGTTAAGAACTTAATTCGTTCTGGAGGTCCGTTCTTAACCTGAAACTGGTCTTAACCTGAGGTACCACTTTAGCTAATGGGGCCTCCTGCCGCGCCGCCAGAGCACGAGTTCTGTTCTCATCCTGAAGCAAAATTCTTAACCCGAGGTACTATATCTGGGTTAGTGGAGTCTGTAACCTGAAGTGTTTGGAACCTGAGGTACCACTGTACATGAGACTTATGTCTGGGAAGGAGCCATGAGAAGCTCCTTCTTGCCAGTGAATATTCTGCCTGTTTTTTTCCTGGATCAAGGCCCTTGAACTTAAAAAGCAGCCTGGGCAGGAAGCACAGGAAACTGCCTGTGGGGAACAAAACCCTCCACATGTGCAAACGTAGACACAACTCAGACATAGAAAAGCACGTCAGCTTTCTTTACTTTAAACATCTTTTAGAGGTAGTTTTAGTGGGGCAGTCTCATATTAAAATGTAGAATGTGCTTGGGACTGAATCCTGATTTGTTAGCGAAATGATGCCTGAAACTGCCAGTTTTCAAGTTAACTATGTTCCTTTTAGCATTTCTTTGCCAGACCACTTAACCCCCGAACGTCTCGATCAAGCACCAAATCAGTCCAATCCTATTGGATCATTGCAGGTAAGTTGCAACGACATTTAAAATGTACCATATTCAGAAGTTCTGTGTCTTTTTAAAATTTAAATTATTATTATATTATTATTATTTATTCAACTTATACACCACTCTATACCCAGAGGTCTCAGGGCAGTTCACAAGAAGACCACAACATATAAAATCAAACCAAAAGGAGTAACCCAATAACGCTCCCCCCAAATAGAATTCTAAAATGGTGTTGGGTATAAGTAAGATCAACCAAAGGCCTGGTTAAAAAGAAACATTTTTGCCTGGCGCATAAAGGTGTATAATGAAGGCGCCAGGCGAACTTCCCTGGGGAGAGCACTCCATAGACGGGGAGCCACTGCAGAGAAGGCCCCGTTCTCATGTTGCCATGCTCCACACCTCATGGAGGAGGCACAAGAAGAAGGGCCTCAGAAGATGATCTCGGGGTCCGGGTAGGTTCATATGGAGAGAGGCGGTCCTTTATATACCTTTTGGTTTTTTAGAGGTCAAAGTCGTTCTACACTTAAGTTACAAATTATCTTTAGATCCTTATGCATGTAACATCATCTTTGTTTCCTTCTTATTTTCTGATGACAGAAAGCAACACAAGCAGTCAGTAGCAGGTAGCTCAACCGAGGAAGGAGAAGACAGTTCCTATACCCTCAGGAAAGAATGTAGAGTAAGCAACAAAAAGCAAAGCATAGTGATTACAGAATGGGTGGTGAGGAGAAAAGAAAGGATTGGTTGGTTTGTCAGGTTTTCTCATGCACACTGTATGCAAAGCTCACAGCTCATCACTGTGATGATATATATAAGATGGAAAGCTTTTATTTGGGCAGAGTAGTGACCAATGAAAGCAAGACTTACTCTTCACATCAGTGAAATAGAATGCTTTCATTGGACTGCTGCTCTGGCACAATGAAACACGCTGATCTTGGGAGTCCCCTCAGCTCTGTCCTAGATTGAGATGTAGGAGGATATACTGTATGCAGTATAAAGCAAAATACATCAGAATTTTGCTTTCCAAGTTACCACTGAAGTAATCACAATAAATAAACCTGTTCTGAATAGACACGTGGCTGTGGTTTTGAGGCTAGATCAGAAAATTGTCCTGTTACCTTCTTACCTAGGAGCTAGCTATTCAGAGGGGTTGGAGACTTCCTGAGTACTCACTGGCACAGGAGACAGGGCCGCTCCATAAGAGAGAGTTTACAATGACTTGCAGAATAGAGACATTTGTAGAAACAGGTACGTGCTTTTTTTTTTCCTCCTCAGCACAAAATGTAGCAAAACCTGAATTTAACCACAGAATTAATTATCCGAAGAAATCCCACTAATGTTCTATTTTTGATCATTTTAAAAAATTGTATCTTATATAACTCTCTTGCAAGCTGCCTTGAGGACTTTATAACTTGAAAGTCGGGATAAGTGCCTTGGCAGAGCATTCCTACTTGTGAAGGTGTCTTAAGGTGGAGGGGCCACCTAATCCTGGCAGGGTGGATGGAGGGGGTGCTTTTTTCCCCTGCCACTCTGGTTCCCCCCCCAAAAAAAAATCAGTACACCATCTCCCAATGTGCCCTGTTTTTTTATTTCTATTGGAGCACCAACAGCCTAATGATAGAAATCTACATAGGGCTAAACAAGTTATTGTTTCTCACCTATCCTGATACATGTACCTGTAAGAGCACAGGTGGCAGAAGACTCTGCATGCCTTCTGTGTCTCCATTCTGCCCTCTGTTGCTGCTTAGTCAGGCTAAACAAGGTCTGGAAGGGGGAAGGAACTGCCTGTGGACACCTGTATACAGGTAGGCACTGCACCCATTTGGGGAAGATTTTTAATTAATAGGAGCTGCTTGGGACAAAAAAAATTCCTCAAATTTGGCCCTGTAGTCAGGTCCACTTTCAATATCTCCTTTTTTCTACCCTCTCAGCTTTCTTCTATTGTGATGCAGAAACTCACACCTGGCAATGGCTAGAGAGGATCTCCCAAGTTAATAATTAACATATGTAAACTTAACAGGTGGAACTATCAGAACAAGACATACAGGGGAGTTTCAAAAGGATGGCTGAGTTGATGGATATGTAGTCTCTGACTTGCAGGCTGTTGGTCTAGTTTCGGTTTTCTGGCATGCATGTATCTTAATCTGGGTTTCTCTGCTTATTTTAATCCTTCTTGCTTTTGTTTTCTTACAAAGGGATTGGGACTTCTAAAAAATTAGCAAAGAGAAACGCCGCCGAGAAACTACTTGATAAATTCCATAATTTTTCTGGAGACAATATCACAATTTCTTTAGTAAGTATTTCATCTACATTTATAGCAACTGGTTAGCTATTCAAACCTAACAATGCAATCATTCATTTTCATTAATTGTCCAGCTCATACTAAGGCCCTATAGTTAAATATACACAGGCAAGCTAGACTCCCCCACCCCTGCCCTGTTATCCTCCACATTCTTCATCTTCTAGGCTACAACTTCTCTGTCTTCTCTCCCACTCTTTCTTTCTTTCTTTCTTTCTTTCTTTCTTTCTTTCTTTCTTTCTTTCTTTCTTTCTTTCTTTCTTTCTGATTGACGCTTACAGTTCAGAGTTGTAGTTAAAAAGAAGAATGTTTATGGAAAACATAGGCCCCTGTAGTACAGACCAAGAGAATCTTGGAGAAGCCATATTAAAAGCAAGCTTTTAACAAGTGTGGAAATACTTGGGTAGAACATAATGTGATAGGAGAGCTTGGTATTTGTTTAATACATATACAAGGGGAGTGGAATGACCGCATTTGAAGATGTTGGATGATGGTTTTAAAACACAGCAAAGTCTAAATGCCCTTCATTTGTTCCAGGGAAAAGAACAGAGTGTTAATTTGGGGTGTACATGGAGCACCTTAAGGAACTCTTCTGGAGAAAAAATTACTTTGCTGAAAATAAGTCCACTCAGTATTCCTAATACAGATTATGTTCATCTTCTTGGAGAACTTGCAGAAGAGCAAGGTTTTAATACAAAATACTTGAATATAGGTAAGAACCATGTGGGTGTCCATGGGCGAGATGCATCTTCTTTTCTTAGTATCTTTTTTCCCAACACAGGCCAGGCAGAACCAAGTTTCCAGTGAAGTGTGTACCAAAAAGGGGCGGGATTATGAAATGTCCATTTTCTTCCAGCATTAACATGAACTGTATAACTTTAGTACTAACAGTAGCCAGAGAACACACTTTCACCACATTTTGTCTAATACCGGTAATTAAAAGATGCACACAGTCTTAGCACTAACATTTGGAACATTGAATTTGCTAAAAGGGTGCAGTATGTAAATGGTGGTGCTGTTTTCAGGGATATGTGTGCTAAACTTGCTGTTTATTGTTAGTGCTTTGACAAAATAATTCACATAGGTCACAAACAAAGAACCTGGACAAGAATTTAGGGCTGTCAAGTGATGGAACTGTATCCGGAAATAATTACTGCATCGAAGTGTAGTTCATAAATCCAGTTATATACAGAATTATGAAATCTAGACAAATGTATTGGATCCAGACTTTGTCCTGCCAAAATGAAAAATTAATCATGGTTTAGTCGCATTGATTTCTGTGGGAAACTAAATTAATTTAGATCCAGCCCTCTGTGTCTGTGCAGGTGGCAAGGCTACCCAAGTGCTACCATGTGACATATGCCATGTTCAGCAAGTGTAAATTGTGCAGCTACACACACAGTTATTCACATGTTAAGTTCAGTGACTGTAGAATGCCTACACAGTAGCTGAGCTGCACAAATAAGTGTACACTCTTTACCACAAATACTTATACATGTGCTGTGACAGATTGTGTCTGTGCCCAATGTAATGTGAACAAACCTATAGAGTTGTACCTTGAATTTCAAATGCCTTGGCTCCCAAACAAATTGGCTCTTGAACAATCGAACCCCTGCAGTGAGTGTTTTGGTTTTCAAACGTTCTTTTGGAAGCCAAACGTTCGATGGGGCTTCCACGGCTTCCGATTGGCTGCAGAAGTTTCCTGCAGCCAATCAGAAGCCACACTTTGGTTTCTGAACGTTTTGGAAGTCGAATGGACTTCCGGAACGAATTCCGTTTGATTTCCAAGGTACGACTGTATAGGTAATAGAATCTTTGTGTTGTTCCAGAGCAGGTTGGGAGAGATGGTTTCCTACATATTACAGTCATATATCCTTTTATGTGACAGACACCATCCTGATTACTGTACTTTTCTGTGTATAAGACTGGGTTTGTTTACTCAAAAATAAGGTTTAAAAAGTGGGGGCATCTTCTACACGGGTAGTGGGTGTGTGACGGATGATTGGTTGCAGCCGTGAGCTGCAGATTGTCATTGGCGATTTGTAGTGTGATTGGTGGCTGTGGCAAGGGTTTTTTGTATTAGCTATTGGAAATGGGTGTTTGATTGGTTGCTGTGTCAAGGGCTGCGGAGGATTGGCTGCCGCTGTGGCAATTGTTATTGCTATTTACTTTTGCTGTTGGTATCTGTCAGAGGCTTGTAGCAGATGCGAGCGATCGTTAGCGAGTGGTGTGAGCAATTGCAACCGCTGGGTTAGTGATTTACTGCATTCCCCCTCAAAAAAGCTCAACAACTCTGGGCAACTGTCCCCCAAAAAAGCTCAACAACTTTGGGCCATTTACTGAAATTGGAGTCCCCCAAAATAGGGGCCATCTTATACAAGGGGGCATGTTATACACGGAAAAGTATGGTACTTTCATTCACAATGTCGGGGAAGGAGAATGAGTGTAGTTGGTATTTTCTAAAATTAGTGGCCTCATATTCCACTAATCAGCACCTGTGTTTGTCCTTTCAGAGGAGCTGAGTGTGAATGGACAATACCAGTGTCTTGCAGAACTTTCAACTCATCCAATCACAGTTTGTCACGGGACTGGAATCTCCTGGGGCAACGCCCACAATGATGCCGCTCACAATGCACTACAATATTTAAAGATCATGGCTGCACAGAAATAAGATTCAAGCAAAAGGGAAATATTTAAGGACGTATCCATCCAAGCTGAATGGTTTCCAGATCATTGGAGCTGTGTTTTTAAAAAATTCACATCACAGAACCCACACACGTGTATACAATTACGCATTACAACGAAACAAATCAGTCACCGCAAGTATGTTATTTATCTGGAAGTCCAGATACCACCACAGCCGCAGGCGTGGAATGAGATACAGAATTCACCTTCCCAGAATCTGATGAATGAGAATCCTTGGAGCCAAAGCCCAAAACAAGCTTTGCTCTAAATGAGCAGCTGCCCCTCAAACTTCAACCACACGTCCAATTCCTCCCATTCGCTCCATATTCTAGTTCAGAAAAACTTATGACATGACATTGCAGTGAGAAAAGAGGAACCTATGATGTCATGACATGAGGTAAGTTCTAGTGGGTGTAACGGGGGAGGAACTAGAGGTGTGGCTACCAATCACATGTTTAGAATGAGGTCTACCTTGATCCTTGGAGAATGGCTTCCTGTGGTCAGGAACAGGGCTTGCAGTCTCAACAGGCTTTCCCCTCCAAACCACCCCTATACAGTGGTACCTCTAGTTATGAACTTAATTCGTTCCGGAGGTCCGTTCTTAACCTGAAACTGTTCTTAACCAGAGGCGTGCTTTCGCTAATGGGGCCTCTTGCTGCCACTGCGTCGCCGGCAAACGATTTCCGTTCTCATCCTGGGAAAAAGTTCTCAACTAGAGGTAACTCTTCCAGGTTAGCGGAGTTTGTAACCTGAGGTGTTTGTAACTCGAAGTACCACTGTATGTTGATTTCTGTTTAACACTGCATGACTCATTTATACTTCGTTTCATGATAAAATATCAAACCGGGGGGGGGGGGGAGAAAGTTTTAGAATCAGATATGAAGTATGTGTGACAGAAACGGTTCGTCTTCATTTGTTCTGAATACAGTAACTTCCTTTTTTTTCTGGTTGTGGAATTAGGGGTGGAGTTTGGCACAGAATTGTAGAACTCTTGTCTTTATTGTACCAAGTTTTTGTATCACAAAGTAGCTTTGAGCCTGCACTACGTATATACTGAAGCTTACAGGCTCCTTTGTGAATACCTGTGTATATGGGATCTTAAAAACCAAAGTGGTATCTGAAATGCTCCAGTGCTTTGAAAAGCTTTATGTTATGGCCATAGGATATTATTCATTTTCCTGTGTGTGGATTTTTCTCTCATTGTGTGAACTGTGGCCTTTTTAAACCTATGGTTTGAAGATTGAATTTTTACAGAAATAATGACTATTAACATCACTGCCCTTTTTCATAAGGTAACTATTAAGAATCAGTCATTCTTTAATCAATTCTTTTAAAGAATAATTCAAGTAATAAGTTTTTATGTTAATCTTAAAGCATGTATTCTGTATATTTAGAGGAGAGGGAGAGGCTCGCTATGTAAATTGGTCATAGCAAATTAAGATGGTCATAGCAAATTAAGACAGAGCATCTTTTCTAGAGGTGATCACAATGGCCTGCTAGCAGTTAATACACGTTTTGCACATAAAGGTAACCATGCA
The DNA here is from genome assembly GCF_965207765.1 of Zootoca vivipara. NCBI lineage: Eukaryota > Metazoa > Chordata > Lepidosauria > Squamata > Lacertidae > Zootoca > Zootoca vivipara. The sequence goes on along the minus strand of NC_142582.1, from coordinate 21,408,661 downwards.
CTAGTGGATTTGAATGCAAAAGCCTATATGCAGATTGTTCTCGTGAGATAGTGTAATTGTGATGGTGATGTTCAGCCTGCTCTGCTAGACAGTTTGCGTCCCACTGAGCTGAAGCTGCTATAGAATTCAAGGTGACCTGCTTGATTCAAGTGGAACAGTTCCTTCCCTCTGCAGGCTGATTGCGCCTCCCAAGAGGCCTTCAGACCTCATTGAAACAACTGAAGAAAAGGAGGCCCTGGGTGTTTTATAGCAGGGATGTCCAACAGGTCGATCACAATCTACTGGTAGATCCCTGCTAGTTTTTGGTTGATCTCTGGCTCCCTTTCCTTAGCGTCGCTAAAACTGAATCCTGCCCCACCCCCTCGCCCCACCCTCCATTGTTGTTTTATCTCTGGAAGGGAAGACAGAGCTTTCTCTGTGCTGCTGTTTTCATCCATAGCGTTATTTTCGTGAGTGACTTTACCCCTTTGTCCCTTGCCTTTAAACCCCCCCCAAAAAATGTAACCCCTAAAAAGGGGTTTTTTCCCCTACCCAAGAAAGCTCTAAAACTTTGAGCTGAACTCCTAAAAAACAGGGCTTTTCTCCCTAAAAAAGCTCTAAAACTTTGAGCTGAACCCCTTAAAAATGGGGGTTTTCTCCCTTACAAAAGCTCAACAACTTTGAGCTGAACCCCCCAAAAATGAGGGTAGATCACTGCCAGTTTTAAATTCTGAAAATAGATCGCAGTCTCTTGAAAGTTGGCCACCCCTGTTTTATAGGGACTGTAACAGCTGTGGAGTCTCTGAATAGTCCCCATGGTGATACGAAACCCCAAATGCATGTGCAGGAACACCCAAGGCCTCTAAGGCTGGAGAGGTCCAGCACTTGAGATCTTTGCTCTCAACAGGAAGAGCTGGTAAAGCTGTTGCCCAAGACATGGCAATTGAAAGATTGCATTGACTATTTTCATAAACAGAAAATGAGTTCTACTCGTGCAAGCAGTCACTATTGTCATTCAAGAGTTCCTGTGTCCCACATTACACTGGCTATTCATGTTGATCATTGTGGATGCAGTTACGTGTCGATAATGCTAGCTGCCACATGCCTGCACCAGCTCTTTTTGAGAGGGAAGAACTGCATTATTGGATATTAGCATAGAGTGCCCGGCTCTCACGTGGCAAATGGGTAAAATGTCCAGAGGAGGTCAAAAGCTTAGATTTTGGGGGGATATGTTCCCCAAAAAGCTCAATAACTTCAAGAGAGAAAAACCTCTGTCCGGATTTTCACTTTCGGGAATATGGCAACCCTGTCAGTTATCTATGTGAGCCAGTGTTCATTCAATATGCAATAAAAGGTGCTGTGGGATTAAAGTAGCCCTGGTTTGAAAAAGGCTAGACTTTTGATAAATTTCCTATACTTGCAGAATTACTTCTTTGTAAGGAATAGCACACATATCTTTCTGACAGACAACATAATCTTATTTGAAGATTTCATTTTTGGCTATTTCTGCTCAAATATTGCAGCAAAGTATTAAGTGCATAATAGTTCACTTTCATGCTCCTGGGGACTTTTCCTGGCATCATTTAGCTGGTGGAAATCAACAAGATAAAACTTGACTTTCAGTCACATATATGCATTTTAATATTTACCCATACACGTATACTGGTAAATTGAATATTTGGCCTTGTTTGAGACAAGAAACACTCGTTCAAAGTTTCTTGTCATTCTTCAGTCTTGCATTGACAACTAAGATAATGCCTATAAAATAATAAATTTTCACCTCTAGGTAGTGAGGCCTAGGGGTGAAAGAGGGATTACGGATCACAGATCATCAGGGGGGGGGAGGTGTTTCCATGAGAGAAAATGCCATCACAATTTTGCCAAGATTACTTGGTTCTGAAAACATTTCCCCCCTCAAATTAAAAAAAACCACAAGTCAGATATATCTAAATATCACATCCCAAAGAAATCCTATTCGTTTCATAAACTGCAGTGCAAAAGCTTTGTTGAGTTGCAAACAGCTAATTTCTGCCAAGAGTTTAGGTACCTGCTGTATAAACAGTAAACAAAAATGTGCTGAAAGTTACAAAACCATACTCATTTAAATATTAAGAACAACCCTATGTATGTGCAAATCGGACACAAGTCTCAACAGCTTTGAATGGGCCTTGCAGGCGAAGAGTGTATAGAACTGCAATTTAAATTGTCCTATCAAAAGTTGTGAAACAAATTGAAGCGTATCATGTGATCCTGCTATTCAGTTTGGAAAGTTGTTTCCTATGTACCTCTTACGAGTGTAACCAAATTTTGCACGATGGTTCCTGAGATCAAGGAGCAGGTTTTCATCTCTTGATACGACTGGATGCCATTTTGAATCAAGATTACGTACAGAACTTTTGAAAACCGTGGATTTTAACCATTGGGGTTTTTTTGTTTTCCTTCTTGGAAATCCTGAGCAATACTGGATACAAAGCGGCTAATTATACTCTAATGCTTATTATATATGATGACTGTAGCAACATTAAATATGCAGGCAGTTCTCTTCACATCCAAGGATCTGACAACCACTTTTACCTCATGTTTTTAATGTATTGGTATCAAAAATTGTCACATACACAGCATATACATGTGTTTTTCCACTGCTTGTATGTAACACGGGCAAATGTACCAGGGAAGTATGACCTGCCGTGCTCCCTGCTGTTTGTACATACAACGGTGAGTGTGAATAAAAATGTGTGATTTAACTTAAGCTTTTCAGTATTCGTAGCCCAGTTATTAAGCAACCACATTTTACCATTTTGTAGTGAAATTGAGCTTTCTGTAGAAAAACCAAAAGCAAAATTAGGTGTGTGTCCCTCCCCACGCACATCAAAAGCCCAGCTCTAGTGAGTGGCACACAAAATTTCCCGCTTTTAAGTGGTAGTTACTAAGCCATACCGTTACATTATTTGCAGTGTGTTGATCATCTCATAAATGCAATACAGTGGTCCCTCGACTTACGAATTACTCAACATCCATAGGTTTCGACTTACGAACGGGACAAATGGCCACACGCTTAAGAATTTTTCTACATCCGAACGGAAACCGTTGGTGGCTTTAAATGCGGTTTCCTCGACTTACGAATTTTTACATGCGGTTTTTTCAACTTACAAATTTTTTCGAATATTTTTTTCCTATGGGAAACCGCGTTTCGACTTCCGAACTTTTCCACCTACGAATGTGCATTTGGAACGGATTAAGTTCGTAAGTTGAGGGACCACTGTACTCCAAATCATGGCCAGCTAGCAATCTTCTCCCACACTACAGTGGTACCTCGGTTTATGAACACAATTGGTTCCGGAAGTCTGTTCATAAACTGAAGCGTTCATAAACTGAAGCGAACTTTCCCATTGAAAGTAATGGAAAGTGAATTAATCCGTTCCAGACGGTCCGCGGAGTAAGCGTTCATAAACTGAAGCAAACTTTCCCATTGAAAGTAATAGAAAGTGGATTAATCCGTTCCAGACGGGTCCGCGGAGTACTTAAACTGAAGCGTTCATAAACTGAAGCATGGGTGTAATTGGTTCCGGAAGTCTGTTCATAAACTGAAGTGTTCATAAACTGAAGCAAACTTTCTCATTGAAAGTAATGGAAAATGAATTAATCCGTTCCAGATGGGTCCACAGCGTTCATAAACTGAAAATTCATAAACCGAGGTGTTCATAAACCGAGGTTCCACTGTATTCAATATGTGCACCACTTGAGGCAGTTGTAGTTTTTTTCTTTCTTTTTTCACATAAGAACCAAGGGATTGTTAATTCCTCCAACCGTGACAGAGGACATCACAACTGGGATTTCTACATAGCTAAAGCTGTGAGAACTAGACACCCCTGCGAAGCCAACCCTGAAGTCATGTCATGTTGCCCACTGTGGTGTGTTTGAAAGGTCTGGCTTGTTTCTGGATATAGGTTGGCTATACCAGATGCAGCAAGCACAGCAGCAGTGTGTGTGTGTTGGTAACTATCTATCTATCTATCTTTCTATCTATAAATATATGCATCAATACTAAGCTACTTGGCACCAGATGCAGGACCACTGCATCTCCATTTGAAAACTTTCCCCCAACTTCCAAGGCATTGACTTTTTGTTGACACAAGCACAATCACCTTGCATATCGGTTGTACCCATCATTTTCTGTACTGGAGTATAATGCTGACTGCTGGCCACAGCAGAAAGAACTAAGACAGCAGCTTTTCACGTTTGCTATCTGCGATGTTTGAGTAACGACAAATCACAAAATGCTCTTCTCTTGACTTCCACTCCACTTCCATACACCTTTTAATTTGGTTCCAAGAAAGCACAATTCTTCACTAGTGTACGAGGCTGTAGAAAATGTTCTTTACCTGTCATGTATAGTTACATCCATAGGCCAATGAAGAAGCAATGGTATCTCCTTTGGTTCAAAATTAATTTGATGGCACTATGAGACTAAGTTTGATATTACAAAATGGCGTAAGCTTTCATTGGAGACAGCCTACTTGAAATGCTCAGTTGGATCTTGGGGGAAGTCAGTTAAAAGCTGATAAAGAGGTACCATTCTCAGGTTCTTAAAGAGATGGCAGACATAAAATATACAGAATACAATCGGCAAATAAACCATTATCTCTGTTGAAACCCACATTAATAGTCGGATTTCTGTATGAACCTCTGTTCAAATATTCCATATGCCTACACAATTTGGCTTTCCCAAGAACCGTAACTCTTTAATTCTGCATTGATTTTCATAAGACAAAATATGAGGACCATACAGACTTTTGCAGGGCAATCCTACAGTTGTTTATGCATAAATGCAGCTGTGTTCAATGGGGCTTACTTCCTTTTGAATAAGCTCAGTACTGTATTGCAGTGCAATTATTCTTACTGGTGTATTCAGTACCTCACCAATAGTGATACCATCTGCATTCAGACCATAAGGTTCTCAGGTCTAATTCCATCTGATCCTGTAGAGAGCTTGGGTGGTAACACTGGGCTCTGACTGGGAAGACCAGCGTTCAAATCCACATTCAGCCACGATGCTCATAAGGACACAAGGGTGTACTGGATAAGCCAGCATCCTGTTCTCACAACGGCCAACCAGACATCTATGGAAAGTTCACTGGCTCACTCTGCTAATCACTGGCTCGCTTCCTAACCTACAGGGTGGGTGGTTGTGAGGAGAAAATGGAGGTGGTGGCAAAACTACCTAGGTGACCCCAAGCACCTTGGAGAAAGGCTGGGAGAGAAATGTAATAAAACTGTAATAAAGTGAATCAGAAAACGTAAAAAGAAAGAAGTGACTTTAAAAGGTAATTGCTGTGAATTTATTGAGGCCTGTTTTCTTACAAATGGAACATTCCTCTGTACAACATTCATTTGAAGAGGCACAGTTCTCGTGCTTTTTTGGTAGCACAACATACACATGATCTTAAATAGGTGATAAGACAGGTAGGAAAGAACGATGTGTAGCTGGAGCAGCACATTTGGTTTGCTGCCACGACAGTTCCCACTGGCAAAGAGGGACGGAGAGAGAGAGAAGAGGACATCTTTAGAAATGGAACAGTGGCTTGTTTCTTGGATAGTGGAAACAAAGCAGAAGTAAGTGACGTTTCAGGTTCACATGCATTCTCTCCTACCAAGAATACCACTCCTTTCCATTACACCCACAGAACACAATCTAGTAAATCATAACAACTTTGTGGAGCTTAACACTTCCTAGTGTTTTTTTTTTTGGGGGGGGGAACCATAGCTCAACACCACAGCACCTTAACTGCATGCAGAAGATGCTAAGGGTTAACCCCCATCATCTCCAGGTTAAGGCTGGAAAGAACCCTTCTCTTGAGCCACGGAGAGCTTCTTGGAGGTATATCGGGGAGTGCAACCGATTTGGTCACAATGCAGAACCTCAGGGGTGCCACAACTATTATTTAGAATGGAGTGCAAGAGGTGGGGCTGGCGCCAAATTTTGGTGTCACACAGGGTGCTGAAATTTGAGACCCCAAGGTCTGCTACTGAACTTCTGCCAGTCAGAGTAGATAGTAAGTCAGATGGACCAATGGTCTGACTCCTTACAAGTCAGCTGCCTATATTATTCCCTGTTGACTTCATCTAGGCATGACTCTTGTCTTATATCACAGCTTTCAATAGCCGGGACCACAGTTTCAAATAAGGATGGTTTAAAATGAGTGTGTGCTTAGTTCTTTCTGTGGACAGGAAACAAGTAGGCACCAGCTCTTGTGGCTTCATTCCCCCAATCAGCGAGTCATACGCCAAAGTTTGCTCCTTAAACCAGGCATCCCCAAACTGCAGCCCTCCAGATGTTTTGGCCTACAACTCCCATGATCCCCTTTAACAGGACCAGTGGTCGGGGAAGATGGGAATTGTAGTCCAAAACATCTGGAGGGCCGAAGTTTGGGGGGTGCCTGCCTTAAACCATAGCTTATTTAAAACTATGGTTTTAAGTGATGTGCAAATCAGGCCACTGTTAGTCAAACTTTCAAATGAATATTTACTGGATTGTGCTCATGTTTTTTTTTAAAGACAATTCAACTTTCATTATGGTTCTTTTGCTACACATTTTTTGTTAGAATTAAAATAAAACACTGCACAAAATGCAGCACATAGTTTGGTAACATTGATTTTCTCCCCTCTTGGAATAAGCATAAATTCAAAACGAAACCCAACTCAACTATTGTCCTTAAGACATGTTACTTACACCTTTCCGCACAATCATTTCCTGGTGGGTAGGCTAAGCGAAATGAAAAAACTTGACAACAAAAGTTATTTTACAGGGAAGTAATTCAGTGGCAAGTTAGCTGGAGAACAAGATTTGCTGATTAGCATTACAATTCTGCATCCACCAAAGTAAATGAGGAAATACCTGTTTTAATAGTTATTGATTGCACTCAAATTCTCAAAAACCACAGAGGTAAATGAATTTTCCCAGTCTCAGATTTGGCACCATTTCCCTAACCACAATGATGGCTGAGAGAAAATCTATCAAATCACAAAAGTATGGATTAGTACTCTTAAGTGTGGTCTTTGTTCATTTACCTATGCAGCACGGAACATAATCCAAAGGTACCTTCCCATGTCCACAACCATTATTTCTGAGCCCTGGACTTGGGGAAAACCCACCAAATGTTTATTTACTACCAATATTTTTTATCACTTTTGCTCTGGTTACAAATTGCTTCACGGCAGAGGCATAGCTAGGAGGGAAGGGGGGCAGGGGGCACTGGACGCCACACCCGGAGGGTGGCTCTTAGCACGGGGCCTGGCCTGCAGCATGCCCAAACCATGCATCTCTCCTGGGAGTGACACGGTGGCTCGGACTGCTGCAGGCTCCGTGCTGCCCAAAACGGCAGCGTGGGGCTGACATTCACCTGCCCCCTCCGTCTCAGCTGTAGGGCTTCGCCGCTGCTTCAAGGCTTTGTAGTGGGAAGCAATATATAAATTTAACAACCCTAAATCTAAAAGCTCCTTCATCTTGAGGTGTTGGGTTTTTTTCCCCCTAGCGAAGAACACTTACAGATAACTACTACAGGAGTAGCTTTTGCCTTGATGTGCATCAGTGCTCCAGGGCTTCGTCTAGCAATGGTAGTGATGGCATGCCAAGCATTTGGGGTGGGGGTGGGGGGCGATTTCTGAACTCTTGCATAGTGCAAGGCCTGGGTTTAGCAAGTCCCCTTGGGAGGCATCCTAGACCTTTTCAAGAATCTAGAAAGCCACTACTTTCTCCAAATTTGCAGGTGTGCTGAAAACCTCTACTACTGAAATGTGATTATATCCATCACTAATAGAAGAGAGGAAGGGGAGGGCTACTTGAAAACAAGAGCATATACAGAGCTCAGGCAGGGAACATGACTGTGGTAGTTTGGTGCAGCGCCTTCCAGTTTAACAAGGAAGCAAATCATACAATGTCTTCTTGAGATTTTCCTGAAGCTTGCAGGAGTGGGAAGAGGCTCAGAGTACAGAAGACCTCAATTTTCAAATCTGGAAAATTTAATAAAGAAAAGTCTACATCATATGAGTTCTGTCACTTGCAGAAATACACGATAATTTGCATTTCTGCCGGATAGGGTGAATATCCCTTCTTAAGTGAGTTCCATGATTGTGTTATAATTTGTTTGTTTTGCATATTTGCTACTAATGTATATATTCTGCTTCTATATATATATATATGTTTTAAAAAATGTTCTTGTATAGTATTTTTGAAAAAGCAACTCACTGTAAAATTCATGTTTCGAAAAAGAAAAGAAATGCGTGATATTCATGACTCTGAGGCTGAATCTGCATGTTATCTCTGCAGTATGGATGCTACAGAACCAGTGTTCCACAAGTGCCTACCATGTTGTCATGGTAATATATAAAAGCACACAATTCCATATATTGCCTAGATCACATGGGCATTTCCATACCAGCACCTGTCTGTCCACCACGGACAGGCCACTGCTGCAAGCATTACCCAAATGTTCTGGGCAAACGATATGACAAAACTCTTCAGTACATAACTAATGTAATGTAGAAGGAGAAAGCCTTTTTTTTCTTTTTTGCTGCAGCAGCCACACCACAGAGACTCTGTGTAAAATGATTCACATAAATTCTGCAGCAAGTGATGTGTGACTGCTTTGCACGATTGGAATCCATGAATTTCTAGTAGGGCTAACCTTGCATAAATATTACACACTTTGTTTAGACTTAGTTTATTGCATAAAAAAGCAAGAAGCTCAAGGCGAGTGATGCACTGAATGGTTTTGAAAAGATCCCATGCTACAAAGAAACTAACTCGGGGAACCCAAGGTAGTTAGATTTAGGTTGTTTGCAGGTTTTGGAAGAACAGCTTCTTTGTTCCACATAACAAACATACCTTTAAAACCTAGGGGAAATTGTAGAAGCAACCTGTGACATGGCATTGGGGAAGTGTAGCGGGGCAGGGGCGGTTTCTAAAAGCGTTTACTGGGCCAGCTCAAGCCTGTTGCATCAGCCCATGCTAGTGTGCAACCACACATAGGGAAATGGCCTTTGTATGCATTCCTATTTTAAAAATTCAAGCTGTTTTGACCACTTCAGAGATCAGCCCCTAGAAATTAAAGGTACATTTGGACAAAACGACCGCGCTACTCTAAAAATGTTACATCTGTCTCTTCCCCCTTGCTTTAGTTAACTTTCATATGGGTAATAAATTAGCTGTTTTGTTTAAAGTGTTTGATTAGATTTGAATGACAGAAGGGAAGAAATGAGCTCAGCAAATATTCTCAGTAAGGAAGACTTCAACTGGGAGCTATGATTAGTAGTTCCAAGGGTCCCACGCTGCACCCCTGAAATATTTTACCAACACTTTTTCCAGTCTTCATATGATAACCCCAAAAACCAGAAGCTGCAGACTACAAAACTTGATCTGCTTAGAAAATGAAAACTGATATTTTGAAATGTCAAACAGTACTTTTGCAAGAACAGACTTAAAAGGTCATGATGTGATCATTGCCATAGAATCGTCTGGAATTTATTCTAAGCCTCAGTCAAACGAAAGAGACCCCAAGCTACAAGTGCAGCTCAGAAAGAAGTTGTGGTCAAATATTTAAATATTCATCTATATTGTGTATCCCAAGAGGAAGTAACACTGTGGGGAGAAATCATATTTATAACTCTTTGTTTCTTTGGCAGATGTGCTTGTAAAGAAGGAATTGTGGGCTTTGGAAATCTAGATATATATACTGTATAAGTAATTTGTAGCACAGTTAAATGAACAGCCAATTTGCTTTTGGGAAATAATGGTAAGAGACACCTCTGTATCTCTATGGAACCCCACCAAGAAGTCGTTCTTAAGAAGCACCATGCAAAGGGAAATTAAGCATATTTAGAATTATGTGCTATGTACTGTATATATATAGAAATATTTTTTGAAATCTAATACAAGGAGATCTTTTCTGTCATTGATGCCTATGAGATGCAAGTAGAGAGTCTGTTAGCAAACTGGGCATGAATGAAAGACAAGATGACATTAAAAAAATATTATTATTATTATTATTTATTTATACCTCACCCATCTGGCTGGGTTTCCCCCGCCACTCTGGGCGGCTTCCAACAAATACCAAAATACATTAAAATATCACAGATTAAAAACTTCCCTAAACAGGGCTGCCTTTAGGTGTTTTCTAAATGTCAGGTAGTTGTTTATCTCCTTGACCTCCAATGGGAGGGCGTTCCACAGGGCGGGCGCCACTATCGAGAAGGCCCTCGCCGCTGGATCTCAGTGTCCGGGCTGAACAATGGGGGTGGAGACGCTACTTCAGGTATATAGGACAGAGGCGGTTTAGGGCTTTAAAGGTCAGGACCAACACTTTGAATTGTGCTCGGAAACGTACTGGGAGCCAATGTAGATCTCTTAGGACCGGTGTTATGTGGTCTCGGCGGACGCTCCCAGTCACCAGTCTAGCTGCTGCATTCTGGATTCATTGCAGTTTCCGGGTCACCTTCAAAGGTAGCCCCACGTAGAGCGCATTGCAGTAGTCCAAGCGGGATTTTTATCTAATAATACTGACTGCAGCAAAGCATGCCAACTTCACTTTACTTTGAGACAGAAGTCATGCAGGCTCCTTCCATATACATCATTGAAATGTGCTGCACAGCAACCATTTAAGGTCTTGCTTCTTCATCGAAAAATATAATTGCCTTTTTGTAAAATGGTAAAATATAATTATGCACAAAAGCCGTATTAGCAGTAGCAAAATGCTACCGAGAGCTTAGTTGCAGATGCTACGTTGCTTTCCCCATTAAAACAGATGTGCAACAAAAGCACCTTGTGTACAAAAGAGAACATGACCATATATGTTACCAGGATAATCCACCCCTGGGAAAGGAGACAAGACACTTGTCATTTTTTGTGCTTAACACTCATGCAAAGCTTCAGGGAATTCCAATTGCATAAAGCCTTATGAGGAAATGAGACAAAAGTGTGAAGCCATGGGAAGAGATGGTATATTTATCACAGCATTAGGCATTGAGAATACGACCTCGGCTTCATTTGCCAAGGTTGTTACAAAACCAGCCAGTCTCCTTTCAACTTGACCATACAATAGTCCCCACCCCACCCCCCAAAGTTAAAACATGTACTAGTTGATCGTTTTCCTTTACAATCCATTTAGGGTTTCTCTCTTTTCTCTTAAATAATAATAATAATACACTTTCTTCGTTATTTATAATATAAACAAAATCCTAGCGCTTTAAAAATCTGCCCCTGACAAACGTCTAAGAATACATATTTTAAAATGACTTAAATGTACAACTTCACATTGGGTGTTTTTTTAAGGCATGAACAATGGTGTATGGATGAGAAGAGCTTCCAGAAAAGCATTATGCCTTTTTCGATGTGGCCAGTCTAAGCACATCACACATCAAGAAACTAACCCGAAGCTAGAAATGAACAAGTATTGTGACTCAAGGTTTAATAATAGCATGGGTGGACATTCTAGACATGTTCCATTAAAACAAATCTTGTTTCGTTTTTGTATCTTTTCTGTTGTCTATTTTAAGCACCAGATACTCTTCGAAAGCATCTTTGGCTAACTCAGTGCATGCTTCTCTTCCGCTGCATTTCCCGTATCTCAATATTTAAAGGGTGTGTTGGTTCCCCCTCCCTTTAATTTAATGCCAGCTTCAGAAATGTCCGGGGTCTGGGCTAATGCACTTTTGGAAGTCCATTTATAAAGATGAATATAAAAGCAAATGAAAGGTTTCTTGCAGGCCCACAAACCAACCTCAGCTATAAGAAACATGTTGTGCATAGTTTTTTTAAGGTTTTTTTTTTTAAGGAGTGATATGTTACTAGATCTACATTCTCAGTTTACCAGAGTTTGAGGGTTTCTACTTTACTAAAGCCAGGATCCTTTCGGAGTTCCCAATACGTGTCGTTAGAAACCCAAGCTTCTCTTTGATTGGCATCGATAACTTTTCTGCAAAATCAAAAGAAAAATACACACCTGTTAGAATTATACTCCTTTCCGACACAGCACCTGCAGAGTCCTTTATAAGAAGCAAAAATCCCATCCACCAGTTGTTTGGAAAGAAAGAGGGAGCAGAGGGGTTGAATTCAACCCACAAAATGACAAACAGGCAGTATTTCGGCTGTTTAAAAAGTTCCTATAGGACATCAGGTGTGGGGCAGGTATAGCTAGAGCCACAAATGAACAAGTGGAACCTTAACACAAGCTCCCAATTGTACCTTTATAAGTGGCACTCTCTATGAGTGCTAATCAGGTGATGTCAACCTGAACAGTACCTCACACCAGAAGTCCCGGCCAAACAGGGTTTTTGTTTCTTGTTTTATTTTTTCCTCAGCCTGCGCAATGAGAAGAAACAGACATTTTCCACAAAAATGCATTTTCCCAATGCTGAAAATGAAACTGTCTCAGCAACCCATGGAAATACTTCTGCAAAAAGTTACCGTATTTTTCACTCCATAAGACACACTTTTTCCTCCTAAAAAGTAAGAGGAAATGTCTGTGCGTCTTATGGAGCGAATGCGTGGTCCCTGGAGCCGGATTGCCCAGGGGCAAAAAGCAGGTCGTGCTTTTTTTTTTAAAAGGAAGAGCTAAAGGCTAACAAGAGGGGAAGAGGGAGTTGAAAGGAACCCGCTCAGCAGCTGATTGCAAGATATCAGGGAGGGAGATAAGGGACACTAGCTCCTTTCCAGGCCCCGCCCCCTTGCCCAGGCCTCCATTGTTGAATGTTCGGCAGACAGCGGCTGCAGCATGTGACTGGCTGATTAGATTATCTGTCTGGAAACTGTAGAAATGGCTCCCTTTCCTTTCCTAAAGAAAATGCAGAACTGTGAGTTGAACCCCATAAAAACAGGATTTTCCCCTTTGCAAGGCAAGTTCAGCAACTTTGAGCTGATCCTCAAAAATGGAGCTTTCCCCTTTTGCAAAAAAGCTGCAGAACTGTGAGCTGATCCCCCCCAAAAACGGGGCTTTTCCCATTTGCAAAAGAAGCTGCAAGAAGCTGCACAACTTTGAGCTGATCCCCAAAAAAACCAGGGCTTTCCCCCTTTCCTCCTCTAAAAATTGGGTGCGTCTTTTGGTCAGGTGCGTCTTATGGAGCGAAAAATACAGTAATTGTGATAACAATGGGTGGTATTCCACTAAGCTTTGCTCGGAGTAAAACCACTGAAGTTAATGACTGTGAGGTCCATTAATTTCAATGGTTCTACTTTGAGTAAACCTTAGTGGACTACCACTCATAACCTTTACAAGCTGCTAACTCCTCAACCCAGTTTCAACTATTTAAATTTTCCCACTCTGTTACCAGGCTGGTGGTGTATCTGTTAGCAAGAAAAAAAACCCCAACACATTCCTGAGTTTACATACTTAAAAAATTTTGGTACATGTTCCATATTATTTTCTTCTAAGTAGCGTCTTCGACTTCTCTGGAGTTCTTCTATTCTTAGTTTTTCTGATGCTGCTGCTTCTAAATCCCCGTCTTCCAAAAGCCTGCAATAAAGCAAGTGGAACTTTGAATATACAGTATACCAACATTCAAGCACTGGAACGAATCAACAAAAACCCTGGAGATGCCAAACCTACACACATCAGGAGTTGCTGGATCCATACCATCCAGATATTGCAGTTCAGATAAAATTAGCAGGGATGAGATCCAATTAATTAAACAAATCTTTAATTATTAAGCATGTGTTTTAGCTGATTGTCTGTATTTACTGTACTTACTGATTAAACCAGAATAAATTAATATTAGTTTTTTAAAAGCACACAATTGTTTCGAACAAGCAGCATGCCTTTTTTTGTGTTATGCAGACCCGATGCCAATCTTAAGAGAGTCAGTTCCTCTTGAGACTGAAGAGCAATGCCTCTGCTAAGACAGTAGCTGCCCAATGTAACTTTTATAGCTACCCGAATCATAAACAAACAAACCTTCCTGATTAGTGTGGGGCAGACCCTTAGTTGATCAAAGGTTTTTATAGCAAGTCATGTTACAAGGTAATGGACTAAACTAGGAGTGGGGAACTTCAGGTCCAAGGGTCACAAGTGGCTACCATGTGTCTCTCTATCCAGCCTTTGGGACTCTACATAGGTGACACCCTTCCACTGGCCCTGCTCTGCAGCCTCCCTGGGTGTTTTTGCCTGGCTGGAATGTGTCCTTGTACTGCAATAGTGCCTCTTACTTACCAAGTTTACTTGTGTGTAAACCTTGATCAGGGCTGGTGTTGGGAGCAGGCCAGCAATAACTCGCAAGGGGTCAGTGAAGTTAACTCTTTATTCACAGACACAAAACAGCTCAGGCCTAGTGAGCACAGCAACTCTTCCCAGTAGATCTTGCCCCAATGAGGCTGTTGCTCCCCAAGACTCTTCCTCCCTTGGGTCCTTCCCTAGCAATCTGAGACTCCAACACCTTGTCTGCTTTTGCTCCACCCTCTTCTTCTGGTTCTGGGAGACCAGGAGGGAGGGGAGCTGGTCACAGCAGGGGGGGGGACTCCCTAGCTTCTTCAACAGCCTGATTCATCTCTGCCTGGTAGCCCCCTCCCCTACTCTCCAGCTTCCTCTTCTGCCTCTGATTCTGGACTGCTCTCTGCCACAGCCTCTTCCTGCTCACTAAACCCTGTTACAACACCTCCTCATTCCAGTCTTCTCCCTCTGAACAGTCATCAACATCCCATCACCAGTCCCCTGGCTCTCAGCCTTCTTCCCTTGGGGGTTCCAGAGATGGTGTCTCCCACCCCTCCTTTGCATCCAGTCAGTCCATGGCAACCTCTTATTTTTTTGCTTGGCTGGAAAGTAGCCTACAGTACAAATTTAAAAGCTGTATCTTTTGTGCCTGGATAAACTCACCCACCACTGAGTCCCTGGAAAATGACCCAGGAGGGAATCTGGCCCTCATGCTAACGAAGCTCCCCCCCCCCCGGACTAAACATTGGGGTCCTGAAAACAGGTGCTACCTACAATCTATGCTTGAAAGCAGCCGCTGAGCATTAAACAACAACAACAACCAAGTGATGCTTGCCTTTGGTCTGGCCTGAATCGGGCATCTGTTCTTGGAAGAAGTTCTTTCAGTGCAGGATCTAACTCATTCAGCTCAATGGCAAACCTTGTGAAGCCATAATAGTGCTCGTAGTTGGTGGGCATGGAGCCTGCATTAATAGATGAGACAAAGTGAGTAGCTAAGCTTTGTGAACAAAGACATAGTCCTCTGAATACAGAAGGTCAAAAACCCTGCTTGCAGCTCCTGAAGTTGGCTCTGACTACTGGTGATAAACTCACACTGGTCAAACGCCATGCAAGCCCTGCCAAAAGACGGCCAGCACCTCTCACAGTACTAACCACTGTCTGTGGGGTGGACTAAGGCTTGCTCCACGTGCCACTGAGCTGCCACCTGACGTGGTGCCTTGTACATATCTTGCTACCATTATGAACAGTGCCATGGTTCTTCTGCCTCATTCAGAGCGTTCCCACAACAACATCCTCTCACTCCCAGAGGAGAGTCATATCAGTCTGAAAACTCGGCCTGCTGGGAGAAAATTCATGGGACAAACACTTTTACACCGTGAGCATGGATAGAGCACTATGTGGCTCCTGCTTCAAGTAGCTTCCACCTGGGGAAAAAAATAAAGTTTGAGCCAGGCCAATAGACGGCCCAGATATTAAAACGGAGAGTGCTGAAGCATCTGTTAGGGAGAGGAGGACACCGACGAGCTCCATATGAAGGTGCCCTTGGCCACTGGTCCAGTGACAGTCACCTTTCATACCCCTCTTACCAGAGATCTTTAGAGGTCTCATTGCTGGGGTCTGAACCTCAGGCCTGATGCGATAGCTCAGTTGGTGCTGATAATGCCAAGGTCGCACGTTCAATCCCCGTGTGGGACAGCTGCATATTCCTGCATTGCAGGGGGTTGGAGTAGAAGATGGATCCTCAGGGCCCCCTTTCAACTTTACAATTCTATTATTTTATGTGGCCTAGCACGGAGGAATGGCTCTTCCCTGCACCTGCCACTGTGGTGAGACAGTCTGTAAACCAGAGCTGGGTTTATTTCTCCAAGTAACAGTTCTGAAAACGCCACTGGTATTCTTTATTTGTGAATTAGGCAGCACTAATTTCATTAAGGAACAACTGATACTCCAGAGCTTCCATTTTCAAATCAGGTGGTGCTATTAATCCTGTGACAAAGAATGCTTATTGGAGACCAGTAAACGAGTACAGTGACATCTCGGGTTACAAACTTAATTCATTCCAGAGGTCCATTCTTAACCTGAAACCGTTCTTAACCTGAGGCGCACTTTCGCTAATGGGGCCTCCTGCTGCCGCCACACGATTTTCGTTCTCATCCTGCGGCATAGTTCACCACCTGAGGTACAGTGGTACCTCGGTTTACAAACACAATTGGTTCCAGAAGTCCGTACTTAACCTGAAGCGTACTTAACCTGAAGCGAACTTTCCTATTGAAAGTAATGGAAAGTGGATGAATCCGTTCCAGGTGGTCCAT
The DNA here is from genome assembly GCF_965207765.1 of Zootoca vivipara. Lineage (NCBI taxonomy): Eukaryota > Metazoa > Chordata > Lepidosauria > Squamata > Lacertidae > Zootoca > Zootoca vivipara. The sequence goes on along the minus strand of NC_142582.1, from coordinate 21,392,175 downwards.
GGAGTACTTAAACTGAAGCGTACTTAATCTGAAGCGAACTTTCCCATTGAAAGTAATGGAAAGTGGATTAATCTGTTCCAGACGGGTCTGCGGAGTACTCAACCTGAAGCGTACTTAACCCGAGGTATGAGTGTAACTGGTTCTGGAAGTCTGTACTTAACCTGAAGTGTACTTAACCTGAAACGAACTTTCCCATTGAAAATAATGGAAAGGGGATTAATCCGTTCCAGACAGGTCCGCGGAGTACTTAAACTGAAAATACTCAAACCGAGGCGTACTTAAACCAAGGTATGACTACTTCCGGGTTAGCGGAATTTGTAACCTGAAGTGTTTGTAACCCGAGGTACCACTGTAATTAGAAATCCCCAATTGTTTATCTTTCAAAGAGGAAGTATGCAGTATTTTGTAGTGCGAATACTTTCAGTCTTGCCTTGTCTACTTTTGTTATTGGGTTTGTAGCGCACTAGATTTATCTCTCCTTGCCTCTGCCAAGCCACCAGCTCGGTTACTGTGCATAGAAAACAGTTTCTATTAGTGCCAGTGAGAGTCTTTAAGCTTTGCAAGTGCTAGGAGGGGATTTTCAGGAGACTTTGTGACTGGAAGAAGAAAGGGATACATCTCGCCCCCATACATCCTGCAATCCCAGTGACACTGGCTCCCCGCATATTATAATTAAATGAAAACAAGAGATGTAGTGTATGAAGCATAGCCTGCAGCTTGGCCCTTTGGTCTATCTAGAGTCATTCCAGTCTGCCATACTTGATATGATGATGAAGCACCTTCACCCATAGTACGAGTCTTGAATCCACCCCCACCTCTTTACCTAAAAGAGCTGTTTCTCCAACAGGTTCATACCTGGTCTCCATATACATTTTGCCGAAGGCCCAACTCCACAGTACAACCCTTCATGCCACTTTCCAAAGAGGCGATGCACCACCTTTCCTTCTTGGTCCATGACAACGCCTTGAACTTCATTCATGTTCGAATTCCAGTAATTCACCTAAAAAATATGCAAGGAAACAAAAGATCTGTGGCCTTTTTTCTTAACTGTTAAGATAAATCATCCCAGTTTCAGGTGTCTGGGCTATAACTACGTATCAACTTTCAACAAGACCAGACCTTCTGACAGTCAGATCTGTATCGCACCCATCTAACAGCTAGGCAGTGCCATTGAGCTGCCAGAAGCGGGTGGGGAATCTGGATGATTCAGACACCACCCTGGCTTATCGTATCGTGTCAAATATCTTCAAATGCAGTCCCAAAGAGGTGCAGAGGATAAAGACATTGCCAATGCAATTAGCACGACCGCTGGCAACCAGTGAAAGGCTCTTATATTTATCGCCCACACTTTGGTGCACAGATTCATACAATTCGTAGAACTGGTATCTCCATCAATTCTAGTCAGTTGGTGAACCTGCCCTGTGTGCTCCCAGAGGCTGCTGTGCAACGGGCCACCAGTTGCACGAAACACCCTTTTCACTGTTCATAATGAGTATCAAAGAAACGTTACCTTGATGAATGTGAGTTTACAAATACAAACGCTGCTTTTTGTGTTTCTGATGGTTATTTCTCCATAATGTTCTATCCATCTCCTTCCACTGAGGATGTTGTGTATGCAAGTAGTGACTTTGTTCCATACGTAGGAATCACCGTACCTGCAAAGAGAGTTGACTGTGGAAACTGTGCCCCCAAAATGCCCTTTCCAAACCACCGCCTACTCACAAATGAAACAGTACTCCCCTTTCCAATATCGAAAGCCAATGGACCACCAACAGAACTCAAATATGAAAATACCCACACTTTTTACATGTATTTGTGCCCTGCTAGAGGTTGAATTGCAAATCAATTAGAACAATAAATAATTTAAAACCAGTTTTAAAAAAGAAGGTAATAAAGCAAAAGCACAACAATGAAATAAGAACAAAACAGCAGTCCAGAATGGGGAGCAATCATAAACACCATCCCCACTGATTTGCTCTGTGAAACATTACAGCCCCCTATAATGAAGATAAATTTTGGATAATATTATTCTAAAACAGTATTTTAGGTTGTAAGCTGTGATCTTTGGATGAAGGGCAGTACAGGTGAAACTCAGAAAATTAGAATATCATCGAAAAGTGCATTTATTTCAGTAATGCAACTTATTATTATTATTATTATTTTAATTTTTACAAATGCTTTCTTTTGGAAATTCCACAGTAATAAAACAAATAGTTACAAAAATAAACAAAAATAAACATTGCTATTACATTTCATTAATTACATTCCATTTATAATTGACCCGCCTAACGACAAATAATTACAACAAATAAAGGCTTGACATATCTTGCTTTGCATGTCATGCATCTATCTCATATATTGGTTTCACCTTTTAAATTGCGTAACTGAAATAAATGCACTTTTTGATGATATTCTAATTTTCCGAGTTTCACCTGTATATAAATTATTATTATTATTATTATTATTATTATTATTATTATTATTATTATTATTATTCCTTCTGCCAGACATCGTAGTATGCGTTTTCCTACTATGGTTACATTGGTTCTGCACAGTATTATATTTTAAAAACCTGTTTTGTCCTTGAAATAACTCTATTAAGTAGATTAGGCTGAGAAATTGCGAGTTGCCCAAAGCCCCACATTGAGCTTCATGGTTTATTAGTTTTGAACCCAGTTCTCCCCAAATTTTAACCCCATTACGTTGTTCATTCCACCGGACTGGTTCTGAATGAACCAAGATGAGCTGAGCAGAGAAACTGCAGGATTAGCTGATCAACTGCAAAGAAACTTCAGGAGGAACACATTGCAGGACAGTAATACTCTCCCAAACTTCCTTGCACTGAAACAGGACTCACCCTTAGCTGCCACACTCTATAGGTAAGAGTTCATGTCATTGTGAAACCTCATGTTTTACAAGAACACACCTCACTTTGAGTTACCATGATGCCTCTCACCTTTATCCTCTTAGGGGAAATCCAAACCATTTTTGCAAAAAATATTTGGAATATGCTTCCTTTTACTGTGCAAAGCAAACCCTTACAGTACTAAAACGTCTCCCACTCAGGAGACTGCTGTGAATTAACTAGCCTAATGTTCACAACTGTTTGATCAAACATAGTTGCAGCATCTAGTAATAGCAGGTAGGGCAAGTAATTATTCAGAGATCCCAGTTGCCTTATCACTACGTGCAAGCTGCTGCTATGTGCTCCCTGCCTTGTCTGGCTTCAGTTTTGCTACATTATTCATCAGTGTGCATCTAGGACTTGAAGTGCCTAAATTAGTCTCATGGAACTGCTTTTCCAGAATGAAGAAGAAACAAACAAACAAACAAACAAACAAACAAACAGGAAAAGAAGAACGGAGAAGCTGCTTACTTTGGAAGAGTGACATTCAGTGTTCCGATTGGCAGAATTTCCATTGACTTGCCCCAGAATTTGTTTTTCCACCTGATATCTGAATAACATAACAAAGATTCAGAAAGCTGCAAATTACAGAAGTTCTACAAATGCAACTGACTGTTATTTCTCTTTGTCTAATATGAAAGTGAAAGACCTAAAACAGCAGGCTTCACAATTATATTAACCTTTTCGTTAAATTCAAAAAAAATGAAACTATGCATGTAATTGTAAGTTTTCTTTTGTTTTTGTTTTTTTAAAAAACAGAACTAAATTTGGTCTTTAGGCTTGTGAATTAAAATGTATACCTTGCCAAAACACAAAATTCTTTGATTCACAGTGACAGGCAGAAATGGGTGGGTGGTGGCTAACCTGAAATAAAAAAATTACGGTGGTGAGGAACTGTGCAAAAGACTTTCATTTTTATCATCACTGTAACAGATACCTTACATAAAAGAGAGATGATGCATCAACAGAAAAAACTACTGCTATTCTAGGCTGCATCAACAGAAGTATAGTGTCCCGATCAAGGGAAGTCATAGTACCGCTCTATTTTGCCTTGATCAGACCCCACCAGTAATATTGTGTGCATTTCTGGGCACTACAATTTAAGAAGGCTATTGAGAAGCTGGAACTTGTGCAGATATGAGTGTCCACGATGATCAAGACTCTGGAAACCTACCCTTATGAGGAACAGTTGAGAGAGTTGGGTAGGTTTAGTCTGGAAAAGGGGAGACTGAGAGGAGATAGCCATCTTCAATCTGAAGGGCTGTCACATGGAAGATGGAGCACGCCTGTTTTCTTCTGCTCCGAAGGCTAGTATCCGAACCAACAGATTCAAGTTACAAAAAAGGAGATTCCAACGAAACATCAGGAAGAACTTTCCGACAGGAAGAGTTGTTCAAGAGAAACAGATTCCACAAGAGATGGTGACTCTCCTTCCTTGGAAGTTTTTAAGCAGAGATTGGATGGCCATGTGTCATATATGATCTAGTTGAGATTCCTGCATAGAATCATAGAAATGTAGAGCTGGAAGGGATCCCCAAACTTGGCCCTCCAGATGTTTTTGGAACCACAACTCCCATCATCCCTGGCTAACAGGACCAGTGGTCAGGATGATGGGACTTGTAGTCCCAAAACATCTGGAGAGCCGAGTTTGGGGGGGTACCTGATCTAGTTCAACCCCCTGAAATGCAGGGATATGCAGCTGCCCCATATGGGGATCGAACCTGCGGCCTTGGTGTTATCAGCACCACGCTCTAACCAATTGAGCTATCCAGAAACTTGGACCATTGCAAGGCGCTGGGCCATCAGAGTCCCTTCCAACCCCACAGTTCTAGGATTCTATGATTTCTGCAAAACTGGATTCAGCTTTACAATGCTGAATTGTACCTAATGCTTAAAAAACCAAATATATATTTTCAGATCTATTTTAAAAGGTATATATTTATATTCATATCAGCAAACATTCTGAAAATAAGATGAAATGCATCAACCAAAATAAACAAATAAATCACAAATTAAAGTCACAGTGCTATTTAAGGGTCTCTTTTGGAATATAGGTTTTACCTGCTCCGAGAAAAAACGAAATCCTTTGTCTTCCCTAATAGATTCGTAAGTTTCACCAAGCACAGGGTTAAAAGGCTTGCTTCCAGCTCTGTAATAAGTGGAGGCATATCCTGAAGTTGCAAAGGCAGCAATAAGGACCTGGTTAAAACAAAGGAAAAAAACTTGAGAAACATTATCCAAACAGTACTGGAGAGACTGCGCAAGCAAATGGGTGTTTCCTTTTCGGGTGATGGCAGCACCTTTGGTGTTAGGTGCTACAATTGCAGACAGTAACTCTGTTCTTGCAACAGCAGTATAGCCACTGTCCCAACATAATACAGTGGTACCTCGGGATACAGACGCTTCAAGTTACAGATGCTTCGGGTTACAGACTCCGCTAACCCAGAAATAGTACCTCGGGTTAAGAACTTTGCTTCAAGATGAGAACAGAAATCACGTGGCGGCAGAGGGAGGCTCCATTAGCTAAAGTGGTACCTCAGGTTAAGAACAGTTTCAGGTTAAGAACAGACCTCTGGAACGAATAAGTTCTTAACCTGAGGTACCACTGTAAAGGACAGGGAAAGTCATGCTTCAAGTGGTGGGAAGGTAGGAACGCCAATAATATCCATGCGAATCTGTTCCCAAGGCAAAGAGTGTCCGCAGCAGGCTTAAAGATGAAGAATATATTTGCTATTTTTGTCTTGGGATCAGAAGCCATTGTTTAGGGAAAGAAAGAATGTGCAATCTAAAAAAGGTAAAGGGACCCCTGACCGTTAGGTCCAGTCGTGACCGACTCTGGGGTTGCGGCGCTCATCTCGCATTATTGGCCGAGGGAGCCGGCATACAGCTTCCGGGTCATGTGCCAGCATGACAAAGCTGCTTCTGGCAGCTTCCCTCTATAATGGTACCTATTTATCTACTTGCACTTTGACATGCTTTCAAACTGCTAGGTTGGCAGGAGCTGGGACCAAGCAACGGGAGCTCACCCCGTCGCAGGGATTTGAACCGCCGACCTTCTGATCGGCAAGCCCTAGGCTCAGTGGTTTAACCCACAGCGCTACCTGCGTCCCAGGAATGTGTTCCAGATGTGCAATCTGGAAAGCCCTTAATGGGAAAACATGGGTTTTTTTGTGACACAAGGGAGTGTGCTAGCACTCCCATTTTTGCATTTCCAGTTTGCATCCTCCCACCTTTTCCATATAAGCAATTTTACTCTAGATTGTTATCCTGAGGATTTTCATTTGGGTTTTATTAGGCACCACCCTCAGGTGCTGACAAAAAAATAACACCAGTTAGTTGGTGATAGTAGGGGGCGGAAATGGATGTGTCTTATGCAATTAGAGAAAGCAAAGGGTATTTTTCATATCTCTGGAGATTTGCCATCTGCACAAGCCTATTGAGAATCATCTCATATTACAATTTGGTCTATTTCGCAGACCCGGAAAGTGGAGCACCACTCCTGTGTATATATATGAATATAATGGAAGCAGTCCGCACGGAATTTCCCCCCTCCCCCCGCATTCATGCCATCTTGAAAGTTGTCTTGAGCAAAAGCATTCCTAGCGGGGCTTGCAGAGTGGAATTCCCCAGCGATTTGCTCGTTGCCAGAATATAGGGCATTATCTGCCTTGCACAGAAAAGGGTAATGTAGAGATGTGGCTACAGCTTTGGAATTCACAGGTCTGACAAAATAGATACACAGACAAGTGAGTAATCACTCTCTGCAACAGAGGCTCTAGTGGGTTTAAAGAAAACCAAACTACTTATTTCCCTTTAGAATTGCTCAAGAAGCCGCCCACTACAAGCTATGTATACCAAGTGTCTTTTCTTTTCTTGCCTTACCTTAGCAGTGTGGACACTACTGTAGCATCACTCCTTTCCACACTATGAAGGTAACGTCACAAGTTTCAAACCATGTAGCACCTGAGACTCTTAATCTCAGGGTTGCGGGTTCAAGCCACACATTGGGCAAAATGTGGATTCCTGCACTGCAGGGGGTTGGACCAGATGACCCCCACAGTCCCTTCCAACTCTACGATCTTACGATGCCATGTGGGAGGAGCCCATACTGTAGCGTCCTCATATTATTTAATCATACTAGTATTGCCCCATTTGGAAAGCAAGGCAATTGGGGAGTGGGGGGGGGAGGAAACACAATATACGTTCTTTCCACATGATCTGGGTCTCCTGGCAAAAGCAAGTCTGTGAGCAGCTTCCATACCGCAAAGGTAATGTGAAACTGGACCCTAAGACTCACTATAAACAACATTCAACACGTACACAAGTTCATTCCTCCGAATTTATACTGCTCCTGCAAGGCTCCACTTACGTGAGCAGTTATCTGCAGAGATATAGCCAGCCAAGGACCATCTGAACTGGTCATAAAGAAGTACACCAACGAATGCAAAGAAATCAACTGAAGACGTGTGCATGCACATGAAAGCTTATACCCAGAACAAACTTAGTAGTTGGTCTGTAAGGTGCTACTGGGCAATTCTTTAATTTTTTATTTCGACAATGAAAGCAACAGGTTGGATAAAAAGTAAAAAAAATCCTCTGCTTTCATGTTAGAGGTGAGATTACAATAATGGAAAATGCACAAATGTATTCCATATCAGAGCTCTGGGAGAGGGATAAACACATCAAGGGACATGCAATGGTGTGCTTTGTCTTGGCTTTTTACCATTCGTTCGTAGGGGTCATCAGATTCAGCAGCCTTGTCCAAGAGTTCACTGTATTCTAGTTCCTCACAAAGGTGTTGCAATGTATTCAGAGGCTCGTTTAGCTCTACCGGCATGGATACTTTCGAGAGATCCTTCCCGATATTGTTCCTCAAAATGTTCCACAGGTTGATATTACTAGTATCAGGGCAGGGGGTCGGTAGGCATGTCCTTCGTCCATTTCTGAAAGCCCCACCGGTCAGCTCATCATTAAGTACTGGAAGGAAAACAGCAGAACAGCAGGGGTGTGAAATCCTTTCCCTGACTTAAAAACGTAAAATAAAATGGTTTGTATCCAATGCTAGCTGTACTCAGAGTAAACCCACTGAATTTCATAGGCATGACTAACTTAGGCCCATTCATTTCAAAGGGTCTGTTGCTGTTGCTGTTATAGATTTATTTATAACCGAACTTTTTACCTGTTGGAACAAAACTGCTGATGGAACGTTAACAAGGAGGGAGCCAGTCTAGCTTCTTTAGAGAGTTCCAAAGTATGGAGCAGCCACCAAGAAGGCCCTCTCTTATGTCCCTACCAAGCGTGCCAGAGAGAGTGGCGGGATGAAGAGAAGGGCTTCCCTCAAAGATCTCAAAACCCAGGCAGGTTTGTAGGAGGTTCTACTCTTGAGTTGACCTAGCACTGGGTACAATCTAATATAATTTGATCAAGCTTCCATTTAATGCAGACCTCGTACAACCTAAGGCCTATGGGCCAACTGGAGTCCCCTCCCCCACCTGTTTAGGGAAGCTTTTGATATTTGATGAATTATTGTATTTTAATATTTTGCTGGAAGCTGTCCAGAGTGGCTGGGGAAACCCAGGAAGATGGGCGGGGTATGAATAATAAATTATTTATTTATTTATTTATTTATTTATTTATTTATTTATTTATTTATTTATTTATTTATTATTATTATTATTATTATTAGCCATTGCATGAAGGAGGCTTCTTTGTGGGTGCATCTAAAGCAGGGATGATGTTCAAGAAAACGGGCTAATGGTTAGAGAGAGAAGGTTGTATTGAGCGATATGCAGGTTGAGAAACAAATGCAGAAGGGTAACTGAGACGTGTGGAATAGAGATAAAGAGGAGAGGAGGCGCAGGGAACAAAATGAGAGCTCAAGAAGACCCGTGGTGGTGTATAACATGGTACAGGATTCCAACAGAAAAAGGGGGTTAAGAGAAAATATGCCAAATGGAAAACTTCCTAGTTAAAACGGAAAGAAGAGTTCTATTCTACAGTTAACAGAGATAAAAATGTAAAAGTGGCCCTTGCTGATTTGAGTTGCATCCAGAGAGTGCTCCAATTTATATGTGCACCACACCTAAAAAGAACACTTATTTTCTAAAACTTAAAAAAATAAAAATCTGCATACATTGCCGAGAAATGTTGTCTGCAACACTGGTGTTGTCCTCTGATATGTTGTCACTCACGTCACTGATGTACGACTCATCATCAGAAGCCTAAAGAAGAAAACAAAGAGATTTAAATGAAAAGTAAATGGCAGCAGAAGAGGAGGAGGAGGAAGAAGACGACAAGTGGAACATTGAATAGAAATGTTTTCATAAATTCAAAGTCCCAGTGACGCATGTATCCTAGAGCTGTTATTAGGCTGAAGAGTGCCTGTCTTGTGAAACCCAGGTTTGGCCAATATCATCCATTTTTAGCCTAAATATGTAAGCTCTCCCATCTTCCTCTTTGAAGAACAAGCTGTGCTGGAAGTGACTGTAGGTCAAAGAGTGCCTGTTCTATTGAATACAGATGACTCATGTAAGCCTATGACTGTCAATATGATATATAGCGGGAACACATCTGTTTTTTTGGGGGGGGGGAACGCCTCTAAATCATTCTCTGCAAACACGCTTCTAACCGTGGTTTTAAAGAAGGGATGGGTAACTTTTTCTGGCTCCACAATCACAGGTGGGTAGATAGATGGTTGGGGGCTGCGTCCCAGAAAGTATGACTGGAGCCATTCTCGCTGCCATACCTTAAACCAACTCATGCTCACATACACTCTTGGAAAGACAGGTGCATGCGTCACACATGTATGTCTTATTTCTCCATTTAAATTAACCCCAACCGGCCTCCCAAACAGCTATATGCACCGGCAAGCACACACTCAATCATTCATGGGAAGTCAGATGCTTCAGGATACAGTACACACACACGATCTACTACACAAGAACACTTTCCTCTCTGCAATTAGCAACATGGAAACAGTTCTCTTCCCTGCTGTCCTGCTGATGGCTGATTAACTGGGCAGTAGGAAGAGTGGGCCAGTTTCCCCCACAGCTTGGTGGGCTGCAGGGAGAGTAGTTGAGGGCCCTATGTGGCCCACCCCTGTTTTAAGGAAAGAAAAACTAATTTTCTTGCCATGGCAAACGAAAAACCAGTAAGTGAAGGAACAGGGTGCAAGTGTGGGTGGGGGCGTCAAAACTGAGCTACTAATTTACTTCCTTCCAAAGAACAGAAAATGGGGGAAATGCAATGGTAGCGATGTACGTGTCACTCATTCCACAACACTGCTGCCTGCTTTTGATAGGAGGAAGGCGGAGCAAATGGGTCATGAATTGCTGCCTCTGGCTTTGATCTCAAGGCAATTAAGTGGCAAAGCAGCTCCTTTACTCCAGATTAAACCTACTAAAATCAATGGGACTACTCTTGGAACTGCCAGATTGTTCTAAGACAGGCATCCGCAAACTGCGGCCCTCCAGATGTTTTGGCCTACAACTCCCATGATCCCTAGCTAACAGGACCAGTGGTCAGGGATGATGGGAATTGTAGTCCAAAACATCTGGAGGGCCGAAGTTTGGGGATGCCTGTTCTAAGAGCTTCACCTAATTCTTAGAGCTTTGTGTGATAGGCTAGGATTATTATCCCCATATTTCATTTTGAGATAGTGTCTTGCCTACGCTCAACAACTTAACTTCATAGCTGAGGTGTGATTTGAACCAGGGGACTGTTGTGCCCGTGTCCAAGCCTTCCAAATTAGGGTCAAACGTTCAGTACTTGATCCCAAATGCATTATAATTATATAGAGCACAGCAGAAGAAATAATCAGGCTTTCGCTGCCTAACCTCGTTTTCTGATGAGCTTGCAGACAGAAGCACCTCCTGCGCATCGAAGAATTCAGAGACAGATTCCGACATGGAGAGCCTGCTTTCGTTAGAAACTTGCTGGGAGAGTGGGAGACTGACATGGATCTGTTCACCTGCCTGCAAAAAGGAGAGAAAAAAACACACACATAAAATCCAGATGCCCTCACATGACAGAGAAAAAGCAAGAGCATGCCTAATCAAGATGTTTTATTGGACAGGTGTCCTGCTTCTTCCCTGCATGGCCTCTCCTTCCTCCTGGTTTGGAAAATAAGTTCTAGCAAACAGAGAGTTCAGGTTGAAAAGAAGCCATTTTGCAAGGGGAGCGCAAACAACTTCTTTCCCAGCTAACACTCTCATAATTCTCTCTCTCTGTGTGTGTGGACAGAGAGAGATGCCTTCCCTCAAGATTGTTCCTCTGCTGCAGGAAAACCCAGCATCTTCCAGCACTGAGATGATACCTTGTGTTTGATGGGGAAGGAAGGCCCACCACTCAGCTGGCACACTTCAGCTTCAGGCTTCTTGCATGGCTGCTTTAGCATGGCTGCTTTAGCACAATGCTCTCATGTCCTGAAGCCCGATCTTGTTGGTTTGCATGTAGGCACACACACAGGGGTGCCCTGCAGCAAAATGTTGCAGCTCATCATTCCCTATTAAAAGGAATGTTCTTGTTCCAGTTTCGAACCGTTCCTTCCTTCCCAACCTAGCATTCTACTGTGTTCTAGTTTTTTGTTTTGTTTTTTTGCAACTGTCTCTACCTTTTGTAGATACTGAACATGCTCAGTGTTCATCATATGTTTGCTTGCAGGGTGTTTTTTTGGGGGGGGGGGTCTTAGAGGGTTTTTAAGAGGGTGGTTTTTTTGTACTTCAGCAAATGAGCCTGCTGATATGTTCTTCTTGTTTCTCAGTGGTCCCATTTTGACTACAATCCTTTTGGCACTCACCACCTGCCTTTGTCATTAGGATGGAGCTTATCTATTTATCTGAAGCATTCTTTACCTTAGTAAAGGGGCCCCTGACCATTAGGACCAGTTGCAGACGACTCTGGGGTTGCGGCGCTCATCTTGCTTTATTGGCTGAGAGAGCTGGCGTACAGCTTTTGGGTCATGTGGCCAGCATGACTAAGCCGCCTATGGTGAACCAGAGCAGCGCATGGAAACGCCGTTTACCTTCCCACCGGAGCGGTTCCTATTTAACTACTTGCACTTTGACGTGCTTTTGAACTGCTAGGTTGGCAGGAGCTGGGACTGAGCAATGGGAGCTCACCCCATCACGGGGATTTGAACCGCCAACCTTCTGATTGGCAAGCCTTAGGCTCAGTGGTTTAGACCACAGCGCCACCCACACCCCACATTCTTTACCTTACCCTTCAGTCAAAAAGGTTCCCTTACCCACACTTTTCTACTGTACCCCAAATGAATACCAATCCAGTGCAGTGCCATTTCCTCAGATGGAACGGCCCACTCACTACCTGAGGGATAGTTCAGTTGGTAGAGTATGAGGGCTCTTAATCTCAGGGTTGTGAGTTCAAGCCCCACATTGGGCGAAAGATTCTTGCATTGCAGCTAGATGATCCTTGTGGACCCTTCCAACTCTACAATTCTATGATTCTAATCAAATTTAAAAGATGTAAATGTTTTCCTTAGTTCAGGTCTGGAGCTCACGTCTCCCTTAACCCTCTCCTGTAGCAAAGCTCATCCTCTCGCATTACACACAGTTAATAAGCTATGACTACAAGATTGGGACAAGAAAGAGCATAGCACCATGGGGAAGGTCACTCCAACTAACACAGAGACAAGACAGTGGCTATAGAAGCCCTGGAACTCCAATAATGGTTCAGGGCACTCTGCATTTGTAGCACTCAGCAACTTTTTATACAGTAGCCTCACACACTTATATCTGACTATCTAAATACACTTCAAAGATTCTTCTGCCAGTTTTCTAGTCTATAAAGCTGACTTCAAATGAAGGAGGCTCCGAAAGAAATTTCCACTTTTGTCCAAGCAGAAGGGATTCATTAGGAAAGCACATGGTAATGGTAAATGATGAAAAATAAAGGAAAAGGGTGTGGGTGTGTGAGGAGACACTGCAACTTTAATATCATCAAATACAGAGCGTTAAGTGAGACCAGAAAAAATTATCTTATGGTTTGCTTCATGTGTTTAAATGACATCTGCTTTGTCTCACTTGGAAACTGAGCTCTCCAGCATTTTGGAGCTCAGTAGAGGCTAAGGGAGGATTGGAAAGAGGGAGACCAGACCCTACACAAGCTTTCCTACTGGTTATAGGGCTTGTTATTCTGGGCAATCATTCTAACTTCAGTTAATCTATTTCAGCAAGGCAGTATTAAGAATAACTAGCGTTCTTAACAACGGCAGTACATGTGGACTAATGTATTTCCCTTCCATCTTTCCATATTTGAAGTGTGAGGATTGGTAACTTATTGAAGAACAGGGATGGAGAGTAGGAATAAATGAGTAATTCTCACAACGGAGGGATGCAAGAAGTGGAATGCCACCCAAATCGGAACTGGTGTTTTTCAACTTGTTCATCAAGGATCCTGAGTTAGGAGTGAGCAACAAACTTTCCAGGTTTGCAATTATCCCAAATTATTGAAGATGATGACAAGAATGCAAAAGAACTCCAAAAAAAGGATGCCTACAAAATGTTGAGCGAGTAACATAATGGCAAATGTGGTTCAATGTCGATAAATGTAAAGAGATGAACATTGTGGCAAAAAAAAAAAAAAAAACTGAAGTCATACATATAGTGATGGTGTCTGAGCTGAATGTGACTGGCTGGGAAAGGGATCTTGGGATGGTAGCAGATTGCTCAATGAAAATATTGACCCAGTGTGCAGCAGCTATGAAAAAGCTAAAAATCCATGCCAGAGATCATTAAGAAAGTGTCTGAAAATAAAATAAAAATGTGAATACTGTAATGCCTTTGTACGTGGTCATACTTGTAATACTGAGTACAGTTCTGGTTGTAACACCTCAAACATTTATTTATTTTTGGTAGAATTGGTAAAGACCAACCCAAATGATAAGAGCTGGAGCAACTCCCCTGTGAGGAAAGCTTACAATTATTTTAGGCTTTCTATAGTTTCTGGGGGGGGGGGAGCTGAGTGAAAAGTTTATTTTAAAAAATACACAATATGGAGAAGGTGGATAGTCAGAAGACTTTCTCCCTCTCTCGTAACATTAGAACCCAAAGTTATTAAATTAATCTGACTGGCGAGAGTTTCCAAAGCAACAAAAGGATGTCCTTCTTCATATCACACATATGTAGCCTATGAAATTTGCTACTTCCAGATTTGTGGTGATTGCCACTTGGCCAGATAGCATGACAAGGGGGTGAAGAAAACTCATAGAGGAGAAGGCTACCAGTCGGGAAGGCCATAGGCCAACCCTAGGATCAAATGCAATCTGCCTCTAAATACCTGTTGCTGGGGGTGGGCTGGGCTGTGGGTGAGGTTTATTGCCCTTGTGGCCTTCCAGGAAACAGAGGTAGTAGTGCACTATGGGAAAAAGGCCATGTGACTAAACTAGTCTGGTCCAGCAAGACTCTTCTTATGGATTCTTGGCTGCTTGCTTAAAAGGTAAAAGTAAAGGGACCCTTGACCATTAGGTCCAGTCGTGACCGACTCTGGGGTTGCGCGCTCATCTTGCGTTATTGGCCGAGGGAGCCGGCGTACAGCTTCCAGGTCATGTGGCCAGCATGACAAAGCCGCTTCTGGCAAACCAGAGCAGCACATGGAAACGCCGTTTACCTTCCCGCTGCAGCGGTACATATTTATCTACTTGCACTTTGACGTGCTTTCAAACTGCTAAGTTGGCAGGAGCTGGGACTGAGCAACGGGAGCTCACCCCGTCGCAGGGATTCAAACCGCTGACCTTCTGATTGGCAAGCCCTAGGCTCTGTGTTTTAACCCACACACCACCCGCGTCCCTGGCTGCTGCTTGCTTACTTAAATACAAATGCACCAGAAACAGGGCTAATTCTTTGACTGCTAACACCAAACCTTCCACTTCTCAGTTTTCCAAAAGGAATCTCACATGAACTATAGTTCATTACTATCATGAATGCTACTGGAATTTTTTTTTTCCTGAAATGAGCCTGATGCACTGCTTGCCAGCTTTGCCAAAGAGAATGATTTAGTCATTAGTGATAACCAGTGGGATTTGACTACTGTAAGTCCATTAGAGCAATGACAAAGTCTTACCTCATCAGGACTAGGGATAATATTTACACTGACAACCTGATCACAAATAACAGACTCTGAATGTATTCTGTTCAAGCGACTCCTTAGTTCAGCATTCTGGTTGATAGCCTTAAAATAACAAAAATTAAATATTTAATTTCAAATGTACAAGACAGCACAAAGCAGAGTCAAACCACTGCCGTACCCTATATTCAGGCCAGAACCAAAGTGTTATATTATATGGATGGTACTTCTAAGCAACTAACTTTTTTCTCCAACCATTAGTACTATGTCCAGCAGTTCTGGTTAGGTATGTTTCCAATACCTATCTCAAGCCAAATTAAACTCATTTAACTATTCTGGCTTTCTTCCATAGAAAAAAGTGCTGGTAATTTGGTGAGTACGCTAAGGATTCCTTGACAGAGGTCTGTATCCCTCCTCACTTTAAACAAGTTTATGGCCAAAAGCAAGAGGTGAAATAAATGTGATCAATTAAATTTATACATATGAGGAGCTGTGAAGATACGAATAGTAGTGGAGAAGGGGAGTTGATTCTAGTCAAAATTACCACCCAACGCCCAGCCTCTTTTCCACCGGTGAAGGAAAAGATATTAGGTTCCTACATCATTTTACATGGTGGGAAAGGAACATGGAGAAAGGATTATAAACCCCTCCTTTCTCCTCCAATCAAATGTACAGCTCATCCATAGTGACACTTCAGTGTTGTTGTTTTTAAGTGGAAACTGCTCCTACATCTCCTTGAGTTTGGCCCCAAGATTACAAACCCCCACACCTTTGCTTTGGAGTAAGCTACTTGGTGTGACTTGTTGTCTAAATATGCATGGGACTGGGCTGCCAGAAAAGTAGACACACCATTAGCCTTTCCTTGCTTTGTTAGATTCTATAAGACAATGAAAGAAGAAACCCTAGTTGTGTTTGCTTCAGGGGAACCTGATTATTTGGAAGACAAGCACCATTTACAGCAGATGGTTGTATGTTTCGCCACTGAAGCTGTTGTATTTGCTTCTGAATTCAATAATCACAATTCAGCCTTTACATTTATTTAAGGTCACCCAACAAGACCGGTCTATCCTCTTGAATACTCTGCGCAACTCGCACAGCAAAAACAATACTGATAAGTTAATGGGTCATGCTTATAATGCTTTAGCATCTCAACATTAGACCACTGATATTGTCCATAGTATATCATTCCATATTACTGACATAAATGAAGACGTAATAGAGGAGCAGAAATAGTTTACACTTCCCAACTCATGCCATAACCTACAGCAGGCAATGGAGGAATCAGATGGGTATGAGGTTCAGGCTATTTCGTCAGAAAGAGAACCTCTGGAGCATTGGTCTTCAACTGGTGGTTTGCCACAAGAGCGCTACCAGCACACAAATGTACACTAAAAGGTTAAGAAATGGGTCCCCAGATGCATGTTTGGATTAAAAGTGGATCCGGGGTCAGAAAAGGTTGAAAATACCTGCTCTAGAGAACCTAGCAATAAAACAGAGTTCTCTACCACGGTCTTAATCAGAGGATGACTCCTCTGCATATTATTTTTTCCCCTCCAGTTATGCAGACGTCAAATTCTGCAAAATAAGGCAAGAGCCCTTATTCAGCCAGATTCTGCAGAAAGGTGGAAGCTAGGACACTAGATCTGATCAGCTGGCACTAGTTCCTTGAATGGGTAACACACAGCTTTATCTCTGTAGCTGTCTTAGCAGCACCCCTAGGAACTGTCCAAGGTCCTGTTCCTATCTGCTTTCTGCTTTGACTGGCCACTGCCTGAATCCCCTGCTGTCTAATGATATTGGGCAAATAGTCACCAACCCTTATGCAAACAGGCAGGAAGAAGCAAACAAAGTAATTAATCAAGTAAACTGCATTTGTTTGCCCCGAGTCAAAATGAAAGTACTGCAACACGGAAAGTCAAAACTCTGCAGGTTTGCGGCAAATGAGGTAAAGTATGCAAAAATTTCAGATTATTTAATATTTAATTTGATTATTTTAAAAAGCCAGTCAAGTTTAATTCATTAGGTATGAATTTCGTTCAGCATCGGCAGATGTACCTCTTTAATTTAGACAGCACTACCCGTACTAATTTAAGTACTGTATTGCAACAGCAAAAAATAGAGCAACAGCAGTGAGAAAGCAGGAAGAGGACTGATGAGATTTTGGAAGGCAGTACTAGAGGTGCAAAGAAGTTGAGACTGCGAAAGACACACTCACTCACTCCCTCCCTCCCTCCCTCCCTCCCTCTCTCTCTCTCTCTCTCTCACACACACACACACACACACTTGTAAGGAATGAACATTTGATCTGCTAACCGGAAGCTTCTTTTTCTAATCTCAAAGATTTTAAGTTCTTCTACAGAAAATAAGCTCCTCATAAGAAGAGAAGACTAGAATTCTTGGGAATCCAGTGGATTCTACACTGGAAACAAAAATGCATGCTTTGCACAATAAGTTCTTGGCTAAAGCAGAATAAAAGGGGGGAAATGGTTTGGCCATTTCAAGATTTTAAATCAATTCTCATTACGAAAACCTTGCAAACACACGGCAATACTGCTATTAATTTGCACAGGACAGTGTTCCTGGTTCTTTAGAAACAAATATATTGGCAGCTGCCGTCTCCAAAGAAAGTGGCACTTGTACAGATAAAACAGAAGACAAGAGAATAGAATCCAAATGGACTCAAGAATTAGCATATGACACATACGATGAGCTGCTGTCTCCCCCCACTTGTTCTCTGCCTATCTTTTCCCAACGTAGAGAAAAAAGATCTATTCTGGATACCGAAGGAGACCGAAGAAAAAGAGGACAACTCAAGGAGACCATAGAATAAGCATGGCATCAGGTGACATAACAAGAAAAGGTGGCGACATTGTATGAAGCAGAATACTGCTGAGAGCAAGATGACAGAACAGAGGTTAAACAACAGAATACCATTATCCTGGTTAAGTGAAGCAGTTCATCTGATGCTGCAGTTCTCATTTATACTCTAGTGCATAAATCCTTAGCTCAATGAAGCTTTATAGTGAAAGCAAACTGGGTAGAAGCGCAGTTCTTCAAAGACTGAATTGAGTTCTGTCTGGTTAGCTGATCTGAAAATGGTGAAATTATCTTGTGTGTTTGTGTACATACATATGGACAAAGCTGGATAAAGCTACCAGGGTGGGTCAATGAGACTGGCCTCGGTTTCCTTCATTGAACATAATGCATAACTGGGGTGGGTGGATGTAGATTTTATTGTAAGATGAGGCAAGCTCAAAGATGGCAAGCACGCAGGATACTGCTGCTCCAACATTAATATATCCAATTTTTGCTGAAATGAGAATTAGAATACTACTAGGGGGTCCCAAAACCATAAAGTTAGTCCTGCTGCATGGCTCAATTTTACAGCTATAGACATACAAGTGATGCAACAGAAGGAACATACAAATACTTGAAGATGAACTGAGGCTGAAGTGGGGTGAAAAGTGATCTTTTATTTGATTAAAGTTTTTTAACAGAACCAGCACCCACAGACTAGTTTCTTTGTGATTATGCAGCACTGGACTCCTCAACCTATATTATACCCTGTATTGAACAAAATAATTCAAAATGTAACATGCTATTAATAGTGTACAATTTTGCATACTATCCCATGCTTTATTTCTATCTGGGGTTTTTTGTATTTTAAAAATATAAATGAAGAATAAAAAAATAACTAGTATCTGGACAAGAAGAAGTTGCCTTTATCTGTATTTTCCTTCTTCTTCATAATCCCTAACCCCATTATGTTTGAAAGTATAGGGTAGATCAGGACAGGAATTCATCAGCATCATCACATTTGATTTTGTCATTTGTTTTTAGAGAGTTATCTGGCATTTGTGGAAAGCAATGCCACAAATGGCATTTACCACCTGTGGCAAACAACAGTTACAAACCACTGGTATTTCCAAAACCAACCACCTGAAAACGTAGCCAATAGGCATGTAGGATCATACCTGCGAGAGGGATTGCCTGAGACACGTTATCTGTGTATTGTGCCCAGCGAAATCATGTTCTGAAACCATCTGCTTAAGCTTCTCCTTCTCTATCGCTATGCTGTTGAAGGCAGACCTCAGAAGAGAATGTACTGGGGAGAAAACAGAAACGTCTCTGGTAGACATCACAGGCCTCTGCATGCAACTTACAAAAAATATGTATCAGTGAACATTTTGCACAGTGCAATCCCCAATGCTACAGAAACAAGATGCAGATTTTGCAGGGCCGAGCCTATCACTTCCGAACTTCCATATGACCTACTTTGGATAACCACATATGAAAAACGGCCATTAGCCATGGCTGGAGTTTTGTCCTTATGTACACAGTGGAGCCTATGGTGCTATTGTTCCTCGCAGAATCAGTTTAGTCTATTTTTCTCTCATCAACTACGGCTATGTCTCAAATATTCAGGGTATTTCCACACACCCTGCAAAATAGGGGGAAGGGGGCGATGCGCCACTCAGGTCAAGTGTATTTATATTCTGTTCTTTAAAGCATATCTCCATGCTACATGATCATTGATCACTGTGATAATTCAAAGGGTTTAGTGCAAATAATAATAATTGGGGGGAGGTGTCTTAAATTTTAGACTATAGGAGCCAACAACTTGTACATCTTTGGCTCGAATTTTAAAACATGGCATAGCAAGTGGGTGCTGATCAGGTGGGAAAAAATGGCAAGGCATCACCTTGCAAACTTGCAAAATTCATACTGCAGGAAATCTCTTCCTAGCAACTGCATCAGTGTGTAAAGGACGTCTGAGAAGCACAGCTGAAATAGTTGAAAAGTGAAACACAAGGGATCTTTCGAAATTTAACAGGATAAGAGAGAAACCTTCGGCAACTGCACATTCAACTTGCTAGCTTCAGTTTCTCCCACAAATGAAATAATCAACACACACAATGCCTTGGCCTAAAGCTAGCCTACTCTGTATCAAGGTTATTTCCACTGAGATGCTGCTGTTGCAATTACCTTTCTGTGCCATGAGGCAAAACTCTTCTTGGAGTTTCAGGTAGTCCGTGGAGCTTTCCAGGGGGTCAGATGCATGGCTTGGAGGAGGCTGAAATTCGATGTCTGCACAAAGGTTAGGATTGGATGAATGCAGGCGAACAGGAGACATTGTAGCGCTGAAAGGAACCTAAATTGGAAAGCAACAGATACAAGGGACTGTATCTTTCTTCCACACAACATCTCACACAGCACCATAAGACTTTTCTCACTTTACCATAGCGCTTAATATTTATGAGTCGTGGAACTGTTGCCAAGAGGTATCTTTTTAATTTCCCTGAAATCAATGTTGATGCGTTATAAGCATTAATTTTTGAGGAACAGGATTTCAATTCAAACCTGTTGTTACAGCTTGCAACATAAACAAGGAACAGTGCTTTCTAAGTAAAGCCAAACACAACCAACCATGTATTCAGGGTGGGACATTAAATAATAGAGCTTCAAGTGTCTTCCAGAACTATTCAGCAGAAATCAGAAAAGTGAAGGGAGGCATTTTAGGAGAGAGAACTTTACTAAATTTGTAGTCTGGCCTTCCAAACATGTATGAAGAATGTATTAGCAGCTAAAAGAAGATTGAAACAGTACTATTCTCTCCAGCAAGCTGGAGAAATATGGCTAAACATCACCAAAGAACTATGAACAGATTTATGAAAGTGCTGGTACATCGGGAAATTGATATATAATATATTGCATTGGTACATCTACAAATCACAAAATGTGAAGTTAGATGCATTGGGTGCCTGTCTTTTAATGTAGAATGTCAATTTAATTTGTTGTATTTATCTACACACTGCACAAAAAGACATTGTGTATATACAAGGCACAGAGAGACAATCTTGAATCATGTCTTCAAAACATACCACCTTCACTTTTCAGTCCCTTCTAAGAAATATGTTTGTATATTTGTTTGTGTGTGTTTTCTCACATTGCTGTTTTTTGATTACACAGAATACACACAAACATATAAGCATCATGCACACATCTGCAGTGCTTTTTAAAAATAATATATAAACTATTCAGTGATGACATGCAAGACAAAATGCATTCAGCCCCAGGTGCATTCCACGGCCCAATGTTCAAGCATTTTTGTGAACGAATTTGCAACCCAATTCAGCACTTGAATATAAAGTCAAATGTTAAATTACATTGTTGTCCAAACAGTTCATGTAATTTAAATGTCAATTTCTTGCGGTGGGTGTTTAAAAAATATATTACATGCTTTTGAAATATTCTCAACAGGACCAGCATAAAAAGTCATATTACTTTACATTTCAACAGACAATGGATTCATTGGCCCTAGCCAGTGGGAATGTCTTAGAATACAATCTTCTCCAGTTCTTTCAGGAACCCGGACTTGCACAGTATATAATGTAAAGTTTTAATTCATCAGTTGAAATGTATTTTTGAGAGATTATACATCCTGTTCTGCCCATATACCTGTACTTATTGCAGCTCTTCTACTGCTACTCAGTCTCTTAACATTGGCACTTTATGTTAATACATTTCTTCCATTCAGCTATATGAAAAACAATAACTTTGAACCTGAGTTAAATTTAGATAGGAAAAAATGGAATGCCTCCCCCTTTTTGGGGGTTAAACAACAATCAAAAGGAGTGTTTTCCTTTCCCAGGGGTACTTCCAGTATTACCATAGGCATATAATATCCTTGTATTACAATTAGATTTCATACTAAATTAAAATTCTCTCTTTAACAATTCCTTAGAATAGCCTTTTTTTGGCAAACAAACTTTGATCTCAATTCCTGATCCACTTCCTTCAAGTTTGTAACTTTGCCCTTTTCAGATGAGATCCAACATGATGCCAAAGGATTGGACACCCCCCATCCTATCCTCTACACTGCAGCCAAAATCTGCTCCGGTTGTCAGGCCCTTCTAAATCTAAAAGATCATTATTTTTAAGCTGAAAGCAATCTCTTATCCACAAAAAGCAGGCTGCTTCATAATATATTTTTAGGTCGGGCAGGCCGTATCACCCTCTTTCTTTAAGATCTATAAGAACTGTGTGTTTTATTCTTGGTCTGTTTCCTGACCGGAAGGTGTATGAGGAAAGCTGTTCTCAGCCTTATACTTTCAAGCTGAGGTGGGTAAAACCTTGGCTCCAGTAGGCCTGGAATATACACATATTATAATTTTACGGCACATACATATGTATGTGTGGTATTAAGTGCATTCACAACATGGCTGCACCTTTCTCAGTTGCAGCACTGCCTTCCATATCAACTATTCGGCTGCTCTCCCCCCTCCCATCTCAAAGTGGATCCACTACAATTTTGTCATGCAGTGTCATTATCTGCTCACCCAGGAGATGCCTTAAAGCTACAGTTACCACCTTAATCTCCCACTCCATATTACCTATCCACCTAAAGAATGCTTCCAAAGGTGTCCTGTTCAGCTCAGCTTCTTTTCTCAACCTCCATTTTCAGATTTCACAAGCTTTCACAAGCTCCATTTTCAGATTTCAATTGTCGTATCCTTTAAGACCACTAATGTTAATAATAGCTTTAATTCAAGGCTTAAGCTTAGTATATCCAAGGTCATAAACCTTTTAACCTGGTATCTAGATCAGCGATTCTACTGCTTGAGCGCTCCGGAATTGGGCTTTCTCACCTGGGGGAGGGATCGCTGTTTGTTAGCGCCTGAGGTCTCCTTCCCAAGCCTCCCGTTCTGGTCTGGGGGAACCCTTCCACACCGCAGCTGATCCTTACAGGTTCAGGACACCCTCCTGAGCCTTCTTGCGGGTTGTGAAACCCTACAACCCCCGCTTTACCCCGTTGGTGAGTGTGCGTCTCACAGAAGATGCAAAACGCGCTTCCGAAGTCGATCCGCGGTGAACCGGAAGTCAAGTGTTGGTTATGATTCAGTGTGGTTTATGGATTGAGTGTTGCTGGGGCAGTGGTGGTTATATCATTTTATTGTACTGATTTATTCATTTATCTGAATGCTATCCTGGCATAGTATGCAAAGGGTGGGTGGTAAATTAAAATAAATGTGTTCATCCCTTGAATATTAACATCATTTTCTCTCAACATGCAATTTGGCTTGAGTAGCAATTTGTTATTTCAATGAAATATCAAGGGCCTCTTGCTAGCCAACTCTCAGGTATCCTCATTTCCTGACAATTCAGATTCATTGTGTCAACCTTATGCAACCATGTCACCGTAGGCCAAAGTAAATATGTCTACTTTCATTTGAACTACCGAATTAGGGGAACATTCTGCTATTCCAACTCTTCAAAGAAGCCAAATAATACACACTTTGATTTATTTACTTAAATTTTCCTTCCACTGGAAGTCTAACTGTTTTTTAAAAAAACAAAGTAAAATACAATTGGTGTGGCAGTAATATGACTTTTTGAGATCATGGAACATAAATGAAACTTATGCAAAATAATATAGCATGACTGAATTTATTTATGGACCTGGTAACTACTATACAGTACTTCTCTTCTGCTTTCTTGATTAAAACAGTCACTTAATAGAATTACAGAGTAAGACCCTCTGAGTGTTTTTTTATAAAAAAAAATACTTACTCTCAAATGAGCATTGGAACCTTAAACATATATAATCACTTTCCTAGTTATACTGCATAGTATAAGCATATGTCATACTTTGATATTTTTATTATTGTTGGTTTGTTATTTTATTCTTTTTTAAAATATTTGCTGTCAGCCATTTTGGACACCTCCATATGGAGTCAGAAAGCTGGTTATAAATTTTATTCTAAATAAGTATAAATAAGTATACTAACAGGATAAAGTCAGGCTCTGACATCACTTAGCATGGCTTCTCGTGTATCATTTCTCTGCCAAAGTCCATCCTTTTTTATATACATGGTGCCTCCTGTTATGCATATTTTATTTGTTTGATTATTTCTACCCCACCATTTGATCCAGAAGCGTCCCCCAAGATAGCTTAAGTAAAATAATCAAATATAATTTAATTAAAGCTCTCATTTCCTTTTGCATACTCCATTGATATGGGGCAGCCATTTCCCTCAAACCCCAAATTCTCATTGGCTGCTCCTATCCTCCCTCTTTCACTCTGCTAAGGACAAGAAATGGGGAGGTCAATTGTCTTGTTGGGTATTTCTCGCTCTTTCTCCACACCTAGATGCTAATGACCATCCAACAGTGGTTGAATGGTCATTAATCTCAGCATATAGAGAAAAGCATGTGCAAACAGGTTAAACACAGTTATTGGTATGTTTTTTGTTTTTTTAGAGTTCTCTGAGGAAAAGGCTCCAAAAATAACCACACCATGAAAAAGCAGCGGCAAGACTGCTTTTAATCAACAGTGAAGACATGCTACCAGAGAGAACTCCTTTTCACTCTTTTGCACATAGCAAAGTGCACCATGCATACAAAAACAAAACAACCAAAAACCAGACTTTGGCTCAGGGAGCAGTGTCCAAAATGGTTACACACTAAACATACAGCTAAACATACACATTTTAAGCTGGAATCATTTAGACCTGAAAGTGCTTAAGTCTGGCTAGATTTTGTACAATGTTTGTTTCCCCCTTTTTACTTGGTTGCACTGTAAATATGCACAAGTTAGATGGTTTGTGAGCCCACAAACACTTAAAGAAGAAGTGACACAGCTTAGCCTTCCAACCTCACCCTTCCCACGCTCCCCAGAGTGTCATGAGCGCCACCTGCACATCTACATCAATGTCTGCAGCTTCCCATCTTTAAAGCTTCTATGCGCCTTGACTGTTAAATCCACTCACTGTTGTAGCCACTGCATCTGCTAGTCTCTGGCGACGCCGTGCGGTACTGAACTGGCCTTTCAGTGGTGTCCCTTCCTGACAGTGAACGGGAAAAGAACAGGGAAGCAGAAAGAAGGGGGAAAGGATGATGGCAACTCAAGAAAGGTGGTCAGAGAAAAAGAGGAGGTTCTTCCAACTTTTTTACTTCTACAAAGGGCCAATCTGCAGTGCAATTGAAGAAGAATTGAGGAAAGGGGAGTCACCAAGTTGCTCCGCTATGTGTACCTCATCCCCAGTTAGCCCATGATAAGCTGCACAGAGTAGGTTTCTAACTCAGTTCATCACAGACTGTCTGACAATTAAGACACTGAAGAAACCACTGCAGCACCACTTACCCAGCTGCTATAATGTGACAATTCTTCTTTTGCAAACATGTGGAAAGTCATTGGTCTAAATACAGTAGTCCTAATAGGAAGAAGCATAAACTTTTTGGCATCAAATAGTGTGGTCTAAATCCAGCACAAAGCGATGGTTGCTTAAGGCCATTGAAATCACTTTGTGTTGAATTTAGGGCCTATGCTTTTCTTATTCACACACGTGCAAGATACATTAAGAAAAATTGGCTACTAAAAAGTTCCTGGTGGCATTTGATAGTTGTGAACTACAACTGCATGTCCATAATGTATGCGTGTTATTTGGCATGCAAAAAAACCCAACAACAACAGGAGGCTATGGGGTGAAAAGACGACAAAAATCCCAAATATGGATACGGTTCAATTACATTACACAATGTAGCGGAAATCACCCAGAATGTTGTTCTCTCAGCATGGACGTCTACTAGACGTAAGCTAACTAAAGGTGTTTGGGAACTAAGTATTTCTCTGCATAAAACTTTATGCCACCTGAGATTGCAATCTGTTTTGGATTTCATGCTACAAGTTTCACCCAGACCGGCCGTTCAACATTCAACTCTTTACTTCTGAGTTGCTATTGTTTTCTTGAATGATCAACCTATTCATTCATTCCAACATATTCTGCATTATCCCTAAAGCAATGTCAAGGATGGCAGACAAGCACTTATTTAAATCACTGTCTGCAGGCTGTACCTTCGAAAAGAAGTGAGTGATTTATAACAGTCCTTCAACATGCCATTAAAAATCCAAGTGGCACTCTAGAGTAAGCAGTTTTGCAAGGGAATAATAATAATAATAATAATAATAATAATAATAATAATAATAATAAATTTAATTTATACCCCGCCCTTCCCGGTTCAGAAACTGGGCTCAGAGTGGCTAACCACAAATTTAAAACACTTAATTACAATACAACATAAAAACAGCATAAAATACAGTATAAAAGCAATCTTCATGAAAAGGGAAGGGGGAGGGAAGAGAAGGGGAATAAAAGATCAGGCTAAATTTAAATTGAAGGCCAGGCAGAATAACTCTGTCTTACAGGCCCTGCGGAAGGAGGTTAAATCCTGTAGGGCCCTAGTCTCAGGGGACAGAGCATTCCACCAGGTCGGAGCCATCACTGAAAGGCCCTGGCCCTGGTGGAGGATAGTCTGACTTCCGGGACCTCCAAACTATGGTTATTCATAGACTTTAAGGTCCTCTGCGGGGCATACCAGGAGAGGCGGTCCCGTAAATACTAGGGCCCTAAGCCACAAAGGGCTTTAAAGGTCAAAACCAGCATCTTAAACCTGACCATATACTCCACCGGGAGCCAGTGCAACTGGTAAAGCACTGGGTAAATATGCTCCCTTGGAAGGGACCCCGGGAGGAGCCTTGCTGCAGCATTCTGCACCTGCTGGAGTTTCTGAGACAGTTTCAAGGGCAGCCCCGCGTAGAGCGAATTACAGTAGTCAAGCCTGGAGGTGACGGTCGCATGGATCACTGTGGCCAGATCGGGGCGGGAAAGGAAAGGGACCAACTGCTTGATGTGGTGAAGGTGGAAAAATGTCGCCTTGGCTGTTGCTGTAACCTGCGCCTCCATGGAAAGGGAGGTGTCAAGGATTACACCCAAACTTTTAACGGAAGGCATTGGCACTAATTGGACCCCCGCAAGAGAAGGGAGTTGGTCCCTCATCCCCATGCCATTCCGACCCAGGCAGAGGACCTCTGTCCTCGAAGGATTTAGTTTCAATTGGCTACCATGAAACCATCCAGCCACAGCTTCCAAGCGTAGCTGTCAACCCTCAGATTTGGGAATGAGGAATCCTATTGGGCTGTCAACTGTCGGATATGAAAGTAAGGGCGCTGAATAAGGGAATTTCCCACAAAAAAAGGGAAAGTTGACAGCACTGCTTCCAAGCATCTGGTCAGTGTGTCCGGAGCCGAGTCAGTGTGGCCATCCATCAGCAGACAGAGCTGAGTGCCATCAGCATATTGGTGACAACCCAGCCCAAAGCTCCAGACAATCTGGGCAAGGGGATGCATAAAGATGTTAAAAAGCATCGGGGAGAGGATTGCGCCCTGCGGCACTCCACACACCAAGGAATGGCGCAACAACATCTCCCTCCCTAGCGCCACCCTCTGTCCCCGACCAGAGATAAAAGAGCACAGCCATTGTCGGACTATGCCCTGTATCCCCACGTCGGTGAGGCGGTGGTCCAGAAGATCATGATCGACCATGTCAAAGGCTGCTGACAAATCTAAGAGAATCAGCAGTCCTGACCCGCCTCCATCCAGTTGTCTACGGAGATCATCTGTTAGGGTGACCAGAACCGCCTTGGTCCCAAAACCAGGACGGAAAACGGACTGAAATGGATCTAAAACCGATGTTTCCTCCAGAAACCTGCCAACCTGTTCAGCAACCGCTCTCTCAATTACCTTACCCAGATACGGAAGATTCGAAACTTGGCAGTAATTGAATAGATCTAAAGCAGGCATGTCAAACCTGCGGCCCTCCAGATGTTTTGGACTACAATTCCCATCTTCCCCAACCACTGGTCCTGCTAGCTAGGGATCATGGGAGTTGTAGGCCAAAACATCTGGAGGGCCGCAGGTTTGACATGCCTGATCTAAAGGATCTAATGAAGTTTTCTTTAAGAGTGGACACACCACTGCTTCCTTCATCTCCCCAACCAACTTTTTTTTAAAAAAACCCAAAACATTTTGAGTGGTTTTCTTGAAGGCAACCACACAACTATGTATATCCACGGGCAACTGAAGATAGGGGACAAAGTATGTACCACAACTCCCACCTCTGCTGGTAAGCTCTGAAAACGTTCCCTATTTCAGGCTTGCTCAGGGCTTTGTATGAGATATTCTTTTCTCAGTCCAGGAGGAGGGAGCAAATCTTAGGCATGCAAAGATCCTCCTAGCTTTTTACTTTGTCAAGTTGTCCCTCAATTAAAAGAAGTGAACAGATAGGAGTTCTGGGATATCCCAGGTACAGGTAAAGCTGATAATGTGCAGGATGAGGTAGTCCTTTTTGTCCAAGAACAGGGCAGGAAGAAGAGGCGAGAGCATGCAAGAGCCACAGACTCATTCACTCTCTCCTGGGTTAAGAGGTTCAGTTTAACTAGGCTCTCAATCATAACCAGGAGCTTCTCTTTCGGTTCTTGTGAGCCATACATGAGAAACAGAACACCACGTGAAACAGAGAGCAATGTGTTCACAGGCTGAATATACCAATATGGTGTTTTTTCACATGGCTTTCCAAGGCCTCTGCTTCCCTCCCTCTCTTTAAGGCTAAACAGGCCTTCAAATTAATTTCATTCAACATGAAAACAAGCATTAGCAAGTCAGAATGGTCCCGTGAAGCTGTTAACATAGGACAGGGTCCCCAAACTAAGGCCCGGGGGCCGGATACGGCCCAGTCACCTTCTAAATCCACCCCGCGGACGGTCCATGAATAAGCATGTTTTTACATGATTAGAATGTGTCCTTTTATTTAAAACGCATCTCTGGGTTATTTGTGGGGCCTGCCTGGTGTTTTTACATGAGTAGAATGTGTCCTTTCATTTAAAATGCATCTCTGGGTTATTTGTGGGGCATAGGAATTCGTTCATATTTTTTTTTCAAAATATAGTCTGGCCCCCCACAAGGTCTGAGGGACAGTGGACTGGCCCCCTGCTAAAAAAGTTTGCTGACCCCTGACACAGGACTTGGAGCAGAGATAAGGAAATTTAAATTAGGATGCAAGCTTTTCTGACCAATCTGCATTTCCTTCAAATTATCAGTGTTCCTTCTTTAAGAGAGAGAGAGAGAGAGAATATTTTAAGACTCTAGCAGCATGTGAATCTCACAAGGATCTAGTAAGAACTAATGGAAACTACAAATTCTCTTTTTAAAAAAAATGGTACTAAATTATAAATAAACATACCAAGAGTTGCAAACTTTACAACATGGAAAATTCAGTTTTAAAATGTTGCAGCACCTCTTCTCTTATAACCTCTTGAGTTCTTATATTTTCTGGTTGCATTGGAAAGCAATGAACCCGACTACTGTCTGCCTGTGCAAAACTTTGTGTCAAAACTTCTAAAGCAATCCAGGAGTTTGTGGGTCATTTGTACACACCTCTGGATTAAAGCCTCTATGAGAGAAAAAATATTTGAAAAGGAAGGGTGGTCAGAAGGCAGACTGACCAGCTTCTGGGGCTTTAGACATGAGGTGGGGATTTTGTTGGAGGATGGAAATTGTACTCCGGTAACATATGGAGGGTGGCAGGTTCCCCACCGTTGCTTTAGAGTTTCTGAGATTTTGGAACATTCTCTGGAAATTTCATCTCAATGAGTCACTCTTTCATTACAGCCCAGAGAAAAGGGGGGGGGGGTTTACATAGGAAGAGAGAGAGAGAGAAAGAAAGAAACTGGCTGACATTTAAAAGAATAAAGCCTGGTAAAATTGAACACTTAATTCAACAAACATGGACCCTCCACTGCAAACAAGAAATGAAGTTTGTTACACAAAAC
The DNA here is from genome assembly GCF_965207765.1 of Zootoca vivipara. Classification (NCBI taxonomy): domain Eukaryota; kingdom Metazoa; phylum Chordata; class Lepidosauria; order Squamata; family Lacertidae; genus Zootoca; species Zootoca vivipara. The sequence goes on along the minus strand of NC_142582.1, from coordinate 21,362,522 downwards.
GCTCTGCATCTAGTTAGCACTTCAGAAAACAGACATTACTACCAATGACACAGAAAAAATGTAAAGAACAGCACAGAAGGTAGGTGCTACATTACCTACAAAAAGCTTCATTTGTCATGTGTACCATTTTGTTAAATCACTGGTTTCTTCTTCCAGAAAATATTTCAAGAAAAAACTTTCAAGAAAACTGTGGTGAAATTTGAAAACATGAACTCAGTACCTGAAGCTGTATTTTAGCATCTTTGCTGACACTTTTTGTTCTCCATCTTCTTGTGACACGCTTGTCTTTCTTATCTACACAATTAGCCTATATAGTTAAAAGCAACAAAGCATTGTGTTAAAAGCTCATACAACCAACCAACAAAGACGATACTGGGAAAGTTAGTAACAAGAATCTTGGTGTTAGTTTTCAGCAAATAAAAATATGGTAAGAATGCTAACCCAGGATCTCCATAAAAAAGCAAACAATGTGTTATTTTAAAACAAATTTAAAAGCAAACTAACTTTGGAATGCAATTCTAAAGTCATTTACTTTAGACTTTTCTGCCTAAATTCAGTGAAAGGATCCTTGCTTCCATAGGACACTCATTAATGTGAAACAAAAACAAATAACTGAATATTAAATTACTGGAACAAAGTATCTTATAGAACAAAGGTTATGGAAATTTGTAATGGTTGCAGTATTTACAGTCCTCACAGAACTGGATTATAGCAACAAGTTATTCTGCCCATGCTTGGATATTTCATAATTGAATATAGAGTTTCTAAACTTGACAATACTATGCAGGCTGACAACTGGTTTCCTCTAGGAACCATGTTTTCTATAACAAAACACATCATTATTTTTTAAAATTTGGATTTCAAAACTTACTTACCTGCATATCCGTGAAATTTGGAGCTGACTGAGTCCTCTGAAGTATTTCTAAGTTTTGAAGAATTTTACTGAGTTCCACAAGGTTTGACTGGCAGTGCGTAAGGTCTGACACAAATCATATTAAAAAAAAGTACATTAGTTACCTTGGTCAAGATTTTATTTTTTCTGTGGTATCTCATACCTTAAATAGGATTAGATAATCAGTATAGTAGCACAAACACACAGTTTGGGGTGTGTGTGTAACTTTTAGCTACGCTTTGCATAGGCATAATAAATTATGCCCTAAATGAGGGACTCAACATACAATCCCTGCACTATTTCAGTCTTCTTAATCCAGGCTCCAGATAATGAACTATAAATCCCATCAGAGCGACCCTTAATTCCATAGGGTATACTCTGAGTAAAAGTTACTTGAATACAACCCAACATGCTGGATGTAAATAATTAGGCAAAAGAAAGCTAAAAGCACATTTCTTGCCAATTCCTTTTAATTATTGCACTGGTTTTTGGTTGGGCTGGGCAATCTCCCCCCCCCCAATCTTGATTAGCTGTTTTATAAAGATCAGCAGTTCAATATACTGCCATAATGGCCAGCAAGCAGCCATACCTCTGCCATGACTCATCTTCATCAGATAAAAAGCACTCAGAATATTGGTTGGTTAAATCTCCATTTTCTGTTAACTGTCAACTTACTGAGTATTGTAAGGAACATGTGTTATTGTAAGGAACATGAAGCTGCTGTGACATGTTGGTTAGTGGAATACAGCCTCAGAGCGGCTTAGCCAAGGGAATATGTCCTTCACTATGGGCTCTAGAAGTTGGCTGTCCATTATCTATTCTAGACCAAACTTTGGGTCCCCAGCTGTTGTTGCACTACAACTGCCATCAGCCCCGAGCACAGGTCTTGTTACCTAGGGATGATGGGAGTTGTAGTCAAACAGCAGCTGGGAACCCAAGTTGGAGAAACACTGGCTAGACCAGTCATCCCCAAACTCGGCCCTTTGGACTACAATTCCCATCATCCCTGACCATTGGTCCTGTTAGCTAGGGGTGATGGGAGTTGTAGTCCCAAAAGAGCTTGAGGGACGAGTTTTGGGGGTGCCTGGGTTAGACCATTCGCAGCATGCCATAAAAACTACAGATATAACATTAAAAACTAATCAGGAACCCTCATTAAAAACAAAACAAAACAATAGCTCCCAGATACCTTGACACAAACTACCGTAGATAGATTTAGAAAAAGGCTAGTGCCAAACAATGTTAACCTCCATTTGTAACCTGAAAGTCACCATAGGCAAGATTCATTGTGACCAGAAGTACCAACAGATTGCCCTGAAATAGTACCCCCCTTTTATTTTATTAGTTATTAAATTCATATGCTGCCCTTCATCTGAAAAGCACAGAGTGGTCACAAAATACGTATTAGCAAAAAACAGTAAATCCACCCAACAATTGCATATAGGGAAATATGAATAGTACATGGGAACTATCTATTAGCCAGAAGCAGAGTACCTATAAATGGAAGGAAAGAAGATTGACTAGAGACTGACCTTCTGCACACCTGTCCATCTCCTCAGAGTCTTGCAACCAAGCAACTACTTTACTTTGGCCAGTGGTACACGTTGCGGGGAGGCTGTTGCTGCAGGTAATAGATGGCTGCCATGGGAAATTATTCTGTGCGACCTAAAAAAAACAAACCCCAAAGATTCGAAAATTGTATTACTGAATACCAGGAGAAAAATGGCTTATGCTAAAATCAAACCATTGGACAAGAAACAAATGATATCCCGTTTGAAAGGAGGCATGTATGAATTCAGCATCTTAGCCCAGTGGTTCACAAACTCCCCACCACCATTTGAAAATTGATGGTGGTCTTGGTTTTTCTGCCTGTTGTAACAATTGTAATGCACTATGCTGGGTGCTTCACTGTTTTTAATTGTATTTTCATTGCGTCCTTTATTTCTTTTAATGTATTTTATTGTAATACAATTTGCATTCCATAGAATTAAAACTGCGACACAATAAAATACAATGTACAGGACAAAATAAGCAATAAAAATACAATTAAAAATGATTATGTATATCAAATGTGGACATGCCGCAAACCACCTGACTCAAGCTTGCGGTCCTCTGGGGGACCACAATTTGGTAGCCCCTTTTCTAGTCCACATAAAACATCAATAACAAGCAGTTCAGCAGAAAGTGGCAAAAGCAGGGAGTATTTGGTTATTCAGATTCCTCTTCACTTCACTAGTGCTATCAATAATGGCACGCATTTCCTAACGGACGACAACGGTTAGAAAATGTGGTGAATTATTAAACAAGTATTATGAACATCAAGATGGAGATCTTCAGATCAGAGACGTTTTATACCTTGGCCTCTAAGGCAGCAACATTAGCAGCTGGTGAAGATTCAGTAGTTGGCGCTGAAGGGAATATGTGGAGTCCGGCATCTCGTGGTGATCGTACAATCTCGTTCTGACGGTATAACCTGTGGTGGCGCAGCCTCGATACCCAAGCATCAAACGAGTCCTGGGATTTTACCTAGTGAGAACGGGGAGCTCAGTAATAGTACCTGACTGTTTCAAATTGGAAAGAAAACTAATGGGAGACATTGCTTACTTTCAAATGGTAAATATGCTCTTCAGTGTCAAGGTCTATCCTCCGAGCTTTCTTTTTAATCGACATAACTGACAAGCCAACATCTATGCTCCCGTGAACCTTTCCTTTCTGAGTCTGAAAAATAAAAATGAAGAGAAAACATTGCCAATGAGCTGGGGAAAATAAGGTCATTTATTTATTTAAGTATTTATATACCACTAAATCATAATATATATATATTAAAGCGGCTTACAACATTAAAAAAAGATAAAAACCATACAATAAAATTTATGGTGCCCAATTGAAATATGTTGTTTACTAGGTCAGAAACATCAGAAATTATTATTAGATGGGGAGAAAACGAAAACATCACTTTTCTGGAAAGGGCATCATGAAGATAGGAATGCATTGCCCTTTGATTTCCCAATAAACACTTTCTCCATGGCTAATTCTAAAAAAAAAAGGGCTGCATTTCATATGCTACATTAACATTTATTAGAATCTCTGCTTGTTATAGACTACACGCTAAAAGCTGCAGAAGATAAAAGAAAATTAAAAGATATAACTAAATAGTCCTTCACCAAACAAAACATTCTTCTCTTCTCCTTTTTCTACATCAATCATCATCAAAGGAAATATTAATTATAATATTGGATTTTTATAATGTTACCTTTAAAACACGCTCTAGTATTACTTACATCAATTGGCGACTTTGAATATTTCAACATTCCGTTATCCAAGACAAAAAAGCGCTACGGGGGGGAAACAATTTGTAAGAGGTCAAATAAAATCTGGAATATGTAAAATAATATATCTAATGAAGACAAATGTCTGTTCCTCGTGGTTACCAAATGACGAGCACATAGCAGAAACCATGCTGACAAGACATCTTGCTTCCATTACACAGCCTCGATATGACGACCCTCTGAGCCACTAAACTTTGTATGCCTTACAGCAGGGTTGAGGAACCTGGGGCCCAGGAGTTGAACACAGGACTCTGTGCCTTTTTATCTGGCTCTCAGGACTGTTCCCAGCCTACACGTCATCTCTTCCTCAGCCCTGCTCTACTCTCAACTCAAGTCCTTCTGTCTGGCTGGAATGCGTCCTTGAAATATGCTCTACCCTAGGCTTCCTCAACCTCAGCCCTTGAGATGTTTTTGGCCTACAACTCCCATGATCCCTAGCTAGCAGGACCAGTTGTCAGGGATGATGGGAACTGTAGTCTCAAAACATCTGGAGGACCGAGGTTGAGGAAGCCTGCTCTCCCCACACCTCTGACTCCATCCACCACTGGCAAGTTGCCCTGTGAAGTTGCTCATGAAGAAATGCAGCGCTTGGGCTGAAGAAAGCAGACCACCCATGTTTTACAAACATGGAAAGCAGGCAACCCACCACCAACTGCCATGCCCCATCTAGAACTCTGGCCTTGAAGTCCAAACTATAATGGAGATGACCTAACAGGAAACAAAAGACCTGCATATGGCTCCCACTGTTACCTTCCCTGCTATCTCTCTCTCTTTTTAAAGCCACTATGACAGATTGTAATTAGGAGCAGTGCCCTCAAAAAAGAGAGAGTTTGTTTAACCTTGTGCTCTCTGGCTGTTCTCCTCAAAATTTCCCCTTACCCAGTTGCTTTTCCCCTGCATAAAACAGCAGGGCATGATTTGAAAGAAACAATAGTGAGGGTGGAAAGGGTCAAGCATATTGTCTCATTGTTTCTCCCCTCACCACAGACTCCTGAGGATGTAAAAAACAGTGTTGGAAGAATGTTGCATTGAATGTCTAGTTTGGTCCTTAAGCCATCCATTGAATTCATCAAATTCAATTTCCCAGTTTTCTGGAGTTGAGTATCCTGACTAAACAATGCACGTATGAGAAAAGGCAGATAAATGCTTAATAGCTTCCTAGCAATACCAGCAGGTATCTCAGCTACAAGAACTGCAACTGTGTAGTAACAACAACAACAACAACAACAACAACAACAACAAGACTAAAGCCAACGTAGCTAATAAGATAAATATGCAAATACAATCCTTTAGTGTGAAAACAGGGATTGGCTGATTCTGGAGCATAGCAATCTGCCACATATGATAACGACCCTTTGCTTTTTAATCTATAGTAATAGATAATCTATAGTAATAATCTATAGTAATAGATAATCTATAGTAATAGATGTTTAAGGATGTTTAAGGATGCCTTACCTTGTGCCAACCTTTCAAAGGCCATTTCCTCTTCTTCAGCATGAATCCTTCATGTTTGTCTGGCTTCTGGACATTGGTCTGCCCAATTTTGAGGCCTTCTATAATTTCCCAGTTGTCTGGCTCCTGAAGGAAGAAGAGTGGAGGAAAAACACCAACAAATTATGTGAGTTGAGTTCAATATTATCTGAAACACTTGCACTGTGTTGGATGAGCAGCGGCAGATCTTGGGGTCTCAAATTTCATTGGTGCCCTGTGTGATGCCAAAATCCAGTGCCCTCTTGGTATATTGCCAAAACAAACTTCAAACGAGTCTTTAAACAGGGCCTTGAAGCACATTCTTGAGGCACGCCTAAAACATCAACTTAGCAACAAGAATTCTCCCCAGCAACAGATTGCTGGAGAGATGCAGTTGAGTGTGAGGCAGTCAAGGGTTGGTCACATAGCTGCCAAGTTATCCCTTTTTTAAAGGGATTTTCCCTTATGCTGAATAGGCTTCCTCGCGAGAAAAGGGAAAACTTGGCAGCTATGGTTGGTCATTGAAGCTGCCAGAATATATGAAAGTCTGTGAACCTGTCTCTCTGGCCAGATAGCTGAAGGGAGCAGAGATCTGTATATAGTTCTGTTTCTTATTTTATATGTAGACCAGTAGCATTGTGCAACTTCTAATGTCTAAAAGACTTTAGAGAATAACTGCATGGGTGAGGTGTTTATTCCTGTCACAGGAATTCACCAAGAGAGGCCTGGACTGCTGCTGCTGTGAAGACACAGGGAAACTTTCTGAGTAAATCTGCTGAGACGAAGGAAGCCCAAGAGTTGGAGTTCACGCACTAACATGCCCCCCCACTCCATTCTAAATCATAGTTGCAGCACCCCCAAGGCTGTGAGCCCAGTGTAATCATATTGGTCACATTCTCCTAAATCCACCTCTGGTCCGAGCCATATCTTCAAACCATTAAGGCTGCAATCCAATGTTCATTTCTATAAAAATAAGTCCCACTGAACTCAGTGAGACTTGACTTCTGAGGCCAGCTACTCAGTACTGTGTCAAGACCCATCAGCGATGTTATTCTCCCCAACTCTGCAAAGGGAACTCTTTCAAATCAGAGTGCATGGATCAGATGGAGACAGAGTGGACTGGCTGGCTCAACTTTCATAAACTGTTCCAGTCTCATGCTGTTTTATAAATTGCATGCCCTTTCTAGAAGCTCACAATAAGGAATAAAAAGGGGTTACTGTTAAAAGAGCTTCTCTGCATGAGCCTGCTAGTCACTAGGCTGTTCTCAAAAGGCTTCACTGACAAAATTAGCCCCGAGATGCACTCTTTTCTCACGAGAACCAAAGGGTAAAAGCTTGGTTTTCTTCTTTAAAAAGGCCATCATAATCTGATCTGCTAAAAAGCAGTTCTTCCATGAGGTTTGTTGGCCACGTTCACACCATTCATTTAAAGCACATTTATAACACTTTTAACAGTCATTGCTTCCCCGCCCTCCAATCCTGGAAACTGCAGTTTACCCCACACAGAGAGAGAGCGCTATAATTCCCAGCACCCTTAACAAACTACAGTTCCCAGGATTCTGTGAAGGAGGCCATGTGCTTTAAATGTATGGTAGGGAAGCATACAGAAGCTGCTGGCACAAGTTTGTGGCTGAGCAACAGTCACACAGGGCATTACTGCAAGCACCGGAACTGTCTTGTGGTCTTCAGATGAAGGGTGGCATACAAATTTCATAAATGAATATAAACTCTTTGTGGAGGTATCCTCAACCTTCTCAGATGCAGGGCCCACTTTTAACCCAAACATGCATTTGGGGATCCATTTCTTAATCGTTTACCACTTATTTGCATGGTGGTAGTGCTCCTGTTGCGACCCACCTTGGATCAGGTTCCAACCCATTAGTGGGATGCAAACCATGAGTTTTGAAGACCAGAGAGCCAGTCCATGGGAATAGTGCCATTTGGAGTTTTGGCAACAGCCATATCATAACATAGGTACTGTGCCTAAACCATCCTTCATTCTTTTAATTGTTACATATGACAAACCTTTTATTGTTACATACTTCAAAATAAAATCAAGGATTAAAAAACTGAAAGTGATCGATGAAAAAATCGAGAATTGACTGAAAGCTAACGGTCTTCCTTCCACATATGTGATCAGTATTTACAAAATTTACAATGATTAGTTATATAAACAAACTCAACGAAACAAGCCAATGTATTGAAAAAGTTTTGCACAGCAAATTCTAGTGCAGACACCGTGAACTTAACTTACTTTAGATACAGCTACTGGTTCATTTTCTAGCAACTGTTTGCCAAGTACCGGATCTGTGCTTCCAGAAGAAAAATTCCGCTCTAACACATGGCCACTCTAAAACAAAAAGAAGAGGAGTCAATTCTAAACCATAGAAGGTATATTTTCTGCATACAAACCAGAGACCAATGGCTGGCATAGTTCATAGAAGAACACCCCATTCCTTGAAACAACTTACCAAATTTTCCTCCGCTGACTCTTATAGTTCAGAAATTTCTACCCTTCTGTATTTTACACTTTAATACCACCTTACGTTCAAGTGAATGTCAGCAGTACCACATGTGTCTTGCTCTAAGATTAGTAATTTTAATCTATCTTTGGATAGGAAGGTGAGGTAGGAATTCGCTCAAACAATTTTTAAAAACCCAGAAATGTCATAAGAGAGTTGAGTTTAGCTGCACTGTTTCATCTAATACCTTTACATTCAGCTGCCCTTTCTTTTAGGGAAGAATTGGGAGCTTATCTCCCATCCTGCATGAGACAACAAAGGGCTGGAGATAAGCCACTCTTCCTCATTTGAGGAAGCAGGTTTAATAAGCAGACATCTCTCATCCTCCTTCTGACCAAGGAGATGGGAGCGAAGCGTCCTTTGCTCCCACCCAGCTTCCTGTTTCATTGTGATTGCCCAATCCGCAACGGTCTTGCGGCTAGTCAAGCAGTACGGTTGAAACAGTCGCAATGAAGAGGCATGTATTCTGTCGCTAATCTCTCCCCCCCCCCCCAGTTTCTGTAGGAGGAAATTACGTTCAGCAAATAATATGAGACTTAAAATTACAAGAAAGGAGAATTTCCTTCCTTGTAATTTGCAAACAGAAGGGGAAATATAGGAGGGGAAAGTACATAACGAAGTCAAGTGTTAAATTAATGGGAAAGTTGCTTCTTGCAACGTTCCTTAGCGTGGAAAATATATTTTGAATTTATTGTCTTGGAGCAGGCAACCACTTATGCACACGCATGCACACACTCAGCAGTTCAGTCCTACAATAAAGTTAACTCTGGGATCATCAGCAAGTCACCCGTGGGCATTAAGGCGCACCTGCCCAGGTCTTCTGCCCTCCCAATGATTTATTTATCCCTGTTCCCCATTGGGGCTGCGAATTCCACCCTCGTTAAAGAGATAAAAACCCCAGATGAATGTAGCTGCTGGGGGAAGTCATGGGCAAGGTGAATTTGCAAAGGGAAATCAGTAGACAAGTCGAGCCTTCTCTTTCTTTTTGCTGCTCTCCAAAGAGTCTCCTCATCCTCCACTTGTTGGCAAACACTTGGATGTGGTCATGTGTTGCCAACATAGGGAAGAATTCAATGCGGCAGTTTTCTGATCATTCCATCAGTGCAAGAATTTCACCATCCCCTTCCCTGCCCCCCAACCAGCGTGCAATTCTCCCAATCCCTCTCGGAGCCACTTTGGGGGGCACAAGGGCTGCACAGGGTCTTCCGCTGCCAGGACTCATTAGTTGAACCCCAGCCATTACATCTAGTTCTGCTCTAATAGTAGGTGTAAACAGACTTTCCTATGTACAGGAGCACACCTGGCATTCACCTTATTCGCCGAATTCCTGGCATATTTCTCTTTTCTTAAGCAGCAGCAGAAAGCAGGTGATTACAGGGTCCGTAGGGGATTTTTATTGATGTTAGAAAGAAAGCTTTTGTATGTTGACCTCCAAGTGTTGCTGTCGCGATGAAGAAATTATAGTGAAATGGCATCTTAAATGTGAATAGTATAGCATTATTTCACTTACCTGCCTGCTGTCCCGCTGGGAGGATGAAGAAGAAGAGGCACTTTTATGAGATGGTGTAGAGGTTTTGTGAGCAGGAGATGCACCTTTCTCCTCTGAACTCATTGCTGCAGCTAGGTTCTGGTGATCTCCTTTGACAATCAATCTCCTTTCAGTCTTCCATACAGGGAGGGAGCCAAACTATTTTCAGCATTTTTTCTATTTCACAGAGTGTTCATTATATGCAAGGGTAAGAGGAATTCAAAAGGCATCCAAGCCAGACCTTTAACAAGAAGGAAAAGAAGATGAAGAGATTGTATATGCTTACAATTAAATATTTATTTATCATATAGAGAGAGAGGCAAAGGACCCTTAGACGGTTAAGTCCAGTCAAAGGCGACTATGGGGTGCGGCACTCATTTCGCTTTCAAGCCGAGGGAGCCGGGGTTTGTCCACAGACAGCTTTTCCGGGTCATGTGGCCAGCATGACTAAACCGCTCCTAGCGCACGGAGGACCGTGACAAGGGCCAGAGCGCACGGAAATACCTTTTACCTTCCTGCCACAGAGGTACCTATTTATCCTTGCACTGGCATGGTTTCGATCTGCTAGGTTGACAGGAGCTGGGACAAAGCAACCGGAGCTCACCCCATTGTGCGGATTCGAACCGCTGACCTTCCGATTGGCAAGCCCAAGAGACTCAGTGGTTTAGACCACAGTGCCACTAGCTCCCTTTACCTGCTGAGAGGTGGAGGGATTCCGCCCACTCTATGTTATATCTGAATTTACCTAGTAATCTCTTAGGTCTTATCTACCAAACTGAAGCAAATTGTTTATATCAGGGGTCAGCAAACTTTTTCAGCAGGGGTCCGGTCTACTGTCCCTCAGACCTTATGGGGGGGGGGCGGACTATATTTTGAAAAAATAATAATGAATGAATTCCTATGCCCCACAAATAACCCAGAGATGCATTTTAAATAAAAGGACACATTCTACTCATGTAAAAACATGCTGATTCCCGGACCGTCCGTGGGCCAGATTGAGAAGGCAATTGGGCCGCATCTGGCCTCCGGGCCTTAATTTGGGGATCCCTGGTTTATATGAAAAAATAAAGATGCAAATCCACTGAGAAATATCAGAAGCTTGCTGGATTGTTTTTTCAACGAGGTGCCAATAAAATATTTTCTAAAGGAGAAGTTTCGGTGAAAACAATTGCAATTCTATGGCAGAGGCAATTTCCGTTCTGCTCTGCAAGATTTCCAGCTAGTACTTTCACGAATGGCAGAACACAATCTCTCCTTACATGGTATCGGTTCTCTCTTGCCTGGTTTCTCAAGTGCAAATTTACTGTGCCGCAGAAATTGTTCACAATCAGCTTTCCCTACCCTTTACGCACACCACCACAGCTTTGTTTAGAAATATATGCAGAGTTGCAGACATATAGCAAACATCATTTAAATAACATGTAGAAAGCATGGTATGTATGGTGACCATAGCATCTTCATCTTTTCCACATACAAATGCCACAGATATGGTTGTTACCATTCAATGTGGCCATCTGCCTTACATTCATAACGCACTTTGGAACTTACACATTGAGCAACAAAACTGTGTTTCATCCTGGAATAAGAAAGTATGGTCTTTCTGTGGCAATTTAAAAAAGGAGGTTAGTCCTAAACACTCTGGCTTTGATCCCAAGATGACATGAAGGGAACCAGGCAGAGGGCCTTCTCAGCAGCGGCGCCCGCCCTGTGGAACGCCCTCTCTTCAGATGTCAAGGAAATCAACAACTAAATGAGTTTTAGAAGACATCTGAAGGCAGACCTGTTTAGGGAAGTTTTTCATGTTTGATCTTTTATTGTGTTTTTAATATCCTGTTGGAAGCCGCCCAGAGTAGCTAGAGAGGCCCGGCCAGATGGCTGGGGTATAAGTAATAAATTCTTCTTCTTCTTCTTCTTCTTCTTCTTCTTCTTCTTCTTCTTCTTCTTCTTCTTCTTCTTCTTCTTCTTCTTCTTCTTCTTCTTCTTCTTCCCCATTGTTGAAAAGGTAAGCCACTTTTTCGACCTGACTAAACTCTTTAAGTAGCATCCACTGGTGTGCCAAACACCAGAAGAAAAAGGAAAGGAAAACAACACTGGAGCTATCACACTATCAAAGAAATATTATGGATTTTAATCAAATCTGCATTGAAGTGAAGATTAACACTTAAGAGGGGGGAAAACCCAATAATTTGCTGAAGACTAGGGAAAAGAAGAAGAAGATACCAGCAAGTGGAATCAAACAGTTCATTTCTTTATTGAAGGAATATGGCATACATGAATCTGCTAAGAACTACAGTGGCACCTCTTGTTACGAATTTAATTCATTCCGGAGGTCCGTTCTTAAGCTGAAACCGTTCTTATCCTGAGGCGCGCTTTCGCTAATGGGGCCTCCCGCTGCGCGCGTGCCTCTGGCATGGCATGTGATTTCCGTTTGCATCCTGGGGCAAAGTTTGGAACCAGGAGCAGCTACTTCCAGGTTAGTGGAGTTCATAACCGGAAGCGTTCGTAACCCGAAGCATTCGTAACCAGATTTACCACTGTAGTGGCAGTTAGGAGAGGATAGTTTTAAACCCTTCCTATGAGATGCTATGGGGAACTAGCATTGGTAGCCAATCCAACAGACAATCAGAGTTGGCTGAAAAATTAATCTCTCCAGATCCCCCAAACCAGCAACTTTATTCCTCAGCTCCAAAAGTAGTGGGTTGTGTTGTTGTTTTTCTGGGGCAGGTGTATGTGCAAAAACAACTCCCGAAGGTGGGCAAATTCTCAGAACTCCTGGGTGTTGGGGTAGCTAGCCATTAATGACAAGATGGCTGAGAGCCTCTCCTTTCCTCTCTCTTCAAAATAAAAGAAAGTTTCGCCACTTCCTCAAGTGGCAGCTAGGCTGCCCTCATCAGCTTAAGAGGCATTTCCTTTTAATTTGGTGCAGAATGTTCCATGGGAATTATGGTACATCATGAGATGAGGCTCTTAATCCCAGGGTTGTGGGTTCAAGCCCCACCTTGGGCAGAAGATCCCTGCACTGCAGGGGGTTGGACTAGATGACCCTTGTGGTCCCTTCCTAGTCTACAATTCTAGGATTCTATGAAACAGAGTGTTGTTTTCCATGATCCATGCAAACTCTCTGCCCTATCGAATGCCAACTATACTGTGGTCGCAATGCCCTGCAAGTATATAGGAAAATGCTGCATTGTGTTTACTCAAGTCCATAAAAATATGTGGGATTGTATTCATAATGTATAAATATACCACCAAAGAAACCTGCCACAAAGGTCGTAAACGGGGTTTCTCCAGCTGTTTTTGGAATACAATTAGCATCATCCCTGACCAATGGTCCTGCTAGCTAGGGGTGGCAAGAGTTGTAGTCAACAACAGCTGGAGACCCAAATTCGGGAAACCCTGCTCTAAAATAAAGTTTGTTATTTCAAGATGCACGCATCCTCTTGTTATAGCACGAATTTAAAAATCAGGTACAATATTCAAAATAGCTGCACCTTTAAAGGTTTGGCATATCACAACGAAAGAGTGAAATAATAAATTTAGCTCACTGAGCTGCACTCAAGAGCTTATTGAAGAGATAGAAAGGAAAGGCTTTCAGGTATTTATGGCGAACAGAGGACATTAAAAAAAAAAAACTTGCCAACTAGACCTTGGGTAAATGGAAATCTAATGGGTTTTTGAAACATCTGAGCTCCCTTCAGTTGATTCATGTGGAAAAATTTATATTTAGCACTGGTCATGTGGATTTGTGTGTAAGATATATATAGAGAGAGGAAGAGATCTGACACTTGGGTCTGTGCCCTGCACTTTTTATAAAGTATGTCATTTTTAAATCCAAGCAAGGTAATAACCAATTGTTTCACAGAAAAGCAAGAGAAATGGGTTGCTAGGTTTGTTTGGTGAACAACACTATGTGTGGAAATAACTAAAACAAGGCAGCTCGTGCAGTGTGGTGGATAGGGCCATATTCGCATCATGAATTAAAAGCACTAAGATGGCTTCCCCCAAATAATTCTGAGACCTGTAGTTAGTTAAGGGTTCTGAGAGTTTTTAGGGCACCTCGATTCCCCTCCCAAAGTTACAACCTCCAGAGTTCCCTGTGAAAAATGATTAATTGTTAAACCGCTCTGCAGTTCTGTGAGGGGAATAGAAGTCTCCTAACAATTCTCAGCACCCTTAACAAACTACAGTTCCCAGAATTCTTTGGGGGGTAAGCCATGACTCCTTAAAATGGTATCAGAGCACTTCAAATGCATGATGTGAATGTGGCCTGGGTCTAGGAGACCCAACTTCATATTCCCATTCAGCCATGCAGTTCAATGAGTAATCTTGGGCCAGTCAGGTTCTACTAAACCTAATCTACCTCACAGGGTTGTTGCGGGGATAAAATACGGGAGGAACCATATATGCTGCCTTGAGCTCCTTGAAGGAAATCCTGGATGTAAATGTAATAATAAAAAACATACTATAAAGAAGTTTGCATGGTAGAGCAGAGCATGATAGGGTAAGGGTTATGATAAACCTATGGCAATGTGTCTCAAGGTACCGTCTCAGACAATAAGAGTAGTGGGGAAGATCAGAGGAATAAAGCTAACATTTGGACTAAAGAGTGTGGCAGATTGTAATGTCAAGGTACATTTAACAGACTCAAAGAATGGTTTGGCCACAAGGCACTTGAAAGTAACATAGTTGTAGTCCAGTCAGCCTGCTATACTGAGGCATAATTGTATGCACACACACACACACACACACACACACACACACACTGTGTCCCAATTTTTGCCTCATATTGCTTTTACAGCAGAATTACAAGATACTACCCTTCATTATCTGCATCCCAGTGTGATTCTCAATGGCATAGCAAACACAGCAAACCAAATACCTTGGTTGCAGCAAAAATAACTAAAACCAGGCATCCCCAAACTTCGGCCCTCCAGATGTTTTGGACTACAATTCCCATCTTCCCCGAACCACTGGCCCTGTTAGCTAGGGATCATGGGAGTTGTAGGCCAAAACATCTGGAGGGCCGCTGTTTGGGGATGCCTGACTAAAACATGACTAAGGCACATCACTATAAGAGACTTTTCAAAAGCTTGGGCGAAAAGAAAGGTTCTTCCTGATTCCTAAACGACAGCAATGTTGCTATCAAGTGAGTCGTTTCAGGGGAACATTATCACTGAAGAAAAGAACCTCTCCTTATCACCGACAGCATTAGCATCAGTATGGGAAAGGCAATATGTAGCATTCATAGTGTCCCAGTTTTAATCCCTGGCATTTCAGGTAGAGATGGAGAAAGCTCCCATCTGAAACCCTTGCATCAGAGTAGACATTATTGAGCTCTATGGATCAATGGCTTCACTCCATATAAGGCACGAAAGCAAGTGAGTTTCCTATGTTTTATTAGAAAATACCCATCAACTATCCAAAAGAGAAAGTATTGTTATTCAATAAGGCAGATGTTTTGGATTACAATTCCCATCCGCCCTAACGTCAAGAGGGCAATAGGCTGGCAAAAGCTGAACCAGAACAAATTCTGTATGATTTAAGACATCCACTAAATTCACAGGTACAAAATCATCATGTGCAGTTTAAATGGATTTAATGCATTAAAGAGATTTAATGCAGATTAAACTACAGTGGTACCTCGCTAGACGAATGCCTCACAAGACGAATTTTTCGCAAGATGAATGTGTTTTGTGATTTCAATGGGACTTGCAAGACGAAGTTTTTTTATTCGTCTTGCGAGGCACCCTACGGGAAACCGCATTTCAATGCGTTCCTATGGGAGCCGCTTCGCAAAACGAATTTTTCGCTATACGAAGCAACTCACAGGACGAATTAAATTCGTCTTGTGAGGCACCACTGTATTGTTAGCAGTGCCCTGGCACCCAAATTACTCAATATACATGCATTTAGGGTGGAGGGTAGCAATGAACCTTAGCTATGGTCACTGTCCAAAGTAAGCATATAAGACAGGGATGGGGACCTGTGGTCTTCCATACATTTTTGGACTCCAGCACCCATCAACCCTAGGCAGTATGGTTAACAGCAAGAGGTGATGGGTGTTTTAGTCTAGTACCATTCAGGGCCACCGGTTCCTCATCCCTGGTATAAAGAAACACTGGTAATAGAACCAATAGTCTTGGCATAGATCCAATGAACCCAATGAGAAGTAAGCTATTTTCAATGGGTCTACTTTATGGGTTTCAATGGGTCTACTTTAAGCACAACTATGTCTGGCTCTAACACAGTACCAACAGCTTGTTCTATCTTCCATTTTATAAAGTTCCTATATTTCTTGACATTGATGTGAAGGATGTGACCCAAACTATACACTAACCAATGGCTAACACTGGCTCAGGAAAGAAATATGTGTGCTCATGAATTGTATGAACTTTGGGAATATAATTTAAAGCCTAGAAAGGGGGCATAATTTATTAAATTGTTAAATTGTACTAATATTGAAAACGCACTGTTTTCTTTGCTGCAGGCCAACACATACAATCAACCGACCACCGTTTCTATAGTATAATGCAGAACTCAGTAATGTGTGTGCTGACCTTTTCTCAAGGAGTAAAATATCAATTTTGTTATTGTCACGGTCAGAAGCAATTAGGTTATAAGTTCTGCAAATTCAAAAGTGTGATCAAAAACAATGCAGCTCAAAAATGCAGCAAAACACATGATATTTAATAACATGCATATGGGAAACAAGCAATTTCTATTTACAAAACAACCCCTAATACAAGATCAACTGCCTCAGCGTGTAAAACTAGCTCTAGGGGACAATTTCTGGATTACACTCCATTTTCCAATGCAACATGAGAAAATTAAAGACTGCGGCACCTAAAGCAGGGGTAGCCAAGAGAGTGTCCTCCAGACACTCTCTTAGATTTTGTTAAATCTTGTTAGATTTAATTTAGCATCTTGTTAAATGTAACAATCAATACTCCATCCAGTCTATTTTAGCTAAACTCAACACACATTTTCCATTACAGTAATAACAGCAGTTAGTATATATGATCTCCCCATAGGTACCTCGTTGGCCACTCTGAGAACCAGATGCTGGACTAGCTGGGAATTTTGTCTGATCCAGCAGGGCGCATCATGTGTTCTTATTATTATTGTAAAATGGATTTAAAACGGCAAATAATAATAAGGAAATGACGGAGGCGTTCAGAAGTGGGCAAAGGAAGTAGGTGATTGAAAGAAGGGGGCAATAAGCAAGGGTGGGCGCTGTTCAAAAATAATTTAGGGGGCGCATAGATAGGAAAGGCTTTGTGCTACTTACAGAATAAGTGAGGGAGGCATAGTATGCAGAACATTCAAGATTTTGGTGTCACGGTGCTATTTTCTGTATAACTGCTCACATAAGCTATTTCTATGCCGCAGTCAAGAGATGTCATAGTCACCTAGTTAACTGTGGAACATATTAGTAAAGAACAGAAATAAAAATCTCTGCTAATATTTAGATTTAATTAGACCAGCCTGGCCAAAAAAAAAGGCTTATAAAAGTCAAGCACAGTGTGAAATTCCAGCAGCCTATCAAAATTTACTGGGAAAGGAAAGCTATGCAAAGTTACAAATATAACCCTGGAAGCCGTGCAAAATACCTATTTTTCTTGCAATTTAATGCACTTTTCTAGGTGGCATCAAGAGTTTATCTCGACACTTCGCAGATAAATGGGTCAAATGCTCCTATCTAATACTTGAAGCTGCCTGTTTGCGCATTCCCTACTTCATAAAATATTGCACTGTGGGACAGATCATATAGTCCCTGACGAGAATTAGTGAGGGTTTTTTTAATTTTGCCTGTAGTAGTAAATTGTATTGTATTGAGTCCACTTTGTGTTCGCTTTCCCCAACTATCCATTCCCCATATATTCTGTAAGAATGTTTTTTCTTAAGCCTGTTTCAAAATATAAACATAGTATTATTATTATTTGTAGAATTCTGCTAGCTTCAAATTTCTAAAGCTTAAGACTGAATTCATCAATGATGACCTCAAATAGATGGTGGAGGTCAAACAACAGATAATCATATTCTGGTGACAGGAGATCAACATGACATCTGCCTTCCCTATTTGTCGTTTGCCCACAATGATTGAGCACACTTTTCTACCCCTTTAGAAGCTCTGAAGCATTTATGGTAATTAGGAGCGTCCCAGTGCGTTTAAATTGCCGACTTAGATGATCATTTTGAAAGGAGTCCCCATTTCTGTTTCAGTTCTGCATCAGGACCAACTCACGTAACTGAAGGGGCTTTTAATATTCTTTGTTATGAATCTTGACTCAAGATTGTTGCAGCTACTAATTTTTTTTCCTGCAATTGCCTGAGCATTGTCATTCAAAGGAACAGCATCATAGCCGTGCGAACAATAAATACATGTGGCAATGTCAGGCTAGGGCAGCTGTGCATGGAAGAGGCATGCACACACTAGCATTCCCCATGCCCCAACGCATTTTCTACTGAAATACAAAAGGAAACCCGCACTGCAAACTCTTCCGAAGTGCATCTTAATACTTCACGTCTGCTGAAGTTGTTATATATTCAACAAAATAATTGCAATCAGTGACGACATCATCACCATTACAATAATGAAGAATCCTAATCAACTGGGAATGTATGCCTTGGATGAGCTAAATCATAATTTGCTTTATGGCTTTTCTCATACAGTATTACTCATAAGCCTGCAATTCCTCCTATGGCTGTCATGTTGATGGGTGGTGGGTGGGAATCACTCTGAAACCTTCATTTCCCTGGTGGTTGTTAATTTCTAATTTCTAGCTTAGAATGGGAATGGTCACATATCCCTGCCTGCACTATTACGCTTTCTTCTTTTTCAGGTTTACCCCAATAATAGCCTTGCATGCCAAATACATTATGACTCCTCTCAGTGTTCTGTTTAGCCTAGCAGAAATGTCCCTGCAAAGTGTCTCCTTGCACTTGTGCCAGCTTTAAATTTCAGAACAGTGCAGAGCATTCTCAATTACGTCAATCTGTATTCCATACAGAGGCAGCACGGCCGCCACCTCCTCTTCCTCCTCCTCTCCCGCATTTTCTCTGTTGCCTTCTTTTTTTCATCCTCACAAACACTGTATTTTGCTTCTGTGCAGATTAATCACATTTAGCGGTTCAGAAACTAGCTCCTACCTTCTCAAAATCACAAACTTTTATGAGTCATGCAAGAATGCGAGAACGAGACCCTGGCATAAAGCAAAGTTCATTAGGGGTATAAATAACCCCTAATGAATGTTGCACGTTAGTGCAAACTAAGTGTTCTCCCGAAGCATAACCTAGCTGTACAATAGTACGTAAGCAGAGAGGGATTTAATTTACATCATCTTTCATTAAAAGGGACCCCTTTTTATGAAACTGTAGAGTTGGAAGGGACCCTGAGGATGCCTTTGATGTCTTTCATATAAAACAACATCAAATGTTCAGAAATGGACAGAATTAAGGCAAAATCATTAATCCTGGAGCAATCTTACACACACACACACACACACACACACACACACACACACACACACACACTATTATAAATATAAGCCTGCCAAAATTTGAGAGGCCTGTTCAAGTCATTTCCACCCCAATCAGAGCAAACAGTCACTAATCTCATCTAGAAAGGTTTTTGTACTTTGGCTAGATTTCCTGCTTGAATAGCTTATACTGGTGTTCTTCAGCTGTGACCTGAGCAAAACAGCTTCTGCTGTGCAAAACCTTATATAATAACTACCGTAGCCATCATGCAGCGTAACTTGCTTTACTGACATAGTGGACAAATGTACAGTATATACAGTAGCCGCCCTACTGAATGACATGTATCTTGCTCAGAGCCGGTATTTTCAAAGGTGTGTGTGCAGCAGGATATTTCCAGAAAGGTTTGCTCTCTACTGTTTTTTTAAACGTTGGTACAGTCATACCTCATATTATGTTTGCTTCATGTTACATTTTTTTCAGGTTGCGTCCCACAGCAACCCAGAAGTACCAGAAAGGGTTACTTCCGGGTTTCGCCATTCGCGCATGCGCAGTAGCGCTAAATCGCTAAATCGCCGTGCACCTGCACAGATACGGCGCTTCAGGTTGCGGGCTTTTCATGTTGCGAATGGGCCTCCGGAACAGATCCCGTTCGCAACCAGAGGTACCACTGTATTGTCACCTTAGATTAACAGAGAGCCTTTCCCTACAGTTCTCCAAAAAACCAACTCATTTTAAAAACAGACTGTGGTCAGGACTTGCAAACTCCGACCCTGAACAAAATTTGCAGCGCCCACCTTCAGTTTACAAACATACATACAATAAAGCCTTCCAGTGCCCCTTTACAACCAGTATGGTAATAGGAGATTTAGAGCTTTCTCTGCAGATAACATGTTATTTGATTCGCTATTTACCCAGCGCTAGAAACTGAGATATGAAAGCTGGGAGCTAAATGGCACTTTAAACCTAGGTTATGGGTGCAACAATGGAATGTCTAGGCGCACTTTTTAAAAAAACAATAATACAAAGCTGAAAATGAATGAACTGTAGCTAAAATCTTATGTTCATTTTTCACATGGTCTAGTCCTCATCTGAAGACTTCTTCATGCTTCTTCACCTACCCACCCCCTAATATTCTTAAGAGGGTCCCTTCTGCAGTCTTCAGAGAGTAGCTGGAAGTGGGGAGGCAGAAAAAGTCCTCCTTTTTGCACACAAGCTCTGGATTCTCCCTACACTCCCCTCCCTTCATATAAATATATATATATATTTGGCACCACAGTTAACACATATTAAAGGCCTATTACAAACTGATGGCAGAGACACCCACCTTGAGTGTCCAGTTCACAAACCTAAGACTTAACGGTTCTTCAAAGATCTGACTCCAAAATTTGTTTTGATTTTAGGCATCACTGTGAGAGTCTTAGATAGATAACACTTTAACATGCACTACTCAAGTCATCGTAACTAACTGGCTAGTATATTTCAAATTAAAAGCAAGTAGAAGTACATTAAACAAACCAACTAAAACCTAAAAGAACCATGTTGGGTTTAAAAGGAAAGAAAGTTTTCAGGTCCCCAATCTGTGCACGTTTTACTTGGGAGGAAGTCCCATTGAACTTGGCTAGGATTTACTTCCGAGTAACAGTGGCAATTTAAACCTGAAATCTTAGGTGCAGTACTGTGCCCAGAGCTCAGAAACTGCTCACGTTTATGAAATTCCCTGTTGCAAAACATGCCTAGAACAATGGGAGTTTTGAATGGTGTATTTACCAAATATCAAAAAAATATACATATAGGTAAAGATAAAGGTAAAGGACCCCTGGACAGTTAAGTCCAGGCAAAGGTGACTATGGGGTGTGGCGCTCATCTCAATTTTCAGGCTGAGGGAGCCGCCATTTGTCCACAGACAGCTTTCTGGGTCATGTGGCCAGCATGACTAAACCTCTTCTAGTGCCACAGGTGCCAGAGCACACAGAAATGCAATTTACCATTCCGCTGCAGTGGTATCTGTTTATCTACTTGGACTGGTATGCTTTTGAGCTGCAAGGTTGGCAGAAGCTGAGACAGAGCAACAGGAGCACACCACCGTCACACAGATTCGAACCACCGACCTTCCGATTGGCAAGCCCAATTTTACTGTGATTATTCCTCTAAAAAGTTATCACATGAGGACTGTCAAATGTAAACTTCAGAAAATCTTAAACCAGGCATAGGCAAACTCGGCCCTCCAGATGTTTTGAGACTACAATTCCCACCATCCCTGACCACTGGTCCTGTTAGCTAGGGATGATGGGAGTTGTAGTCCCCAAAACACCTGGAGGGCCGAGTTTGCCTATGCCTGTCTTAAACTGAAAGAATGAATTTCCTTTTTCTATTTAACCCAGATGTGGATTTCGGAACCACAACACAAACTTTCCCCCTTTTTCTTTTAAAGCAACAACTCAAAACTTTAGTTATATTCAAATCAGTTTTAGATAGTGCCATTATTTTGCCCACAGTATTGGAAGTGGATGGATGAAGAGTTCAGGGCGGCCGATACCTTGTATTAGCGTAAACATAAAACGTTCACTTTAACAGAACAGAAAAGAAGTGGGTTACCAATTTGCTAATATGGATATGTGCGCTACTCAGGACACAGAGGAAAAAACTCTGACTTACCTTAGAAAAGGACTCTCATGGGCTGCATTTACCTCAATGTAAAAACCAGGGAAGAGGGCAATCTTTGTACTGGAGGACAATGCTTGTTCCAATGTAAAACAGATAAGCACCCTATCTTCAGATGTTTTAACACAAACTTGTTGGGTAAGCCCATCTTTAAAACATTGAAACTACACTATAAAAGGGCCTCTGTTTGCAGAGAGGAATCCAATACCTGAACTATTGGTAGAGGAGAATCAGGCACACGCAAGGCCTAGGTCAGATGAAACCAAAGATGAAAGATTCTGTTATTAGATCTGATTCACATTAATAGATGAATGGTGTAATGTTCCATGCAGCCAGGAGGGATTTGTCGTTAATAAATTATCCTGTTATTTAAAACCTGTTTAATAGCTAGAAAAGGAGGACAGTAGCCTCAAAACCCGTAGTCTGATGGGCACAGCAATATTCAACTGTTCAAAACCGTACATTCATTTCATTTTACCAATAGCTCTCTAAATCTGGCCTGCACCCAGTAAACTATACATTTTGCAGCAATTTAGTTGGATATGGACTGGTTTGCAGCACCAAGAGCTACCATGGATTGGCAAGCTGCCAAATCCATTTGGCTATGATGCCTGTGAACTGCAGTCCAATGATAACAGAGGACTAGTAAATATAATCTCTAGTTGCTCAGATGCAACTGCCACAGTTGGTGATGTGTTGAAACCCATCAGAAGTTGACTTTTTTGGCACCAGGGTGACATTTTTTTTTGGACTATGCTAACAAAATCATGATTCGGGGAGTGGGGAAGGATAGGAAAGAACCACTCCCAGCATTACATAATCTATAAGCTTTAGAAAAGTAGAATGTGCAAAGAAAAGACCCATATTGTTAAAGGTGCCAAAAAAGGTAAAAAGTATATACAGACTGCATGGGAAATAATGAAGCAATTTTGTAATGCATGGGCCCTTTGGGGAGGAAAGGGGTTCAGAAATTAAGTGGCCAATTGTTTGTGCTGGGCAAAGGAAGAGAAGAGGAAGATGCTGTAGGTATTTTCAGAGGATAAAGATAGTGAACAGCCTGTGTTCCAACTATATCATTTCTAGCGGAAAGCTACTGGGAAGTTAGTCTGTTTCTCAATCACTTTCGAGTTTTCTCTGTTCACATCACAAAACAATTATAGACTGGTAAAGGGTCTGTAAAATTGAACAGGGTTCTTTTGCCATCCTCTCTCTAATGTTCTGGATAACAATATTGTAAACTAGTAAATACAAGGCTTCTGAGGTTAAGGCAGCTTTTACGAGAAACTTTGGTTTCTGCAAGAAATACTCCTACAAATCGCTTCGCTATATATTGTAAAGCTCTATAAAACTGACTGCTGATTGCTACATAACTTGACTTTTCAACAATGATGAGCACATATATTGCAACTGAAAGAAATATTGTTGCTAACATATCTTATCTTAAACGTTAGTAAAAAAGGGGGGGGATATATTCCTCTGAATGCTTTTTCATCCAGATGAATAGAGACAGAAGCAAAAACAGCAAGCTGCATTTTGTTTCCCCTGCTCAGGGCTTCTCTTCCGTGTTCTACACTGAGACAAAATAGGTTATGCCCTAGGAAAGCATAAAGAAACATTTTGTCATAGAGCCTCTGGTTAGGAAACACTGCCAAAGCCACAGATATCAAGGTACACAGCTGAACATACTGCAAGGGGCCATGACCTGGTGGCGGGCAGGGGGCGGGGGGTACCATGTAGCCAGACATTGTCCTGAATATAAATAGCAGGTTGGGGGTCAGACAATCTCATCACTCGCTTTAAGCATCAACAATGCTTTTCGTAATGCACCGCCTGTGACCTATTCCACTTCCAGTCTTGCTTTCACTGCCCCAGTCTTTGGATGTACAGTTATAATCTCCAAGACGTACGCCTAAAAACGTACACCTTCGACAGCTATTGCATTTACAGCTCAGCAACTCTTACGCAATGAACTGGTCGTGCGCTGTGTGTCTTCTTGCATTAATTCATTCGTTTCAAAAGGCAGCATGTTTAAGTACAAGCACCTCTCAATCCATATTTCCAAGCAGCAACATGGCTTGGGCATTAGTTTAGGAAGGAAGTGCAAAGTTATCGGCTGCAACATACAACTGAGCTAGCAATGACTTTGCTTTCTTTTAACCTCTTCTCTCCAATTCCATGGATTTGGGGCAATGCACCAGAGAGGGAAAGGCTTTACATTTGTTTTTTGCAAATTGGAATGAAAACAAACGAACTGAGACATTTTTCAAATCCACTGTTTTAAGCCACCTTGAATCCCAAAAGGCATATATGGATAACTGCCCTCGCGCTCACTCCATTGGCCAGCCCCCAAAAAACCCTCCACAAGACACTTTGCTTAATTGTCTGCAAGCAACCACCCCAACTTCTGCTTTCTGTTCCACAGCCCCATTCTGCAACCATTCACCTGCCCTGGCTATACCTTCTTCTTCCTGCTGGGTGAGACTCCAGAGGTAAGAGTCCCCTAGAGAAATTCCACCCTGCCATCACCTAAGCCTCAACCAGTCTATGCAGCAGGCTAACCTTCTGACTGAAATGGGCATATAAACACCTTTTTATACCGGAAGCCTGCAGAACACTATAAATATGTATGCTTCTAGCTGACACCTGCAATACACCATGAGTTACAATGCCTATAGCAAAATCCTGTGATTCAACCAAAGATAAGTGTCGGAACACTAGCTGTATGTGGCTACTGCCCAAACCATTCCACTGTATTATTGATTATTTACATCCCATCTTGCATGAAGATAATCCGCTCACACAGTCCTTGGGGTGTAGACCTGTGCTTGCATGCAGATAGCCCTCTAAACTAAAGCAGCAACAAACAGAGAATAGAAGAGAGAGGCACAAGGAAAGGATGGATGCAGCCAAAATCCCCTGATGCCAACTGCGCCTCTGTATTCACACACCATGACAGGACACAGCAGCATCAGCCCTGACTTGGGGCACTTGTTCACATGCTCATTTCTCAACCTCATGCAGCCTAGGACAAGCCAGCAATGCTCTTCATCTTTCTGCACGAGGAAAACACGTCAGTTAATGCAAAATAATGAATGGCCACGGATCTGACATTGGAAATGGCAGCATTCACAAACCAATGGGAGGACTCATTTTCAACCTCACATGACACTCTATGGCTGCCCATAAAAGTGCCATTTTTCCTCCAAGGAATCTGAAAGCGCAAGACTCCAATGTGAATTAGAGCAGCTAATCAATTTTTGAAGCTCAGCGTTTTATGAAATAGACAAGACAAACTTCAGTTCATGTTAGGTTTTGCTACAATACATCTCTTAGTCTTTAGGGGGCCACAAGACTGTAATTGTCACCAGCTATGTGTGTAAGTGGACCATATGTATAGAATACACGCTACAACTGAGGTCCCCAATGTGGTGCTCATGGGCACCAGGGTGGCTTCAGACAATGCCCTTGGAACCCCTTAGATTGGCCTCAACTAGGGCCAGGGCCTTTTCAGCACCGGCCCCAACTGGGTGGAACGCTCTCTCACAGGAGACCAGGGCCCTGTGGGATTTGACATCTTTCTGCAGGGCCTGCAAGACGAAGCTGTTCCGCCTGGCCTATGTTTTCCTCTCTATGGTTTTGATTTGGGCTATTTTAAAATGAGGCTGCATTTTTAAAAATTTAAACTTAAATTGTATCTTAACCTGTATTTTAATTGTTTTTTTTTTCTTTTATGTCTTATTGTATTTTTACTGTGTCAGCCGCCCTGAGCCTGGTTTTGACTGGGGAGGGCGGGGTATAAATAAAATTTTGTTGTTGTTGTTGTTGTTGTTCCACTTTTTGGAGTAGGGCTTTTTTAAAATTCTTTTTGGTTGAGAAGGGTGTCTGATTTTGGTGGTGTTGCCTACTTCTTGTTTGTCATTGTGAGGGTGTGTGTAGTTGTTTTGCTCAATTTGGGGGGGGAGGGTTGTATCTGACCATATGGATATTTTGTAGTGCCCACAACAGTTTCTTAGATTTCCAAAAATGCCATACAGTACTTCAGGCAGTAGGGGAAAAGAATTCCATGGATGTTAGCTGGTAAGCAACACACTGCCCTAAACTTAAACTGCTTCGATCAGAACAGCCTGGGATTAGAAAATGGCAGTTGCATTTGGAACCCAAATTTTGCTCCCGGCATTCTAAACAATGACACTGTTGCCGCAGAAAATGGATTAGTCTGTCTATATGACAGATTATAGCTACTGAGATACCATTACTAAAACAGCTGATTCCGTTTCCAGTAGCAGCACAGAAATGCATACATGTTTAAAAAGAATCAATAAGGGAAAACAACAGCAGTAGTTAGCAGCAGGAAATAATGGTTCCAATTCTAAGAGGTCAGGAAAAAGAGCCATTATGCAAGACGAAGACTTTAGCGCTCGTCATTCGAAGAAAGCTAACCAGAAAAAGCAAATGTAAGAATAACTAATGTGGTTCTCTTTTATAGTAGCAAGACAGCAGCCGCCAGATTATTTACGTATCATTATGTGTGTAACCAAATTTATTAGGCATAACACTCCCAAGGCATTCTGAACTGCAAAGCTGGAAAAACTTGGCTAGCTTCAAAATTAACAGGTTCTCAGTGTTTTGAGCAATTTTGTTTCCTTTGAAGAGATGTTTATAATACTAAATACGTTGGAAATCATGGATTTCTTTATCAAATTCCACACAAACACAATGGGGCTATGCAGATGCAGTGCCAAATCTTGGCTTAGTTTTAGAAAACAAACAGGCATAAGCAGTGCTGTTTTTCTAGAAAAAGAGGTGCTGGAACTCACCATGAACTCCCCTTGTTGTCTTATAATGGCAATGGCGCCCACCTGGGAGGTGCCAGAACTGAGTTCCGGCTAGAAAATAGCTCTGGGCATAAGCATGTAGTAGTGGTAGTAGTGGTACCTTGGTTCTCGAACTTAATCTGTTCCGGGAGTCCCTTCAACTCCCCAAACCGTTCGGTTTCCGAAAAACGTTCGCAAACCGGAACACTTACTTCTGGGTTTGTGGCGTTCGGGAGCCGATTTGTTCAGGAGCCAAGCTGTTCAAGTACCAAGCTACCACTGTATATGAATGGGGAACCTCCAGATGTTGTTGGGACTCCCAGCTCCTATCAGTTAGTGGCCGGAGATTATGAGCGCTGTAGTCTGACTGTATCTAGAAGGTCACAGGTTCATCATTACTGGTGCAATGCTATGAGAGAGGAGGAAGAAATGGGCATACCTACTAATCCTTGCAGCATTAAGCCACTGATTAGCATTACATCTGAAAAGCCCCAATGAGAGCAATCCAAGACCATTCCAATCAGTGGGAGCTCTGACACTGACTTCAATAGGACGTGGATTCCATTCCAATTACCAGTAGCTGCTTTCCTCTAAATTATTATGGACAAGGCCAAATGAGCATGGAAATTACTCATGAACATCTGCTCCTGCAGATAAAAGAGGCCCATAGCATCAGCCTATAAATTTATGTGATTCCCTCAAGACAAGTGTCTCTCCCTGGACTTCATTTTTATAAATCTATGGCTGAGTCAGAAATTAGTCATCAGAGATTATGGCTTCAACTGTCAATAAAAATCGCATGAAATACCCAAAAGGGTTTCAAAAACAACTTTGCACTGGGCTTTTCAATGCCATCTTCAGCTGTATCTTTACCTTGTTAACCGTTTCCTGCCATATGAGCATTGGTTCAAAACCCATTAACACACAGCTCCATTATTACCGTATCTACGTGTCTATAAGATGAGAGATGGCCTGTGCAGAAAAGTCTGATATAATCCTACCGTAAGTACAATCCTACTTTAAAACTGCTGGATCATATGTGGTCCTCCAACATCATGATATATCACCAATATAGCACAATGTTTGAAATAATGGTGGAATTATGTAGAAGCTAACAGCAGGGCTGGGAAATATCTGGTTTTCAACCAGATAATATCACCAGCTAAACATTGCAATATACTGATATTTCACAATGCCTGAAATAAGGATGGAGCTATGTAAAGGCATTGGCTAGCTTCACAGTTTTCCCCACGTTGTGATTTTTGCATAGCAGACACACACAAACAGCATGATTCACAAGATATTGCCAGGTCAAAAATTATGAAACCAATATCATGATAGGGAATTGAAACCGGTTTTGGATTATATATATCGCCCAGCCCTAATGTGCATCATGATTCGCGATATATTGCCATGAAACTGCTATTAAACTGGTTTCGGATGCTATATTGATATATCACCCAGCCCTAAAAGCCATAGAAGTTGAGTACAAGCATTTGAATAAAACTTAGAAATATACAGCATAAGAAGAGCGCTGTACTGGACGTTGGTACAGGACTTTATATACAAAAACATCTAGGCACAGGAATAGCTTTTTTTTCTTGTGCCATCAATTTGTTGAATCTGTAGTTGTGGGCAAAAGGGAGGTCAGTTGGTGGTATGGGGGTCTTTTCGCTGTGCTGTTGTATTGTGAGGGGAATAGTGTTTGTATGAGGTGCGTTTTTCTTTACATTGCAAAGTAGTCAAAGCAAAATTCCAAGTATGGTTGATATTTGGACAATAAATTATTCTATCTATCTATCTATCTATCTATCTATCTATCTATCTATCTGCTGGATTGGGCCCATGGCCCATCTAGTCTAGCATCCTGTTCTCACAGTGGCCAAAGAGATGCCCTTGGGAAGCCCAGAAGAAGAACCCAAGCACAAGACCCCTCTGCCCTCCAGCTGTCTCCAGCAACTCGTGAATTTATTTTTTAACAACAAACTGTTGAAAGTTGTGCATTCAACATTTCATCAATTCCTAGGGCCATTCTATACATTAATTACATTTTTCCAGAGTACAAACTTTTTCCAGGTAGGGAAGCAAGTGTGCACAATAACGTCTGACAGGCAGTGCTAATGTTCTTCCTGACATTTATATGCTGCCTAACTTATAGCAAGCAGTGCAAGGAGTTAAAGACTGCTGTTGTTGTAGTAGTTCAGCTGTTACAAAACCCAATACAAATATAGGATTATCAGGACTGAGAGACACTGATTCAGGACAGAATTGAGTCATTGCGTTATTTTAGCTTCATAAGGGGGAGTAAAATAACCATTTTGCAAATCCATTGCTAAGTATAGCAATGAGTGAAGAGCTGACAAGATCTTTTAAGCACATAGTTATGGAGAAGAAATAACTAACTGAACAAAAAAGTAAGTGACTTTCCCAGACAGCACTGGCCTTTCAGCAGTGCAGCCTAGTAATGAAGTGTTTCTCAACCTTTTTTGGGCCACGGCACACTTGTTCCGTGAAAAAAAATCACGAGGCACACCACCATTAAAAAAGTTTAAAAATTTAACTCTGTGCCGCCCTATATTATAATTATGACTGTAAGAAACACTTGCCAAATATTGCTTTCCGGCGGGTCAGTGTTGTGCATTGGCGGCCGCCAGGCTCGTTTGCACTGAGCTTTGGGAAAGAGGAGGAGAAATATTGCTTTCCGGCGTGACAATGCAAATCGCCCTTCTCGTTGCCGCACGTCGCGGCACACCAGCCAGCGTCTCGCGGCACACTAGTGTGCCGCGGAACAGCGGTTGAGAAACGCTGTAGTAATGAAGTGTTTGGTTTTTTTTTTTAAAAGGAATTGATGCAACGAACACATTGCACAACTGTAGAAAAGGATCAGGAACTCCCATCAGCGGTTTGCCCTGCTTGTTTGTTCCAAAGATTTGTATCCATCCTATTTCATGAAATTTAATCCCTATCTCCCACAAAATAAAGTCTGGCTATATTTTTAAGAACGTTAAGAAGAGCCTGCTGGATCTAGTCCAGCATCTTGTTCTCACAGTGGCTAACCAGGTGCCTGTGGGGAACCTGCAAGCATAAACCATCAAGAGTCCTAACTGGGTCCTTCTAGCAGCAGTGGGCTGCCTGTGTTTGAACTGCTGTGCATGAGCATTGGCCCATGTATCCCTGACAAGACACACACAACTAGATTAATAGTCAAGTGTTTGAAGGGAAGCGGTGACCTGGATGCAGCCTTACCCCAGTCTTACAGTCCATGTTGGCTATACCAATGATGTGTTCCTACCACCAATCCAGCATGGATATTCTGTGGCTCCTTGAGCGTTTTGAGATCCTTGTCCCACACATTACCCACAAATAATCCAACTCATCAGCACTCATCAGCCCTGAGTGCTCCCTGGAAGGACAGATCGTGAAGCTGAGGCTCCAATACTTTGGCCACCTCATGAGAAGAGAAGACTCCCTGGAAAAGACCCTGATGTTGGGAAAGATTGAGGGCACTAGGAGAAGGGGACGACAGAGGACGAGATGGTTGGAAAGTTTTCTCGAAGCTACGAACATGAGTTTGACCAAACTGCGGGAGGCAGTGCAAGACAGGAGTGCCTGGCGTGCTATGGTCCATGGGGTCACGAAGAGTCGGACATGACTAAACGACTAAACAACAACAATCCAACTCATCAAGGCATCCATGTGTCAACAT
Source organism: Zootoca vivipara (assembly GCF_965207765.1). Lineage (NCBI taxonomy): Eukaryota > Metazoa > Chordata > Lepidosauria > Squamata > Lacertidae > Zootoca > Zootoca vivipara. The sequence goes on along the minus strand of NC_142582.1, from coordinate 21,332,120 downwards.
CTTCTGTACATTATGTTACAATTCTTGCAGGGCTGAGCACTCATCCATATTTTACTATTCCACAACTTTTCTATAATCCACTTGACATACCTTTCTTAAACATTCGACATTAGCCCATGCTTCCTCCCTAAGGAGGAAACAAACAAATACTATAACCCAGGCTTCCTCAAATGTTTTGAGACTGCAATTCCCATCATCCCTGACCACTGGTCCTGCTAGCTAGGGATCATGGGAGTTGTAGGCCAAAAACATCTGGAGGGCCAAGTTTGAGGAAGCCTGCTATAACCAAATTTCTCAGAGTAATATCATAGAATCGTATAATTGTAAGAGTTGGCAGAGACCATGGGGGTAATACCGTCCAACCCTCTGCAATGTATATATCTTTTGCCCAATGTGGGGTACGAACCCCTGAGATTAAGAGTCTCACGCTCTACCAACTGTTTTAAAAATAAAACCCCACAGCAAGCCTGATAATGTGTGTTGATATATGTCTGCAGGCTTAACACACAGATTTATGCTGATGTTCGGCCCCTACTAGAATGGACTACCAAATCATAAAAAGTAATCTGACTATTATTAATAATTAAAAGGCTGTGGGGAAGTCTTGGGGAAGGTCAAGGATAAGGAGAAAGAAATGAATTTCTCCCTCAAGGTTAGGACAAAGTTACCGTTCGGTGACACAGTACAGCAGTCCTGCTGAAGGCAATATGGCTGTCAAATATTCTCACAATATTCCAGCTTCACAATCCTAGTGAAAATCACACCAGCAGAACCCCACCTTGCAGCAATATTACACTGGTACCTGATGCATACGATATTCAGAAATAATTTAAGGGCACTTACATTCCTGCGAAGTTCCGAATAGATTTCAACTCTCGTGGGTTGCTTGCAGTATGATGCATAATTTTAGTTGCTGCATTCTAAGCCCAGTCTCTTACACCATCAATATTATGGAACAAAATACATGATCCAACCAAAATCAAGCACTTTTAGGTTCCACTGGTTTCAATAGAAGAAGAAAAAAAAAAGCATGTTGATCCTCTGCCACTGAAATTAAGGTGCTTGACTTTTAACTGGACCATGCCATATAGCTGTACAAATTACTAGGCCTGAACGCCTGAAGTCTCAAAATATTTAATAAAGACAAGGCTGAAGCACTTTTGCAGGCTATATAGGCCAATAACCTGGTTTAAACTTACTGACTTTTTCAAGAGAGAGAAAGGAAGATTTACACAGAAACACAGAAGAAAATAAAGCATTATCTTTCAGTGTTCTTCAATCAAGTGAATGCTGCAGCATGCAAAATGTCAAGGCCCACCTCAGGAAATACACAGCGGTTATCTCATCACTATGTTGACAAGCCCTCAAGTACGTAAAGGTGGCAATTCTATGTAAATTAACTGATATGAAAAGCTCATCAGAATTAAACCCTCACAACAGAAAGCAAACCTGTAGACGTATAACATTATTCAGGAGGTTTACATCAGGCATCCCCAAACTGCGGCCCTCCAGATGTTTTGGGACTACAACTCCCATGATCCCTAGCTAACAGGACCAGTGGTCAGGGATGATGGGAATTGTAGTCCAAAAGATCTGGAGGGCCGAAGTTTGGGGGTGCCTGGTTTACATGAACTGTAACGGAGTCAACTGCAAAACTGACACAGAAAGTTAGGTCAACTTAGGGCTCTTTCACATTTCTGATTGCTCTGCCGTCCCCCCGTCCCGTCCCCCCCCCCCCGCAGAAAACCTGCAGTTTACCATTGAATCGGAAGAAATGGCAATCAGGTTTCCAAGGATTGTCGTTTGTTCTGGTTTTAATAGCGGGTTTTCCAGGGGAAAGCAGTGGCGCAAAGCCAAAACTTCTCAGACTCATGCCTAGAGAGCATGGGACAATCTGAAGTGTGGCAAGCCCTTATAGTATGCTCATGCAAGTGTTATTAAATAAGAAGATGCACTGAGATGTAGCATGCAAACTGACTGCAGGGGTTAACCTCATTAAGATTAAGCAAGTCTCACCCCTCAATATTTTTAAAGGCCCACCTTTTTGTCATGACCTTCAGTGACTAATTCTAAATTGAGCTGCAGAATTGGTGTGTTCTTTCTTTCTACGGTTAGGTTATGCAGGCCTACTTTGTACTGGCTTAAATTGTTTTTAAATTATGCTTCATTTGTTATGTTTTGTTGTGCATCTTGCAAGCTACTTTGTCCAGATTTGTCTCTTTAAAAGTGGATTATAAAACTGTTAAATAATGAGCAAATAAAATAATAAAGAGTTAACTGGCCAATTCTGCTATTCATTGCTACTCCCATTAGCTGGAGCATCCTAGAACAGGCACACAAGGATGAGTTGGCAACTGGAAGTTGGGAATAAAGGAGATGATATTTGAAACGTTCTGGACAAAGGAAAAGGAGATGAAGGGGGTTATATATAAAATCATCTTCTTTCAATACTGGATTTATTAATCTCCAGTATCCAACCTCCCATTGGTTCTCTGCTCACAATCATTAACATGAATTAGAATCAGCATGGGTATCATGTTTTGAAAGGGTAATGGGAAAGGAATCTCTTCTGTGCTGCTGTTATGTAAAGTTATGTAAAGTGTGTAGTGCGATAGGACTAATCTACATAAACTGAACCTGAAGGAGCTCGGCCTGTGGGCTGAGCTGCAATGATAGCTTCCCAGCATCAGCATTGCTACTGATTACCGGGAGGAGAAGGGGAAGGGATGTGGCAGCAGCAAGGTCAGGGCTGTGAAGATGTACTGGTGGAGCAATGGATTGACTCTCCCAGTGTGCTTGCATCAGCCATAATCTCAGCTCCACCTTGTTCTCCCTCTTTCTCTCTCAGTAAGGCATCAGCAAGGCTGCTTCCAGGAAACTAGAACTGTGGCCCCACCCCACTGAGAGACCCACTTCTGCATTTTCATTTGAGTATAGGAAGTTCCCTGCCTTGATGTAACTGGTCAGTTACTGGGAAGTGAACACCCACCCACAGAGAGAGACTCCCACAGAATTAAATGCACATGCTAGAGACAAGCTAGAAATGCACAGTGCTAGGAAAACATTTTGCATTTTCTAGGAGAGATAATGAAACCACAACAAGAACATTAAAATACGAGAACTACAGAAGTGGCCCATTGAGAAAAGTGGATGGCACCCATCATTACTTAGCTTTCGAAACAAAGTTTGGGGCTTTGATCACAGACTGCATTCCATTTCATCTTCAAGACACACTTCTTCAACTTCCCTTTGCTAATGTAAGCTCTTTAACGGCATGTCAACTGTTTCCCACTCTCTCCCAAACCTCAACCAAAGAAACCCTATTGGATATACACACAAGTATTCACAGTGCTTTAACACTATCTGGAGGTGTTAAGAAAATACCATACTGAGCATCAAGGAAATGCTGGCGCCTAAGCAGTATGCATGCAGCAGTTTCCATTACTATAAAATTCTGAGAAGGCAGTAGCAATCCTAATTAAATTGACTTATTCACGAATGCAAATTGATGCGCACACTCTGGCCTTTCTTTTGTTCTTTTTTAAGGACCCAGGCTACTGTTCCACCCTTAATTAATTGGAATTGACCTTGAAGATAACGATAAAGAGACATTGCGACTAAATTACTACAAGTCAGAGAGGCTGAGATTTGAGGCTATTGAATTTAGTGTTATCATGCACTCTGTGAAAATATATATAGACTAAGCAGACCTTTCTAAAATAAAATAAAATGCATGCACACATTGCATAAGCAGAGTATAAGCAATAAGGGCCTTTGTTTCCTTTACTCTTGTGGCAGCTAAATGATAAGATCAAGATAAGCCCTGCAAGCATACAAATGTCTCTGAGTTAAATCTCATCAAATCAATAATCTTACTTTGCCTTACATAGCTGGACTGATAGAATGTGCTGCTTTGCATTAATTCGGGCTGACTGCATGATGAAATTAACAAAATATTTTCATGTACCATATTACAGTGGTACCTTGGTTTACAAACTTAATCCATTCCGGAAGTCCATTCTTAAACCAAAGCGTTCTTAAACCAAGGCGTGCTTTCCCATAGCAGTGGGGGGACTCACTTTACAAATGGAACACACTCAACAAGAAGCAAAACATGTTCTTATTCCAAGGCAAAGTTCACAAACCAAAACACCTACTTCCGGGTTTGCAACGTTCTTAATCCAAGTTGTTCGTAAACTAAGATGTTCCTAAACCAAGGTACCACTGTACTGGTAAAATATAGGTATGCTTTCACTACAGTATCAGTTACAAGTGCTATACAGTAGAGACATGCCGACATCTAGCATAGGTGTGTGTGCAAAACCTGCTTATGCATGTGAATTCCCTTGTTCGATCATCAACAATGCACACTCATGCACAAAGAAGATTTGCCTCTACCTTTTGCACATTTGGACATGAGCTATCCAATGCATTTGCCGCTTGCTCTAAGCCAAGGTTCTCCAAACTTGGGTCTCCAGCTGTTTTTGGACTACAACTCCCATCATCCCTAGCTAGCAGGACCAGTGGTCAGGGATGATGGGTACTGTAGTCCAAAAACAGCTGGAGACCCAAGTTTGGGAAACCCTGCTCGAAACCAAGGGTGGCTAATCTGTGGCACTCCAGATGTTGCTTGACTCCAGCTGTCAGTAGGCTTGAACAAAGACCTTGCAGACTGGGGCTGATGGAAGTTGGACTCCAACATCTGGAAGTCAAAATTAGCCACTGCGTCTTTACACATTATGGGGAGAATTAGGCATTTCTCTCTGCATCACAATGAAATACGCAACCAATGTCTTGGCTTGCACACATTACCGTGTGCACTTTCTAAGCAGCGAAAATGTGATATTCATAACAAGTTTGTTCTACCTGTCATGGTTTACTTCAGGTTTCCTGAAGAATCATCCAGACCTAAAGCCAAAAAGAAGAAGAAGCAAGAAATGACATTAACCACTTTAAAACTGTATTAGTCTGAATTTAGTGTTTAATAAACATTTCATCTGAGTTATTTTTGTTTGGAGGATGACTCTTTATTTACAGGACAAAAGGCAACTGGAAGGCAAGCTGGTGCAAGGCATGGGAGGAAGGGTTTTCAACGAGAGCATATAGCAACTAGTCTCCCACCCTTTGCCTCTTACACAACATCTAGAAAATACCAGGCTTCATAAAGTCATTACCATAAAGGTCTTACATCCAAGTCGATTCCCCAGTCTGCCCAACTCACCAAGCAGACACAGACTCCCTTACCTTGATACCCTGTCTGCTTGATCTGGAAATATTTCTGTTTGCACTGAAAGACTTTCTGGTGGCACCACAGAATTAACTAATTTAGCATATTCACTTGTATTTTAGTAAACCAAGCTAAAAACCTTGGAACTGCCAAGTTTGCCAAATATTGCATTTGCAATTTGCACCCGTTCATTGCTACATTGCTACCAATGAACTTAGCAGAGTGGGTAGATGGCCGAAATCCCTGAAAGAATAAAGCGCTGGGGAAATGTTCAACTCTACCCTACCTACCTACTTTTGACTTTGTCTTGCTTTTGGCTCCTTGGATGTTTACCTTTCTGGGTCCAGACCCTAGCCGTGGTCTGTCTCAGAGCACCGATCAGGCCTGACAGCAACACAAATTGGCACAAGCTTTACCACAGGGTGCTAATTTAGCTGTCACTTCTTGCACAACTACAGCATCGGTGTGCGCCCATTTCGCATGCTGAACAATGACTTGTAGCACACTGCTATTATGCTGTACCACAAGTACAGCAGAATCCAGTAGGTGCCAAGGCACAAGGCACTGCTTGCATTGCTGTGCCAATAGTTATGCTACTAACAAGCTATAAAACTACAGTATGGGTAAAGCTGCATCCTGCATCATTACCAGTAACGAAACACTGGAAGTGGAATTTATTAATGGAGCACTTTGTGAGAGAGCTAATAAGATTTTAGAGCTGCACAATGTTATTTTTGTCAATGAGGTAAGCAGAAGTGACTCAGAACAAGACAGTATTTGTGTAAGATGCTGGATCACTTCCCTGCTGTTGTTTCTTTCTTTCTTTCTTTTTTTACTATACCTCAGGAAGACAGTGACTCACCAATGCACTTGCTTTGCATACAGAAGGATGACTAAGTGCCTAAAAAAACCATGGTCAGAATCCTGGCTCACAGAGCCTGTTTTCCATTACGGTAATAGGAAAAGGCAAGTAAAGAGCTCTGCAGAAATTTTTATTGTAGTCTAATAATAACGACCGTAATATAATATCAAAAATAACGTCTTAGAAAATAGATCTGAACACGGATCACCAAAATCAAAAGACAATTAAGTAGGTAGTAGTAGCTGGACTGGATGAGTTGCAACTAAGTAGAGAAGAAAAAATAATAATATCTAGAATGGTCATTTTCTCCAATAATATAATTTGTACCTCCTCCTAGTACTACAGTATTCTGAAATGAGTTATCTACATCAAATGTAAAAGAGGTGGAATTCACTAAGTCACATTAAGGGTGAGCACAACAGAATAAATGTCAAGCAGCCACCAAGTAATGATATGAAAATAAGTCAACCCTGGATGTTTTAACACTTAACTCAAAAAGTGGACAGAAAATACGACACGTCAAAAATTGTTACAACTAGACATTAACTCTGTGTTGTTGCTACCTTCACTGTCCTCCCCTAAGGTTTTATTTATAATGGTTTTATCTTATCCGTAGATTTTTAATTTTAAAATTGAATTTTAACATTGTATTATTCTGTTGTTTTAACTGAATTGTTTCTTTTATATTTGTGTTGATATTATTTGTTGTTAGCCGCCCTGAGCCCGGTCTTGACTGGGAAGGGCGGGGTATAAATGAAAATTATTATTATTATTATTATTATTATTTACATTCTCAGGAGTTCCTGTTTCATGAATGAGATCCAAAGGAAACAAAGACCAGCACAAGGAATAGCTCTTGAAATGTGAGCGCTGTTTTACATTTTAGTTTGTAATATACCAATACAAAACATCCAGGTCCCCCATAGGGATGCAATGGTAAACACACTTACCAGGAGTTTTGCATGCTTTGTTCAGTGCTCGAACAAACTTTGCACCCTGCAAACACAGCTAGGTAAGAGCTAGAACAAAACGCATGAAAATGTCTTAAACCAAGTCAGATCCATCTAGCCTCTAACCAGGCAGAGAGGGCCTTCTTGGTAGTAGCACCCGCCCTGTGGAACGCCCTCCCATCAGATGTCAAAGAGATAAACAACTACCTGACATTTAGAAAAACAGCTGAAGGCAGCCCTGTTTAGGGAAGTTTTTCATGTGTGACATTTTAATGTATTTTAATCTTTGTTGGAAGCCACCCAGAGTGGCTGGGGAAACCCAGCCGGATGGGCAGGGTACAAATAATAAATTATTATTATTATTCCAACCAGGTTCTCTGCCAGAGAACACTTTCTCATCACATGCTACCTGATCCTTTGACCTGATCTTCTGCTTACAAAGTTTGTGCTCTACCATGGGGCTATGACTCTGCCTCACATAGGGACAAAGATTTCTCCACCATGGCAATAACTGCCTCAACCTCGCCATGTTGGAATGAGCATGTGCAAGTTCTAGGCAAAAGCTGCAACTTCCAAAATTAAAGAGGACTTCTTTCCATCCTCTCTTCATGATTTCTATTTATTTATTTATTTTTTAAAAAACCTGGCAGTAGAGCATGAGACTCTTAATCTCAGGGGTTTGAGCCCAAAAGATCCCTGCATTTCAGGGGGTTGGACTCAATGCCCCTTGTGGTCTCTTTCCAACTCTGCAATTTTATGATTCTAAATGGCCAGAAACCTGCAAGGCAGTCTTGGGAAAGATGAATGAGGTGTAAAGGATACAGTTCCTTGTAACTTTTAACAAACTGCTAGACAATTATGTGTAAGAGATCTCTATAGGATCCTCCATTAATTTCCAATTGTTAAAGGCTGAACACAAATCAACAGGGACTGAAGTAGCTTATTGAGCTTTAGTCATAAGCCCCACAATTAAATGTGCATAGTATTTCAACCCCTTTGTTTGCAAAAGCACAGGCCTGTTTCAGACCTTCTGGCTGTATATACAGATCATTGTCCACCATGCTGATTTGCCATATTCTATACACAAAGGTTTTTTTTGGGGGGGGAGACACTGAATCTTGTAAGGGAAAAGAAATATAAAGTAAGAACTCGTGTTTTTCAAAAGCCTGCAGCAGCATCTGCTCAGCATTCAAAGAAAATAGGAACCATTTTACCTTCAGGGAGGGCTGCTCTTAACCCAGTGAGAATTGGTGCTGCGTATAAAAAAGACGAGTGCAGTTTTATAGATCATAGAGAATCTACAACTTATCTTGGGAAATCTTCTGGCAACGTGACTGACACCACAGTAAAAGGACAACAACATGAGGAAATATAATTATTATGAGCCTATGAAAATGAGTAGTTGTTCTCTATTTACCATACAAGATGCCTAAATATACTAAATGCAAAGATGCTTAAGGTTTCAGAGATGCCATCATTTGTTGCCTTGACAGAATGAATGAGAAGCAGTTGTTATTTACAGTACACATGTGTACTTTATAATTTAACAATAGTGTCTGCAAACTTGTCATTAAAGATTACCAGGAAAGACTCCTGTCGGTATAATACACTATAAATTACAGAGCCAGGGACTGACTCAAATAAAGGCAGCGAGGGAGGGAAATTGGAAGGGCTTGTTCAAATCCGAGCATTATTTAGTTGTTAATCCAGTTTTCCTCCTGTTGAATTAGACCAGATTAGTCCACACTCACATGTATTTGAATTTGTACATAAGAAGCGACTTCAGTCTTTTCCATTCATACTAGTAAGGTAAAAAGGTAAAGGACCCCTGGACGGTTAAGTCCAGTTGAATTCAACTATGGGATGCAGTGCTCATCTCGCTTTTCAGGCTGAGGGAGCTGGCGTATGTCCACAGACAGCTTTCTGGGTCATGGGGCCAGCATGACTAAACTGCTTCTGACACAACGAGACACCATGATGGGTCCCAGAGCACACGGAAGCGCTGTTTACCTTCCCGCTGCAGCGGTACCTATTTCTCTACTTGCGCTGGTATGCTTTCGAACTGCAAGGTTTGCAGAAGCTGGGACAGAGCAACGGGAGCTCACCCTGTCATACAGATTCGAAATACCAACCTTCCGAACGGCAAGCCCAAGAGGCTCAGTGCTTTTAGTCCACAGCGCCACCGCGCCCCTGTTCATACTAGTAAATGTTCCCTTTTTTCTCTCCACCTTCTATAGTATTGATTTGATTATGCCAATTAAGCAACATGGACACTTTGTTTTTTTGCTTTTTGCAATTCCCACCCAGGGAGTACACAAAAGCACACCATCAGGCCGCTGTAAATTCTCAGCACACGCTTTTGCAATTTTTTGGTTTTTCTACAAATATGAGGGGTGGAAACAATTCTCTCTCTCTTCTGTTCAGGAGCATGCCAAAAAATGGTTGCAAGCACAGCAGGCAGATAAAGGAAATAAAGGAAAGCATTGAGGAAGTAGTGGACATAGAAAAGGGAGTAGCAAAAAAGTGACCATTGATCCACCCACCCAAAAACACTGAAATAAATTGTCTGTGATGCTGCGTGGAGCAGTTTAGATTATCTCCATATCTGAATGTACAGGACGAAAGCATCAAAACTGGCCTTGTTTGAAGGTAACGTCGAGTGGTAGAATCATAATCTGGTGAACCGGGTTTGCATCTCCGCTCCTCCACATGCAGCTGCTGGGTGACCTTGGGCTAGTCATACTTCTCTGAAGTCTCTCAGCCCCACTCACCTCACAGGGTGTTTGTTGTGGGGGAGGAAGGAGAATGTTAGCCGCTTTGAGACTCCTTAGGGTAGTGATAAAGCAGGATATCAAATCCAAACTCCTCCTCCTCCTCCTCCTCCTCCTCCTCTTCTTCTTCTTCTTCTTCTTCTTCTTCTTCTTCTTCTTCTTCTTCTTCTTCTTCTTCTTCTTCTTCTTCTTGCACCAAACTTCATCAACAACCGAGTACAACTGAATTCGCCTTAATAATAATTATGATTATGATTTGTGTTTGTAATAAGGCATGGACCTTGTTTAGCACACCACAGTCACCACATTTGTTATTAAACATGCTTCAGGTTTTTTAGTTGAAACCCCTATGCACACTTACGCTACGGTGAAATTATTAAGATTTACTTCCAAGTAGACTTGTACTTCCTCTTCCCCTTTCTTTGCTGTTTCTGTTCCTTAATTCAACAGCCATTCAGCAGCCAGGAGGAGGGAGGAAGTGACTGTAACTGGTAAAAATTATTTGATTCCTAAAGCTGTTTGCCAATTTAGCTGCAATCCTCCACCTGGCATCTTGGTTGCCCCTTTGGTATTTTCTGAGGATGCTATGTTGCTCCAGCAACCATTCCTAATTATCCTGGGACACTGGGCAAATGAGATTTCCTTCCCAGGCTCTGTGAAGGTCACCCTTGAATTGTGACGCTTGAGCACAGGTTATCGCTGCAGCAAGCCAAGTGATCAAGAGCACAGAGTTCTGCTAACATTTCTCTCATTGTCCAGAAATCCTTATGCGCTACAATTAGGACAATATTGGGGGAAACTGCTTACAATGCAGTTGTTATTGCCTAAGCTGATCACTGAAACTGCAGTTTCAGATCTTGCCAAAACCCTCATCTTTTAGGTAGAGTGCAGACGGATATCTCCATTAACAATCTATTCTCAATCACTCACTGGCGATGCTAGTTTTCTGGCAAGTACAATTAACTATCTGAGGAGACGGATGAGACTTCAAAAACAGATGAGGCCGACAATAGGCGGAAGGAAGAAGTTTGTAGCCAAAAAGTCCAATAAGATTTTCTAAAAACCGTAATGGTCCAGCATAATTCTGTTCCTACAAAGACCGGTTCCACAATCTTTTCTGCTGTGATTGTGGTTTTTGTTTTAATTAGTAAGAGACCTTATTGGGCTTTTGAGTTGGACAAAATATTCAAATAAGCAGAGTGCGGATTTTCTTGCAGCTGATTTTATCATTTGAAATAGAGCCCCAAAGTAACGTACAGATGCATGCTGATCTTAACAACGCAGCTTTGCTGCAGTGATGCAAAACAGGGGTGATTTACAATGGGGAACATCAAGATTTAGTAAACAAGAGCATGGCGTTGCTACACTTGGCAAATGAGTCAGAGCCCTTCAGCTCTGATCCACTTACTACTGGCAACTTTTAGATTCCCCTCAGAGGATATCGCAGTGCAGTAGAGCGAGACTACACAGGCTCTGGCATGGCTCTTAGGATACTGGATAAGGGGTTTTCTCCATTCTGCCTCACCACTAACAGCTGTGACACAGCCAAATAGGAAGCAACTATTCTTCTAACCCACATTGATACAAGCGGTCTTTGTATTAAACCTTCTGAAATGCTGCACTCCCAACAGGTTCAGCTGGTAAATTTACCTCCATAGGATTTACAGTGGTTGGAGATACTACTAATGTTCTGTTACAAACAGTCAACAAGAATTTTGCCTCCTACTTTAGGAACTCTTAGAATGAGCCATGAAGGGGGAAGAAAGGCTTTTCACATGTTGTACTTCTAGAGCCATAGAATTATAGAGTTGGGAAGGACCACGAGCGTCATGTAGTATTCCAGCCCCCAGTGCAATGCAAGAATCTTCTGCCCAATGTGGGGCTCAAACTCACAACGCTGTGATTAATAGTCTCATGCTCTACCAACTGAGCTCCCATGGTTATCTTCAAACAAGTAAAGGAAAAGAGAATACGAAGGGCATGGAGTGTATGTATCAGGTACCATCGGTTCTGCAGACGTGCCAATTGGACACTGAATTGCCTAACACTGGGGAACGTCAAGATTATTGAACAGATGCCTTTTCTTCAGACCAGGGCTTTATTTTCAGGTCAGAGTCCTCTCCGAACAAACAGAAAAGTGTGGAAAGCAAAATCAAGTTATTTCCCAAGGTGAAGAGTCCCTCTAGTAATTTTAAACAACAAAGAGTCTTGTGGAGTCTTTAAAGACCAATACATTTTATTGCAGCAAATGTTTTTTCTGGAACAGAATTCACCATAATTTCATCCTACTCTTCTTCCAAAGAGATTGGTTTACAAGGTTGATCCCCTTTTATCTGCACAACAGTCAAGTGTGGTAGTTGTGAGATGATGAATGTGAACCCAGGGTTGGATGAAGACTTCTTGGTCTGCAGGCCCTGTGTCCTTTTATCCCTCAATGAGTAATTTTCCTATGTTAGTGAGATATCAGACTCTTAACTTCAAGAAAGAGAACAATTTCTAAGAGGCAGTGTGTCATAATGGATAGTGCTGAACTGATTAAGAAAGATCTGGTCCAAACCCCCCATACCATGAAGTTCACAGCATGACTATAGGATGATTACATTCTCTTAACCCCATCCTTCCTCACAGGCTTACTTTGAAAATAAAACTGAGGGAAGGGGAAATTATGCACAATGCCTTGATTAATTAAATCAAATAATAATTTAAAGGATAGTAACATGTTACTATCATACATTTCCGCCCCCCATACATTCATTTTTATTTGTATGCCTCTCATAGCTGCCAAGTTTTCCCTTTTCTCGCGAGGAAGCCTATTCAGCATAAGGGAAAATCCCTTAAAAAAGGGATAACTTGGCAGCTATGATGCCTCTTTTCCACACACAAAATCATGCTCAAAGCAACTTACAACAAAGTAGCAGGGTGCATTTGAAACAAACGCTACAAAAACAATTTCATAACATAGCAAAACACTAGCAGAGTAACAAATCCATAATAACACAGCAAAGCAAAAAAACACAACAAAAACATACAAAAAGGACACATCTCCAAAGTATGGGACTGATGTGTGCCAGTCCTGAGTGAGCAATCATTTTTGAAGTTGCAGCTAGCTTGTAGAAGGTTTAAAGAGATTCAATCCCAACTCTTTCCTGACAGTGCAATCCTACACAGGTTTACTCAGAAGCAAGTGCCACTGAGGTCAATATAAGGCATATTCTCAAGTAAGTGTGCATAGGACTTCAGCCTAAGAGGAATGTATCTTATCAAACAGAACGTTCAAGCAATTATACCTTCCCAGCATGCCCAACTGTTAGCAGCCAGCTGAGATGCCAGTCCTGGCAAGACAGTTCTACCCTAGTAATGACTACCGCACATCATTCTCTTCTCAATTCAGGATGCATTCAATCATTCTACTGTTCTATTTTCAGGGTCAGAATGATGCTTTCAAAAATAGTTGGATTTCAAGAAAATGCTTTTGTCCTTCAACCTTTATGCGTTGAGGAAGATCAGTCACATTTTTCCATTTCACAGTGCAATGAACATCCCAATTCTCACAACACGGGCATAATGGCCTGAAATAATAAAGCCCATTTTGTAAGGGTGCAATAAAGAGGGAACATTTCATCATATCCTACAAATGAGTTACTAACCTGGAAAATAATCTATTCCCCCCCCCCCGCCTGAATATACTCTATGCCTACAATGGCAACATCTTTTTTTCATACACTTCCTCGAATTATCACAGAATTTAGTCCCTATTTATGAGATGTGCTTATAAGGGACTACTGGTTACAGAAATCCACCAATTACTGAGGAAATTGATATCTTGATAGAAGTAATTTAGATTATGCCTGCAATCCTATACCCACTTCCCTGGGACTAAGGCCTACAGTATTAGCACAATTAGACTTACTCAAGAGTAGACACTGTATAGTACTGTGCTATGACTCTTTTTGGCAGAAGAAATAAAGTTTTCATGACTACAAATCACTGTTCTTTCCTTTGTCAGAAAGGGCTATAAATTTGGTCTGCCAGATATTGTTGTGTTTTTAACTAACAAAATTTTATAAATATTATTCTCAAGTAAATGTTGTTGTTCTAGCATATAGGGTGAGCTCTTTTCTATTCACTTTCAACTTTAGAAAAAATCATGTTATTACTTCTGGGAATCTCTTATCTTCCAGGCTTCTTTATTCAAAAGGTACAACAAACTTTAGACTGTATAGATCCCACCCTTGAGTCAATATGCGCCAAAGAACAAGAATTGTTTCAGGAAAATATGCTACTGAGTTAGGGGCGCCATCTCGTAGGGTCAAGCTATGTTTCCCCCCCTCCAAAAAATGGGGGTGCCCCCCAGTGTACCAAACAATCAGGGGGCAGGGGGGGGCTTCCCTGACCAACTCCTCCTGCTGCAAAAGGTACCCCCAGATGCCCCCCAACATTGCAAAGCTTCCTCTGGCATGCCAAAGAAAAAGTCATCCAATGTTTCATTCCAAACTCAGCCCAGTTCTTTTATGGTAAAATACTGGTGCGCATTAAGACCATTTTGTATACCTTAATTCACATTATTTTGGCTGAAAAATTGGTTTGACTTTTTTTTCTAAATAAGAGTGAGAATTATTGTTTTCACTTTATTGCCGGAATATTGTAGGAAATGAGAAATGCGACTTGGAACACTGGGAGCCACAATCATAGGGCAGAGAAAACAGAATGCAGGAGGGAAAGGGGGGTCCCTTTTTCTGACTGCTCTGATTAATTGGAAAAAGGCAGTGTTACGCGTTGCAAATTTGTGCATGCATCAATTACGAAGGCTACCGCTGAGATTCGCAAAACTGTCAACTAGGAAACAGAATATAGCAGAACTAGCCTCACAAACAGGAATGAGCAACTGACAGTCACTATATAACTATATCTACCCAGAGGTAGAAGTCATCCGTCTTTTGAAGCCATCAAGTCCTTCTACTATTCTGCAATTTAATTTGAAGTTACAATGCTTCCTGAGGGATTTCCTGGCACTATCTGACAGCATTATCTGCATAGCAAGCGGCTGTCAGGAATTTATTGCATGGGAGAAACAGCTAAAAATATTCATGATAAAATGTTAGTTCATTACCAGCACCGACCGATAGGACAAAAATGGGAAGCAGGGTTGTAATTCACTTCACTATTTGCTGCAGATCTAACTTGCAAACATGCCACTTTAGACAAGCAAAATCTTAAGAGAGAAACTACATGACAGCTTCACTTTGAGCCATCTGTTACCTAATCTGCAGTTGGGAGAGTATGACAGAGTCAGTAATCAAACACCAGTATCTGTTTCATGGGTGAAAAAAGAAAAGCATCACATTATAAAGCCATTTATAACAATTTCACTTGAATAGCAGTCACCTGTTAGATAAAAACGCAATACTGAAAAAATAGGAAGCCTTGGAGGAAAATTATTTTTGAATTCCATTGTAAATAAAAAATAAAGAAGAATGGGTAAAACCATGACCTTTCTAGCTAGTAATCATATATTTCCTTTTCACTGAAATTTAAACAATTGTATTTAGCCACTATTTTATTAAAGGAAAGCCGGGGGGGGGGGGGTGCATTGGCAGGAGTGCCAGATTGGCTTGACTGGTGAATATGCACTGTGCTAACCATGCCACTGCCTCCCCTTAGCATGAGTAACTCAACTGTTGGGGAGTCAGGTAAATACTGCACTGCAACTGTTTGGAATCCCATCTAAGAACCTACCTACTTTATCCAGAAATTGCTTAAATTCCCATACCCACGCAGCACCTAGAGTGTTGGCCCTGTCTCTACGAGAGCCTTCTTCAACCTGGTGCCCTCTGGATATTTTGGACTACAACTCCCATCAGCCCCAGCCAGACCACCCATAAAGTTATGCCCAAAGTGCACAAATTTCCTTTCCTTTCTTATTGCCATCCACTCACAACCTCTATTCAGCTGATGAAGAGATATGATCCCTTCTGATCAACTGATTTGGAGCAGGGTGGATTTGATTTAAATCAAACTGATTTAAATCATGATTTAAATCACGATTTAAATCACTAGTCAGTAAGGCTTGATTTAAATCATAGTCGATTTAAATCACATGAAAAACTTAAATACTGTCCACTCCAAACAATCAGAAAAATATTGTTTCTATTCTATTCACTGAACTTCTTGAAACTTAGCACTGAAGGGGTTGTTTCTGTATTCATAGGTTTGTAGAACAATAGGATTAAGGTCTTTTTCTCAACTCTGTTCATGTTATAACATTTTTGCTGTGAAGAAGAGGCATGTGATCTCTGTTGAGTCAAATTCAGTTTTGAGAACTGCAAAAGTAAACCAAGCATCTGTGATAATATCTTGTAGGCAGAGAATCTGCCCAATAATCTTACAAAAACCTCTGGAAGAGCATGACATTGTGAATGGATTAATGGCATTTATTTACCCCCCAAAATAAACATATACAACCTTATTCTACATAATTAAAAAACTAATCTTTATTTCATGATGGAATAACCTTTGGATGGTAATATATTTTCCTCAAAAAGCATTTTATTTTAAAAAAATCCGATTTAAATCAAAAAAATCGATTTAAATCAAAAAAATCCGATTTAAATCAAAAAAATCCGATTTTTTTGATTTTTTTAAAAAAATCATTGATTTTTATCCACCCTGATTTGGAGAACAATACTGAGAGGTTATATCTCGCTGGCCCATAGGTGCAAAGTTCCGGATTGAAAAATCCGGGATCAGCAGCGCCGCGGCACTGGAAATTGCTTCTACGCACTTCTGGACATGCGTAGAAGCGACTTCCGACACTGCTGTGCCCATTTCCAAAATATCCACTGTGCCAGAAGTTGCTTCTACGCTGCTGCTTTCAGTGACATTTAAAGGAGACAAGCACATGGGTGGGGGAACAACACAACACCCACAAAACACAAAGGATCAAGCAAAGAATGGCAAAGCTTCTGCCACAGCTGCCAAAATTTAGAGAGTCTCTGGGAGGCACTGAAAAGCTTCTGGGAGTGCAGAAACAGCCCATGGGTTAGCCACCCCTGCCAAAGGGGAATACCCTCCAAAATGTCTCCAATGAAAACAGGGGCAGCCTTCTACTACTACTACTACTTATTATTATTATTATTATTATACCCCATCCATCATACATATTAAGTAGTGGGTTGACATATCAGACGACACAGAGATTTCTCCAAGTATTTCTTTATAAGTAAGCCGGAACTGAACTGAACATGCAACTCGGTGCATGAGCAGACTGAAGATCTGTGGTATGTCTAACCAGTCTAGGTGGCGCTGTGGTCTAAACCACTGAGCCTCTTGGGCTTGCCAATCAGAAGGTCGGCAGTTTGAATCCCTGTGACGGAGTGAGCTCCCGTTGCTTGGTCCCAGCTCCTGCCAGCCTAGCAGTTCAAAAGCACGCCAAAAAGTGCAAGCAGATAAACAGGTACCGCTCCGGCAGGAAGGTAAACGGCGCTTCCATGCGCTGCTCTGGTTTCGGTGTTCCATTGCGCCATGCTGGCCACATGACCCGGAAAAACTGTCTGCGGACAAATGCCGGCTCCCTCAGCCTGTAAAGCGAGATGAGCGCCGCAACCCCAGAGTCATCTGTTGTTTAATCGTGTCTGACTCTTCGTGACCCCATGGTCCAGAGCATGCCAGGCACTCCTGTCTTCCACTGCCTCCCACAGTTTGGTCATCTAGTTGGTTTGCACCTAGTTGGTTGGTCACCATTTTGGTCGCACCTAGTAAAGCCTAATAAAATTGTGTACAGTCTACATTAAAACTATTAATAAATGCAGGGTTTTTTTGTCTTCAACAGCAACCCAATTTTTTTCTCTCACCAGCCCCCTCTTAACATCCAACCTGATGAGAATGCTCAAAAGTTTGGCCACGATTTTACTGCATTTGTGGTTAGCTCTAAGAAAGTTATTGCCCAGCTTGAGAGATGGTAATGCTCAGCCAAACTTAATTGCTGGGAGTGTTCTGTTGTTGTTTAGTCGTTTAGTCGTGTCCGACTCTTCGTGACCCCATGGACCAGAGCACGCCAAGCACTCCTGTCTTCCACTGCCTCCCACAGTTTGGTCAGACTCATGTTCTAATAAGTAATAATTACTTAATATTAAAGAAAGGGGTGAAGAAGAAGAAGAAGAAGAAGAAGAAGTTGTGAAATGGAAGGAAATTGGTTCTACAACCGTGGGATAGTTTCAGTGCCACATGCTAGTGGCAAATACAAAAGACCAGGAATTCATAAATGAAACTCAGGCCAAAGCACAAGTAAATACTGCCATTTCAGTCACTGTAATATTAGTTGCCAGTTACCATCCACCTTGCTTGGGCTCAGTACTATTCTGAATGTTTAATTGCCCTCACAAAATTGGTAGTGAACAGATAAGGAGTGCTCCAACAAAGAGATTGTGAAAGAGACAAAACTCAACTATAAGCAAGAGGGGCTGGCGGTGGTTCTCCACTAAACTTATTCATTCATCTCACATTGATGGAATGTTGTCCTCAACAATAGATGTTCTGTCCTTACAGAAGAGCTGCTAACTGTACACATTTCAATTATTATTCAATTACGCTTATTTCTCAGCAGGACACATTTTGTCTTTGCAAACAAAAGATTAAATGTACCGCACCAGGATATGCTCAAGTGTAGCGTTCGGTTAACAATCAGATTATCTGAATACACTAGTTTAAAGGTAATAAAGCTGTCGATTGTATTAATCAAGGTTACTTCTCGAAAATATGATTTACTGTACACACTAACAAATATGGATAATTTTTACTTTTAGGTAACAAAGATGTTTTTTTAAAAAACCAAATAGCTGAAGTTAGATGCTTCAATGAGTAACAGAATAGGTCTCCACAGTCAAAATTTAACAAAGTTTATACATACAAATATATTTAGATTAGCCCATCTCAGGTTCATTCATCTTTCTGGAGGCCACCACTGAAGTGTAGTGAAATGTCACTGGAAATCATCCTGCACTCAAAGTAGCTAACTTTTAACCAATGGAACTTGCATTATTACTGCTGCAATGCATCAATGCCACAGGCAACGTGCTGTAAACACAATGTGCTATAAACCAAGTATTGATATGATATATTGATTGCAAAAGTAAGGTAAAGGTAAAGGACCCCTGGACAGCTAAGTCCAGTGGAATTCGACCATGGGATGCTTTCAGGCCAAGCCAGCCAGCGTTTGTCCACAGACAGCTTTTCATGTGGCCAGTATGACTAAACCACTTCTGGCGCATGGGACACTGTGATGGAAGCCAGAGTGCTTGGAAACACAGTTTACCTTCCCATCACAGCAGTACCTATTTATCAATAATAGCAGCAGTCAGAAGCAGACCACCATCCTTACTTCTCAAATCTCACCCTATGTAAAGTACCCCTTCCATTTGTGCTGGGCAGGGCTTCAGTAGTTACAAAAACACTCTTCCGTTCAGAAAACTATGGTTTGTGATGTTTAAACAAATAAGTCTCTAGTTACGCCATAAGAACAACTTATAAGAAAACCGAACAATCTTGACAACAGAGATCCAGTACAATGTAAAGCCTAGGAGTATGGGAAACAGCACAGTGCTTGTCAGCTTGGTGAAGCTTCTACTCAAACAGGCAACTCATTCAAAATAAGCTACTTCTTATCCTTTCCGACATAAAATTGGCATGGACCATCCTCAGATCTGTCTCTTCTACACTGGCAGGTTTCAAGACAGTCGGCAGAACCATTTTCTAGCAATTGTTTAGTTATTTAGTCGTTTCCGACTCTTCGTGACCCGGACACAACTAAACGACTAAACAATTGCTAGAAAATTGCTAGCTTGCTGCTGTTTAAATAGGAAAGCCTTCAAAATACTGATCCAATTGCCGTAATGTTATGGTCGCATCCATAAAATAATTCAATTTCCTGCTCTTTATGGCTCTACTGTACTTCTGCTTCTCTCCAAATATCTTAATTTTTTTCTGCTTATTTCCTTCAACTGAATGCATTCTTCTTCCGACTGAGGATCATCTAGTCCAGGCATCCCCAACTTGCGGCGTTCCAGATGTTTTGGCCTACAACTCCCATGATCCCTAGGCTAACAGGACCAGTGGTCAGGGATGATGGGAATTGTAGTCCAAAACATCTGGAGGGCTGAAGGTTGGGGATACCTGATCTAGTCCAACCCCTTGCAATGCAGAAAAAATGCAGTTGTCCCATATATGGATCAAACCTGCAACCTTGGCATTATCAGCACCATGCTCTAACTAACTGAGCTATCCGCTTGTGTACCAAGCTCTGTCTTCCATGTTCCATGGCAAAGCCAAGCCGGAGTTAATCCTGTCCTTACTTGCCAAAAAAAAGAGACCCAGGTGGTGCTGTGGGTTAAACCACAGAACCTAGGGCTTGCTGATCAGAAGGTCGGTGGTTCGAATCCCTGCGACAGGGTGAGCTCCTGTTGTTCGGTCCCAGCTCCTGCCAACCTAGCAGTTCGAAAGCATGTCAAAGTGCAAGTAGATAAATAGGTACCGCTACAGCGGGAAGGTAAACAGCTTTTCCGTGTGCTGCTCTGTTTCGCCAGAAGCGGCTTAGTCATGCTGGCCACATGACCTGGAAGCTGTACGCCGGCTCCCTCGGCCAATAATGCAAGATGAGCGCCGCAACCCCAGAGGCGGTCACGACTGGACCTAATGGTCAGGGGTCCCTTTACCTTTACCTTTACTTGCCAAAAGGTAGGCATTTATATTTTGGCCTCCTTCTCCCACAGATATCCCTAGTGGCAAAATAAGCCTGAGCACTCGTTCACAGGAAGGCTGCACAAACCAAGGAGAGGCAGGGTTTGTGGGCCTTTTCAGAATAAGGTAAAAAGGGATGGGTAGAGTAAGAAACAAAGCTGATCACTGCTACTTTTTTTTTCTTCTGCACAGAAAGCTTACAATCCATAACACTATGGAGGAGCCCATTATATTCTTAGTTCACATAGTGGTTCAAGTGCTGGACTAACACCTGGAAGACAAGGATTCAAAGCCGCACTTGGTCATTAAGTTCCCTGAGTGGCCTCCGGCCAGTCACTACCTCTCAGCCTAACCTACCTCACAGGGTTGTTGTGTGGGTTAACTGAGGGAAAGGAACCATGTATATATGCCTCCTTAAGCTCAATGGAGGGAAAAGGTGGGATATAAATACAATGAAACAAATAAATAAACAAACAAACAAGCCTGGCAGAGCTCACCAGCACCTGTGAGTGCATCACAGAATACACCCCAAAATACTGTGCCACTTATGTTGTGCATTAGCAAATGATTCTTCCTATCTTACAACAGGAAGTCTGAATCACAACAACTGGAACCCAGAGGCATCATTGTGCAAGTAGGAGGCACTATCACCAGGTTAAAATAATGAAAAAAAACACTGATCTTTCCTTTCTTCTGCAAGCCTTGATGGTCCCCCATGCTGAAGCAGCAGTTTGGGGGTACATAAAAGAGGCTGCAACAGAAAAGGGAAAAGCCACATTCTCGGTTTAGAAAACAGGATCCAAGCCAGCAAGTTAGCCCTTCTGTGAAAAAGAAGGATATACTGTACACAATTCATAAGTTATTCCACATGGGTTGGACATTGCCCATACCTAATTCTGAAATGGCAACCGTTCATCCAATAAAGTGAAACAATTTTATTTTTAATTTGTATTTTAGTTTCATTCTATCTCAAGATCACTCCTGCAGTTAATTCAGCTTAATAAATGTTGTCCTTCATATTAGATTGCCTGACTGAATTCTACACAGGGCTACATTTCAGTTCGTCCGCCATTCAATACTTTTTTGTCAAGGTTGCTACTTGTTTAGAGGGTAGCATTTGGCATAACAAAACTTTTTGATGTTTTTTTGGGGGGAGGTAAAAAAAAGCTTTCTTTGAGTAAGACCTCAGGAAACTGCAAACTGAAGCCAACTTCAACTAGAATTGAGGCAAATGAGTGACTGGGTACGGTAACTCATACTGTGTCTGTGTGTGTGTATTGAAAAAGAACTGCATTGGAAATATAAACATTTGCTCTAACTTACACTGAAGTAATGGGCTATACATCCAGGCAACTAGGCAATGCAAGATGACAAAGAAAGTGCATCAATTTATCCTGAAATACAACCAGCGTTAGAAATTGAGATATATAAAAGAGGTGCCAAACAGCTCCTTAAACCAAGATTACAGTTGCCAAAATGGAATGTCTTGCTGCCATTTTGGGGCAAGACAGCTCTAAGAGTCTTCTTCTTCTTCTTCTTCTTCTTCTTCTTCTTCTTCTTCTTCTTCTTCTTCTTCGTCAAATGATGGACTGACTTTGACTGATTATCGGTTAAACATCTGGCTAGTTCAGATGACAACCTTGATCCAGGGACAGTCTACATATATATTGGCCTATTCCTACTTTCTTTTCCCTTAATGTGGACACAGACCATTCGTAACGTAAGAATATTCTTCACAACTGTGAACAGGGCAGTGGGGTGAAGTGAAAACAAGCTACAACGATTAAACTATAATGTTGTTCATCGCTCCTGCTCAGGCAGCACAAAAAAAGCAATTTGGTTCCTGAAATTCATTCCGATGGTGCAGATAAAATATACAGGATGTGTTGCTGGTGTGTGAAAACAGACAAGATCCGATGATCCGCAGGCATGCACCTCCAGATGGTGGAGATGCCAGGCGCCATCCTGGCGCCCAGGCATCTTCAGTTGGCTGCATGTGGCCGATGGCGAGGTGCAAAATGCACATGGCACCTGGCTAATTTCTATCGCTGAATACAACAAATTTCAGGCTACATCGTTTTATCCTATCCTGTTTCGTTACAGTTCCTCAGCAGCCTCTAAAATACAAGGTCATATCATGTGGACAAACTACAGTACAATCAAATTAAGGTGGGCATTGAATGGATATACGACTGAAGGATGGTTGTTACATAAGGGAATGATTTCCAGTCCCAAGAGATTATGCCATGGAAGTGGGGGGGGGGGAACCCTTCTCAAATCTCTGAGCAAGTGACATCCAGTTAAAATTTAGGTGTTCCCAAGATTATGAACCAACTATCAATCATATAATGAGAAGCTAGTGCCGCCAGGGCTCAGCAGCTACTGACAATTTTATTGGTGGACAAATTAACCAGTTTCTTGCACTTGTGACTCACTGTTAGTACATTAGAAATTATAATGTGAAAGAGGAGCTATTTATTTAATTATTTTCAAGCAGAAATGAGTGCACAACCTTCTAGAGAGGCTCAGGCACATTTCCTGACAGATGACTGATCGTTAAATTCAAGTTACACTGCAGGTTGGTGTTCGACCTTGGAAATGTGTTTCACTGTGAGAAATACAAATGAGGCATTCTGGCTTTATTTCCTGATAGTGAAAGGCTTTTTATTAGTCAACAAGAACACCCACAGTGTTAGGCAGCCTCACAACAATTTCATTGTCAAATGAAATTAAAGAGATGGGAAGCCTTAAAAATTACCACATTGCGCATTAGAAGGGGTGAGCCTGTCAAAGCAGTCTTTCCCAAAGAGCCTTAAATAACAGCAAGGATAAACAAATGTTTCACAAACTAAAATTAAAGCACAATTCATCTAAGAAACCTAGCTGAGAAAAAAAGAAAGGTGATGGTTTAGCGTGACAACTTTTCCATCAAAATTTTAAAGCTCGTCTTCTCCAACATGCAGGAGCAATTAATTAAGCACAGACGTGAAATTGTACTTTTGCAATGAGGAGAATGTCCCAATTTCTCTTACAAGGCGAAAATAAGCAAACTGAACTTTCAAAACGGTTTCACTTCATTGCTACCGAGTTATGTTATATAACATCATGCCCCCACGCCAGTTCTGGGTGTTTAAGCTTCATCTGGAGGTTTATTACAGCACAGTATCGGCATCGGATTACAACTTTTTAAGCATGCACACGCAGCTTCTTTTATCATGATACGAGGAAGGTATCTCATCCCAGGCCCAGCTTTTCTGATGACATCGTTAATGCAGAGAAAATGCTCCCGCTATGCAGGAAACACACATCTTGACTGCAAAGGAAAGGAAAGGGGGGGGGAGGACAGCAATCCCTTCTGTATTAGTATTATCATCCATTCGTGTGCCCGCGAAGAAATGCAGGGATAATATAACCCTGTTAAGGCAACAACTCCCCTCTAAAATAAACCAACACAGCATCTTTTCCAGAGTGCTCTAGTTTGAAAAGGCAGACTTGCCCCAATGGGCATTTAAGGTCGTGAGCGGGGGGGGGGCGGACTGGGGGACGCAAGCATGTGCATCTTCCCGTGTGCGCGCACCCGCACAATCCAAGTCATTGGAGAGTGTGCCCACGAATACAGACCTGCTCCTCTTCTTATGCCTGTCTGGCCGAATCCGCGTTGGTGGGTGGGTGCAGGTAGAAAGAGAGAGGCCTGCGCGTGCCTGCACGCCTAGCTCTCTGCCTTATATATCCCACCCGGAGAGCCGGCCAGACAGAGACCAGTTCTCCGGCCCTACGCGCAGTTTCGTCCCGGCGCACGCAGCCATTGTACCCCCCCGCCAACGCATCGCTCGCAGCATGTGATGCGGCGCCAAGCTGACACGGGCAACTTGGCGGGCTCCTCGGCGGCGGCGACGTGCCGCTCCTGCGTGGCACGCGTCCGTTAGGGGCCCTCCGGGTCTGTCCAAAAGGCTGGCAGCGGGGCGTGTGTGGGGATGAGCAGGGAGGCTCCATCCTCCTCCTCCTCTCCGCCGACCCACCGCCACCCCCGGCCTGCAAAATCCCTTCAGAGGGAGCAGGGCACAAAGGCAACCCCCGGCGTTTCCCCGCTGCCAGCCCGAGCGAGAAGGAGAGGAGGGGAGCAGCACCTTACCTGGGCTGGGCGCAAAAGGCGCGCGCTCGGGCCGCTGCAGCAGGAGGATGCGGACGCTTGGAGATGGATGAGGGCGCATGGAGAGCGGCGCGCTCCTCCTGCCAAGGGAAGAAGCGTGTGGCGTCGTCGGCTCTTCCTCCTCGCTCGGGAAGGAGGTGCTCCTGCTGCGGGCAGCTGGAGGGGGTCCCCCTCCTCCTCCTCCGTGCAGCCTTCCTCGCTGGCTCGCGCGCCCGCCCTCAGCCTCGATGACTCCCTCCCCTCTCCGCACAGAGCAGGCTGGCCTGTGCCAAGACCCGGACGCGTGGAGCCAGCCGGAGCGGGAGTCAGTGCCAAGTCATCCTCCCGCCCAGCTTGGAAGAGGCAGCTGCGCGGACTGGAGAGCAGAAGGGCGGCGGCGGCAGCGGCACCCACCCAGGCGCCCGCCCTCCCGCGTCGCTCCGTCCACCAGCCCCCCGCGCTTTCCTCTCACTTCGCCTCAGGCTGACAGCGTCGGAGACCCGGCACGCGCCACCGATAAATGCCAGCAGAGGACCCCGCGGCGCCCGCTGCTCAATAGGAGAGGGGGCTGCCTCTTCTCTCTCTCCGCCCCCCTCTGCGAATCAACTCAGTCTTTGAAAGGGAAGCGGTCGAGGGAACCCTTTTCAGAAGACTGCGTGACGCACGTATGAATGTGAAATCTGCAGGCACACCTACATGCATGCAAGCAAGCATAGGGACATGTTTATATTTGCCAGCGGAAGCAGGTGGCTGCGGCGGCGGGGGGGGGGAGTGGAGGAGAAATTCGATTCTGCCCACTTCCCATTTCTCCAACCCATACAAAATCACCAAAACAACACCCTCCCTTCAAATGTTGAGATGCAACCAAATAAAATTGTTAGGAGTTTGTGGGTGCCAGACTCCCCCCTGTGTTAGGAGTTCCAGACTCCCTTGTGTTAGGAATTTCTGGAGGCCGGACCCTGGACCCCTGGATTCAGCACATGTTAAAATATAAGCCAGGGCGGTTTCCTGATGGGCCAGTGGGGGAACAAAAGGAAGGTGATGAGCCCTTAGGAAGGGGGGGGGGGGGCTTTGTGCCAGACTGCAAAATGGGAGGGCCCCTCCTTCAACTCAGAAGACAAAGGCACTAAAGCAGAGTTTCAAGTTGAGCTTAAGGGTTGGGGGAGTTTTAGGTTTTGTGACCTAGAGAGGGGAAAGTTTGCAGGCTGTTAAAGGCAGAGAGCTGGAAAGAGGGTCACATCACCATGGCTGATGTCTGTTCGGATTCCAAGGCTGCAGCTATGGTAGAAGCAAGACCCTCTTGGAGTGTCAATGGTGTGAACCCCTCTGTCGCAGGCTCAGGTCGTATATATATATGTAAATAAACCATATATCCTAAAAGACACCACAATCAGTGTTGTGCCTCATTCCCAAAGGGAAATACAAACCCTGGGTGACATAGGTGTAGCCAAGGGAGAGGCAGCTGCCCCCCAAAATCCTCAAAAAGCAATACTGTAGAAACATTTAACAAACTGAGGTTCTGCCCCTCCCTTAACAATAGACTGCCCCCCCAAACAAAAGCCTTTACATTTTAAAGCAGGGGTCAGCAAACTTTTTGAGCAGGGGGCCGGTTCACTGTCCCTCAGACCTTGTGGGGGGCCAGACTATATTTTGAAAAAAAATTATTAACAAATTCCTATGCCCCACAAATAACCCAGAGGTGCATTTTAAATAAAAGGACACATTCTACTCATGTAAAAACACGCCGATTCCCGGACCATCCGCAGGCCGGATTTAGAAGGCGATTGGGCTGCATCCGGCCCCCGGGCCTTAGTTTGGGGGCCCCTATTTTAAAGGAAATGTGCATTTTTAAAGAACATCAGCCAAAAAAAATCTCAACAACTTTTTGTGCCCCCCCCCCCATCAAAAATCTTGGCTATACCCTTGCTGGGTGAGCATTTTATTTCCCTGGAATCTCGTATCACTCGGAGATTGGAGTGGTGTGCAACAAAATGCAACCAAAATACATATATTGGGGAAAGTATATGTACATAAAAATGCATGTCAGTAACATAATCTACACAAATACATTACGTTAAGGGAAATTGCTTGCCAAAAAGACATTGTTTCTTAGGCAAAACCGCATACAACAAAATGTATGTTAAGAGAAATTTGCCCCAAGATATAAATTTTCATGAGGATTTTAAAACAAAACCATAAACCGCAAGAACTAAATCTAAGAGAAATGGAAATTGACAGATTCATCTATCCATACTTGGAGGTTATATGCATGGTGCAGGGGGAGGCGGCTAGGGGAGGAGTATATACCAGTGGTTTTCAACCAGTGTGCTGTGGCACCCTGGGGTGCCTTGAATGATGGTCAAGGGTGCCGCAGCCAACACTGGCCTCTGTCCCTCTTTCCTTCCCTCTCTTCCTCTGATGCTGTCTCACGTCTCTGACTCAAAGGCTTGCACAGCTGTTTGTTGCAGCAGTCCCTGCTACAAGCTCTCCAGGGGCTCTGGGGCTGGCCAGGGAGTGCTCCCCAGGCCCCTGTGGGGCAGTGTGAGGAGGCACCTCTCTTTGGGGCAGTGGGGGGGGCAGTTCAGAGGCCAGGGGTGGAAGTTGCGGCTGCCCAGAGGACTCCCAAGGAGAGGGGAGAAGAGAGGAGGCTGAGGGAACACTCCCCAAGGGAGGGTGTTCAAAAAGGGGTGACTGGCTGCCGGCTCTGCAGGCAAGGGATGACGTAACGGGACTCCTGAGCCTCACGGGTGCTGCAGAAAAAATGTAGTTGGTCAGTGCTATTTTTCTAGCACTGTGCCGGAACTCACCATGAAAGCCTCCCTTGTTCTCTTTTGATGGCAAAGGTGCTGGAACTCAGTTCCAGTGAATTCCCGCTGGAAGGTGAACTAGGAGTCAAAAGAATTAAAATGCTTTCACCTGCCACCCAAGTGGTGGCACTGGAAGAGTATGGCAGAGGAACATTCCAAATTCAGGATACCACAAGCTAGAAGGTTAGCCACCAATTTGGAGGCATGGCTTCCAGAGCTGAACCAACCATAGTGAAAGCATGCTTGTATTTTTGCTCTCCGCAGACATGAAGTGAATATAAGCAATCTCCATAAAAGTGACTATATTGGAAAGCCTTGACCTACCAACCTTGAGAAGAGCAACAGGCTGGGGTTTAAGATGCTGTGAATTTCCTGTGCTGTCATTTGGCACTTCAGTACTGGGGAATGCCCACCAGACTACAGATACAAGGATGAAGAAATGCCACTCAGGATCAAACCTCAGGTGGTCTGTTCCATAAAGGTAAAGGAACCCCTGACCATTAGGTCCCACTGCAGACGACTCAGGTTGTGGCGCTCATCTCGCTTTATTGGCTGACGGAGCCGGTGTACAGCTTCCGGGTCATGTGGTCAGCATGACTATGCCGCTTCTGGTGAACCAGAGCAGCGCATGGAAACACCGTTTACCTTCCAGCCGGAGTGGTACCTATTTATCTACTTGCACTTTGACGTGCTTTCGAACTGCTAGGTTGGCAGGAGCTGGGACCTAACAACGGGAGCTCACCCCGTCGCGGGGATTCGAACTGCCGACCTTCTGATCAGCAAGCCCTAGGCTCTGTGGTTTAACCCACAGTGCCACCCGCGTCCCATGGTCTGTTCCATAGCCAGGGAAATTGTGAAGAGGATTGAACAGTACACCAGAAAAGGGGCAGGGGGAGAAGGGAATCAATGCAGAATAGCTGGAAGCTTAATATTGATAACCTGATGCTTATCCTTTGCTCCTTTGTACTTGGTTAAACAGCTCTGGTGAGAGGCATTTTGACAAAGCAAACACTTCCAAACTACCTGTATTGCAACAGCATCTTGCATATACAGTTAATAAGACTATACAGATCTAGAGGATAACACAATTAGAGAGCAGTAATAATCAAAAAGTGCATTATGCAAGAGAAGACTGTAGGGCACTCCTACGTTTGGCGGGAGATTGTCAGATGACACTGGCAAGGTAACTACGTCACACATTCTAGAGGGAAGTTAAATCAGAGCTGGCCAACCATTATATCTGCCATCTGCATCTGAAATATTTTCTCATTATGTGTTCAAGGTGGTTTGCCTAGTTATGGCAAACATATACAGCCGTACCTCGGCTGCTGAACGCCTTGGGAGTCAAACGTTTCAGCTTCCGAACAATCAAAAACCAGAAGTTCTTTCGGAAGCTGAACATTCAGCGGAGTTTCTGTGCCTTCCAATTGGCTGCAGTAGCTTCCTGCAGGCAATCAGAAGCCTCACTTTGGAAGCCGAACGTTTTGGAAGTTGAACAGACTTCCGGAAGGGATTCGGTTCGACTTCCAAGGTACGACTGTACTTGAATACTGAAGGTTCTACTCCAATTTCACTTATCAGAGTCATCAACATTCGGCTTCACGGTACCGGTCTTACATCAGAACTAGCACACACAAAATGCTGGCTTTGGACATTCCAGCATTTGAGAATGCAGGATGTTGCCAACTGCTCCTGGCATGTTCTGGGACATAGCCCAGGGGAAACAGCTGGTGCTCTCATGCCCTTAGGGCTTCTTTGCTTCCTGCACTATTGATTTAGGGTAGTCACGCAAAACTGGAAGTGCAGAAACCAAGGACTGTGGGAAATCCAGGTAGCTTTCTTAGAATTAATGCATGCCATTCATTAAGTAATACATGTTCTATGCAAACTGGTTGACATGTTTTGGCTATATAGTTTGTGATGGAGATGGGAAGGAATGGCAAGGAACCAGCTGACTGATGTTTTAGTGCAGGTGAATTGCAACATGTTCTTGACACAATAGCAGTGCATTTGTGGTTAATTTATTCCGCTTTATCAGTCACTCCACAATGCTTCCCCTATGCTACCACATTATTGCTGATCGGAGGAACTACAGGGCAATCAAAGTGGGACAAAACAACAACACACACCCCAGAACCTTTGTGGTATGAAATGTCACAGGAAGTTATGAGATATGCAACCAATTGGGAATGAAGCAATATGATCAGCCCAAAACTTTTTCCAGCACAAATAGTTTGGAAAGCAGGATCACATATGGCTATCCTGATAGCATCATGAGCACAAATCATAATGAATGTGCAAGGGAAAAGACATCTGCAGTGGCCCCTAGAAGCAAATCTTGTTGCTCCATACCCAACGTTTCTTCTGTTATACCTTCCATGTCTTGCAAACGCCCAGGGAAGAATTTGACATCATTTTGAATTTTGGCTTGCCAGGCAGAAAAATATTCCCTCTCTGCCACCTGTGCACAACGCTGGGGATTCTCCCAGCACCACTCAGAGCCGGTTTTGCATAGGGCTTCCACTGATGCAACTCATTTTTTGACTCTCCCATTTTATTCCGTTGGTCCACAAATATTGTACAGTAGTTATGTCAGCCACAGTATTTAGACTTCAGCAATTGGAACATCCCTGAATGTCATTTGCAAGTTAAACTTCATATTATTTATTATTTGCCTAATTTTTGAAAGCAGTGATTACATGACGCCTTAGCTCTGTAAGCTACCACTGAAAGCACAGGCTATTTAGTGGCAAACTAAAAAATATCTTATGCTATATGACTTGCATGCCACCGACCTGACAAGCCAATCAAAAGCAATTACATTTTGCAGGGTTAGGAGAACAAGACAAGTGAACCCTAACAACAGCTTGTGCAGCTGTCATTAATGTGGCAGAGAATGACAAGTACAAGCAACACACAAGAAGGGGGAAATGCTTAGTAACACAGTTTTAAAATGCAAGCTGTGACAAAGGTTAGTGCAGCTGCAAATACTGTAGTGACTTTTTAATCTAAAAAGACATGAAAGTTTTGCAGTGAAAACCAGCTGCTTTTTCACCATTTGGTGCAAGTGTAAGATCACGGCCTCATTCAAAATACAGTTGTACCTTGGATCTCGAACGTCTTGGGAGTTGAACGTTTTGACTCTCGAACGATCGAAAACCAGAAGTGAGCGTTCTGGTTTTTAAACGTTATTTTGGAAGCCGTACATTCGATGGGGCTTCAGCGGCTTCCTGCAGCCAATCAGAAGCCATGCTTTGGAAGTCGAACAGACTTCCGGAACGGATTCTGTTTGACTTCCAAGGTACGACTGTACATTAAAATGAACCTTCTGTTTGCACACATATACATGGTTACTGTACCAGTACTACTTACCAGCTGTACCAGTACTGTACCACTAAGTTAGTACCACTGTGCTAATTTAGAAGCAGAGAACATGTTTTGCATGAAATAGGTCCCCATTTCAATGGCCTGGAAAATACCTCTGTCAAAAACCCTGGAGAGCAACTGTCAGTCAGTGTAGACAATATTTAGCTAAATGAACCAGAGGTGTAACTCAGTAAAAGGCAGCTTCCTATGTTCTCAATATAAATTCACCACCAACAATATGTAAGGAGATTTTCATTGGGCAGATAAAACAGTTGTTGGGGGAGGGGGGGTTCGAAGGGTTGAGGAACGACAAATACAACAGGTTGTTGTTGTTAATACCCCACCCATCTGACTGGGTTGTCCCAGCCACTCTGGGTGGCTTCCAGCATAATATAAAAACATAATATAACATCAGACATTAAAAAAACTTCCTGATGCAGGGCTGCCTTCAGATGTCTTTGAAAGGTTGCGTAATTGTTTGTCTCCTTGACATCTGC
Organism: Zootoca vivipara; assembly: GCF_965207765.1. Taxonomy (NCBI): domain Eukaryota; kingdom Metazoa; phylum Chordata; class Lepidosauria; order Squamata; family Lacertidae; genus Zootoca; species Zootoca vivipara. The sequence continues at coordinate 21,300,780 of NC_142582.1, read as the reverse complement.
AGGGAGGGCGTTCCACAGGGCGGGTGTGATTTCCGAGAAGGCCCTCTGCCTGGTTCCCCATAACTTCACTTTTTGCAATGAGGGAACTGCCAGAAGGCCCTCAGAGCTGAATCTCAGTGTCCAGGCTGAATGAAAGGCTTGGAGATGCTCCTTCGGGCATACAGGGCCAAGGCTGTTTAGGGCCAACAGCTGATAGCAGCCAAGCTGAAGTTACCATGGTTCATACCTTGTGTTAGTTTAAACGTGGGCAATGAAGTGAGAGAATCATACTGTTCTAGGCACAGGGAGAAGCACGGTACAAAACAGGTGCTAAAATACCCTGTGTCAAACCTGGAAGGGAGACATTCCCAAAACCACCTAATATGGCATTGTAGCCCATGGAAATCCTTTGAAATGGATGCCGATAATCTGCATGAACCCAAACATACAGAAAGGACCATTTTTAACCAACATTTACTTTGCAACTAAGACGCAACAAATTATGACAATGTTTACGCAGTGTGAACTGCTATCCGCTTTAGAATAAGATCTCACTGCAGCAGTTTTGATAAAGCCTCTGGAAAGGATGGGCTGAGTTGCTCTAGAACGCAAAGGAGACTGGGGCAGGCTGCAAGGCAGGTGTGGAGAAGTGTTGCTATTCAGTTGTCACTACACTACAATTCCCATGAGCCCCAGCAAACATGGCCAATAGCCAAGGTGATGGGAGTTGTAGTTCAGCAATATCTGGGGACTGAATGTTCTTCACACCTGCTCTAATGTCTCTAATTACTGTTAGTTGAATTACTTCGGAGATCCCAAAGCAGAACAGGGCAGTAAAGACCCATATCAAAGAATCACAAAGGCCCTAAGAGAGGAGGAGGTTAGCACTTAGCACACTAATGGAACCTAGGTCAGGAGGGATAAGTCCAGATGAACGAGGAAACCAGACTGAAGAGTCAGAGGTAAAGGGAAACTGGGAAAGAGCACAGGCAGAAAAGGGGGAAGTTGCAGAACCACAAGGCCTGAAAATCATATATTGATTTGGAATAAATAGTTAATTTTGGTGCTCTGGTTTTTCAGTAGGCACAATGTTGCAGACTCAGTAGTGAAAACTTTCCACAAGCTACTGAGTACCTTGGTCTCTTGTGTAATATAAGCTACAGAAGCTGTAAACAGATGCACTGAAATAAAGATTAAGAGATTCTTAACCAACAGATGTTCTCCTGAGATTATGACTTCCTGACTTCAGAACAAGACATGCCAGATAGTTAAAGTTATATCCCTTTGCTGACACCCTAGGGTGATTGTTCAATGGAACAGTGCATGCCATTCTCCTACAATAATCCTGGCGTAGTTTAAAGCATCGCTGGATAAGACTCCCTGATCTTGCTAGTTGTTGTGGATTTGTTAATATCAACTTTGATTGGAATATTTACACAGTCTAGGTTTGAGAGAGCTGATTCTGGGGTGCAGTTATCCGACCAAATGATGTGCATAAAGTAATTAAAGTAATCAAATGCATAAATTGGTGAAAAGAACGTACAAAAATGCAGTATGTTTTTTGAAATGGCACACAAAAACTAGGAGAAATTCACGCAAAAATGCTAATGAATTTTCATGAGGATTATTTTGAAAAATGCAAATTGCCACCGGAATGTGGAGAACTGAAATTAAGGTTGCAATGATAAGGAACTGAGAGAAACCGGAATTGACATATTTCTTCATCTGTAGTGCAGTAGATTAATCAGAGAATGGAATGAATTCAGGAATTGTTATTACTTCACAATGTATTGTCTAAGCAAATAGGCCTACATACTACAAAGCACTTGCATTACTAATCCCCCCCCAAAAAAATATTCAATTCTTCTTCCTGAGTATCACACCACTTGGTGGACTAATAATAGATAGATAGATAGATAGATAGATAGATAGATAGATAGATAAAATAGAAAAGGAAACAGAGGAATCTCACATAAACACTTGTCAGAGGAAGGAGGATTAATTGCCAGAAGATCTCCTTGAGGACATACCGGTACATTTTGGACCTCAATGCTGTTCTTTAAGAGCCAGTGATGAAACATGCAGCATTCCTCTTAACATCTAGGCAGCACCTGGGGCCCTATTACAGATGAGAAAATGATATTGTATGGCCATACAAACATAGCAAAGCATAAAAATATTAAATATGATAGAAGGCGTCTGCTCATCATAATAATCATTGAACAATTAGCTCTATACAGACTCTTCAAGAGCCTCTAAAAAGAAAAAGACACATTGCAACAAAGAATAAACACTGTAATTCAGCTTTTAGGCTGGTTATTATCACAAGATAAATATATTTAATGTACAGGATGCCAGTGGACACTGTAAAATGGAAGGTCCTTCCCCCAAAAAACACACACTTTAAAACATACTTTCAGCTTCTTTGAATGTGAAATTACAGCTAAAATACAATGGATTATACTTTGAAGCCCTTGGAGGATGCTGTAAATTGCCTGCGTAAGGCATTATCAATCTTCTTTAACCTCAGCATCTGACAAGAAAGAATCACTGTCCCTGAAAACAGATTTCTTTTAAGCACCACGCTCAGCTGCAGTAATTAACTCTTAGAATGGGGTACAGTTTCAGGTTTCTGCTTTTTAACAATGGTGTTTTTATGTAGAGTTCTGAAAAATAATGGGAATAACCTCCTGCGAGGAATTTCTGATGTGATGTGCTGTATCCAACAAAGCCATACTTCAGAGTAGACCTATGAAATGAATAGACATGGCAATCTCCCCTACGAAGAAAAGTTGGGGAACTTATTAGTTTAGAGGAAACATCAGAGGATACAGAGTGTGTAAGTATGGAGAAAATGGATAGAGAACAGTCATCGAAAGATGCTGAATGTTGAAAGGTTCAGGACAAAAGGGTTTTTTTTGCCACACAGAGCATAGTAAACTATATAATTCACTTCCATCAGAGGTAGTGATGAATGCCTTTAAAAGGACATATAAAAACCTACAAATGTAACAAAAAAGGCATAAGCAATAAACAAAATATCAAATGTGCACAACCAAACTGAACAATCATGAATTCCCACCCCCACAAAAAAACACACATAAAAAAATCAACAACAGCAGCAACCCTACCCCTAACAATAGCCTGCCCAAGATTATCTTCAGCAGACTCAGCTTTTGTAGCTGGAGTCAGTCAGGGCTCCGCCCTCCTAGACTAGGTGGAAAAAGGCCTACAAGGCAGGAAGTCGGACTTCCAGGACTCAGACACAAGATGACACTTCGGCTAAGAGATTAGACAGATCACTATTATGGATCACAAAAACTGCCCTGCTTTATAATGCTGATTGATAGTGTTGGTTTTAGTTGACTTATGAAAATGAATCTCTTCAAGCAAGTCCTTTTATGATCCCTGAACTTGCCACATGCTAACTCTGTGTGGTTCTTAGCAGTTTCAGATTTTGCCCCTTAAATTGTTTATTGTTGTTATGATTTGATTGGTTGGTTGGGTGTGTAATCCACCATTCTTGACAGAAAGGGGGCTTGGATAACTTTATATCTATATATAAATGAAACACAACCCCCCCCACACACACAAAAAGGAGTATAAACAAATCCAAGGTGTAAAGGGAAATAAAAAAATTCCTTCAGTAGCACCTTAAAGACCAACTAAGTTTTTATTTTGGTATGAGCTTTCGTGTGCAGGTATCTGAAGAAGTGTGCATACACACGAAAGCTCATACCAAAATAAAAACTGAATACCAGTTGCTGAGAACAGCAAGTCAGGAGAGGGCTGTTTTCCTCATGTCCTGCTTGTGGGCTTCTCAATGGGCATGTGGTTAGCAACTGTGACAACAGACTGTTGGACTAGATGGGCCTTGACCTAATCCAGATGGCTACTCTCACGCTTGCATGTACAATTAAATGTTTAAGGAATCCTTCTGTCCAGAAAGAAAAAAAAGTACTAATGAAATGTGCAAAGGCCGACTCTCATGGAGGCTGAAATGTGACGGCTTCCCAGCAGTGCTCTCTGAGAGGCCGTGGACAGGAGGAAAGAGCAAGACCGCTGCAGCGATTGACACAGAAGGAAACAGCTGCGATAACAGATGTCACCCATTGTGTGCTTTGGCATGCCTGTTCTTACAGTGCTCCCTTACGTTACTACGTTTGTTCTGCACCAGCGTCTCTAAACATGTCTGTCAAATGCTCTTTGTGTCCAGGAAATAAGTCCTGGAAGGAAAATATCTGACCGTAGGAGATATTTTGTTTGTTCAACTGTGCTAGGGGAACACTGTGATCCTGGCTCACAGCTCAACTCTGCCAGAGGACAGGCTGCTGTGATGACTGAGAATGCTCTGCTCTCACCAAGTCCCCTTTTACATTTCAGCCGCACCCAGTTTGGCCGCATCTACATTGACATGTGCCCTCCTCCCACCCATTGCCACCATAGGTTGACCTTGTGCCTCGTGGTCACTGAAGGTGATTCTGAGAGGTTTGTGTTTGCAGTGGAGTCACTTTGTGAGCTTGGATAATTCACGACACACTGTAGTTCTGTCCAGGGAAAAAACCAGTCACCTCGACCTATTTTGATTCCTTAATCTTCTTAATGTATATACTACTTACTTACCAACATGGGTTCTAAGATACTTATATGCTCTATTTTCCCTTTGATTGTCCACCTTCCCCCCTTTTTTATTTACTTGGGCGGCATCCCTTCCCTTCATCTCTTGCTCCTTTTGTTGCTCATTGCTGCTGCCCTATCCTATTTAGTCAAGAAATTGCATCATCATCATTAGCTTAACACCTCTTAAAACAGGAACTGAAAAAGGCTCTGAGGGAAAAGTTATTAAAGGCTTAAAACCCAGATTGCAGTTTAAAATTAGAATTTTTTCTATTGGGAACCGTTTGAGTAACCCAATTCTGAAGAAAATGTGGAAAACAGAGAAAGAAGAGGAGCATCAACCTGTGGTAAGCAGCACCTAAATTTGTAGTCTACCCAGAAATAAACCTATTTGTCCAGCAGTACATTTTACTTAAGACTTCTGCCACAAAAGAAACTCAAAGTTCATATCAGTATATCTACATGTGGGTATGTGGCAAAATATTGCATTAACTACCTGCAAAAAATGTTGGATATTCCAGAATACAATTGTTAATTTGCCCTGTTGAAGTATACGTTATATATTAAGACCCTGGACACCAGTGACCTCTGCTGGATTATAACAGAGCTTTGCATACCGGTGGTAAGGGATGAAATTGTTATTCTCCCTTTCAAAATATTTTTTGCATTTGTCCATCGCCTTGTAATGCGTGTTCTCTAGTGACATACAACAAGTGTGTGTGTGTGTGTGTGTGTGTGTGTGTGTGTGTGTGTATTAATGGAGAGCAATATGAAACAAATACAATATTTTTAAAATCCCACAGAAAACATTATGCGGCTTGGGACCCTCGTACCTACGGGACCGCCTCTCCTGGTATGCCCCGCGGAGGACCTTAAGGTCCACAAACAACAATATTCTGGAGATCCTGAGCCATAAGATGGCTAGATTGGCTTCTACTAGAGCCAGGGCCTTTTCAGTAGTGGCCCCAACTTGGTGGAACGCTCTTTCCCAGGAGACCAGGGCCCTGCGGGATTTGTCATCTTTCCGCAGGGCCTGCAAGACAGAGCTGTTCCGCCTGGCCTTTGGGTTAGACTCAGCTTGACCCCTGTGTTTTTCCTCCCTCATGGCTTGGATTTATGGAATACTTGAATTGAGGCTGCACTTTAAATTTTAATACTGTATTTTAATCTGTATTTTAATTAATTGTTTTTATGTTTTATTGTAATTCTGTTGGTGTCAGCCGCCCTGAACCCGGTTTTTGACTGGGGAGGGCGGGGTATAAATAATAAAATTATTATTATTATTATTATTAGGAACAGAACAAGCTGTGTCAAAGAACCTACTCATAAAAGAGCTGAGGGGGGCTAAAAACCGACCAGCCAGCATTAAAATACAGACTATGTTATAAGCCTTTGTCCAGTGCAGAAGAACCATCATTATTGGATGCTACAACGCTAACATCACTGGCCTGTGTAAAACAAGGCAAGGCAATTTACAAGATAATATACTATTTTTTTCATTCCAAATACACATTGTCTCCATCTTGCAGAGAGCCTTCTTGATAGTTGCACCAGCCCTCTCATCAGATGTCAAGGAAATAAACAACTATTTGACTTTTAGAAGACATCTGAAGGCAACCTTGGTTAGGGAAGTTTTTAAAGTTTGATGTCTTATTGTGTTTTTAATATTCTGTTGGGAACCACCCAGAGTGGCTGGAGCAACCCAGTCAAATGGGCGCAATACAAATAAAATAATAATAATAATAATAATAATAATAATAATAATAATTACTATTATTAGGTGGTAACATGTCAATAACTTCCATACACACTTTATTGGAAACTAGCAAGTTAACAACACAGAACTCAGCTTGCATATAATCTGAAGAGATTTTACTTTAGAATAATTGGGTGGTATACAACTAAGTCATACTCAGAGCAGACCCACTGAAACTAATAAAACTTATGTGACTTTAGCCCATTGATTTCAATGAGTGAGAAACTCTTTTCAGATTGAGGGCCACGCTCCTTTCTGGGCAACCTTCTGAGGGTCATAGGCCAGTGGTGGGTGGGGCAAGAGGCAAAACTGGGGAGAGTAAACTTTATATTTGCATACCCTCTAACATTTCTCCAATGAAAATAGGGACATTACACATTAAGAAAAACTTCCCTATACAGGGCTGTCTTCTAAAGGTTATATAGTTACTTATCTCCTTAGCTCGAGGGTCATATAACTCCATACCCTCCAACATTTCTCTGATGAAAATAGGGACGTCCTAAGGAAAAGCTAGACATTCCAGGATCAAATCAGAAGCCTTCTGCAAATCCAGGACTGTCCCTGGAAAATAGGGACACTCGCAGGGTCTTTGTACAGCAGGTGACAGGGACTGGGCAGAGGAGGAACGGTGGATGCGCCTCCCCAGCGTGACCCTTCTAGAGAAGAAGACAATTCAGAATTACAACAGGGGTTTGAGGGAGATCACAGCTCAGAGGGAAAGCTGGGAAATAATGGGAGAGGAGGAGGAGGAGGAGGAGGAAGCACCAGGGGGTGACAGCTGATGGACACAGTGTCTTTAGAAAGCATTCCAGACCCCCCCCCTCTCAGAACCCGGGGAGCATTGAAGGTAGGAGAGCAAAAAGCTCAAAGGCAGAGGGCACTTTTCAGCACCCGTAGCAATGGCGCATGAGAGAGGGATGGGGTGGGGACTCACTCGGGACAACACCATTATTCCAAGAGGCTGCATTTCTAAGCCTCTCTCTGTGAACACTGAATGAAAAACAGCTGGTAATGACTTTTCCTTCTTTTACCTGCTCCTGGCAAGCTGTCGTGGGGATTGTATCCATTACCAAGGGTAGTTGTGATGGTTATTACTGGCCATTGGCTGGACATTGTAGTTCAGAAACATCTGGAGGGCCACAGGTTAGCCACACCTTCCTTTTGTATCAGAGAAGCCAGGTTTAATTAAAATTTGTCTATTTTTTGATTAACTGTGGCTTGAATTGAAAGGTTGAGGAGGAGAAAGGGCAGCTTATGAACTGAATTGATCATTATAGGTAGCTACCATGCTGGAGTAAAGATAGCATGAGACCTTAAGTACAGAAGAATAAAGCTTCAGTGCTTTTATTTCATGGATAATGTAACAGCGTGGAGCTAAATTTTCATTTACATATGGTCCTAAATAGATGCAAAATGCGGAAGCTTTCCATTTTCACAAGACCTTTATCTTATTTTGCATAAGTGACACTCACTGATGCTGTGTAGGTAGCAAGACTTAAGGAGATGCCAACAATTTGTTCTAAGCAAGGTTTGCAGATTAAAAACTTTGCCTTTTAAAGATGGAAGCCCTTTCCAAAAAATACAGAAATAAAGGTCTAGGTCTTCGCGTTAAGTTTTCAGAAACACCTGATGAAATGATTAAATCCAGTTTCCAAGACATAGACTTTTGAGGCTTGCCTGTGTAGGAGAGCAGGGGACTCAGCAGCCACGTAGAGAAAAGCAAGCCTCATCCAATTTCACACTAGCTGCGTTGCAGAACATTTCCTCTTGTCTAACAATACACTGAATCGTGTTTGTGTCTTGGGAGTACTGGAGCAAGTTCCGTTCTTTGACAAGGGTCAGGAAAGTTAACGACGTAGGAATCGCAGTCGGCAACAAGCGCAGATCTTTCCTCGCTTCCATGGCCAGACAAGCCGGCGAGCTGAGGGCAGCCTTGAGGCAAGTCCTCTTGCTGTGCTTGTCTAGCCAAAAGCGAGATAATCTGGATCTAGCCAAAAGCGAGATAATCTGGATCTTTCGACAGACACATCTCTGCCCGTCACCACAAGCAAGCAACTGTCGCGTGAGGGTGGGAATTCGCATTTATTTCACGCCAGGGACAAACGCCTGCCGTCACTTCCAATATCGTAGGTGACCAGACATCGCTGCCGCCATCTTGGACGGAAACCGGAAGCTCGGCCTCGAGATGTCACGTCTGCTCTCCTTCAACATCCGCATCTCGGAGGTGCCGCTCACCGCGGAGGGAAATCGAACGCACCATAGCGCCCCCTCGCGATAAGGAGGAGATAAAGCCCCTGCTCTCGCGAAGAAACGGTTTCCGCGCATTTTAACCGTAACACCAAGGGGCGGGGAGGACAGCAGAGGACGGAGCTGCTATTGGCTACGGCGGGAGCCAATAGATTGGCTCTGTCTCCCGCCGCCGGCTGTTGAACGCGCGCCGGCTCCTTTTTCTCCCCACAGGCGGGAAGTCTTGGCCGAAGCCGAACGGCCCCGCCCCCGACAGAAGGCACCAATCCCTGCCCAGAACGTCCGCCGACGGTGGCTTGTGATTGGGCGGCTGTATTGTGACGCATTAAAAACCTTTATCCGCCTTGACGGCGTCTGTCGCCAGATGCGCGATCGAGTTGTGACAGTCGCGGGTCGTGGTGAAAACTGGCTTGTTAGTGGGGAGGGGTCGGGGCTGGGCCCTGTCGTAGTTTGGACTTAAGGTAGGCAGTGGTAGGAAGAGATACAGGGAACGGAGAGAAACCCCGCTCCCCTTTTATTATTGTAAAGTGCCTAGTCCTCAATAACGTTTCGTTATTCGGTTTATATCGCGCCCATTCCTTCCAGCAGTCAGCTTTGAGCAGATATTTATATCATGCTTATTCCACACGAGTGTGTGTTGTGTGATATATTTAGCTATAGATAGAAAGGTATATCTTAACCAGTAGAGAAGGTAGGAAGAAAACTGAACACATAAAACACAGTATATTACATTAAGTGCAGCATTAAATGTTGTATTTAAAAACAATGTCAAATACAGAAACTGTGGGAAATATAAAATCATTGTATTAGAATGGTTTTTTAAAAAACAAACCACCATAAAGTGTTAACTGTTTTGCCACACAGAAACTAGCTACCTTGGCAGGAATCTCAGGGGAGAGACCCTGCTCCCCTACTTTCATTTTATTCTTATTGTAAAGCATCTAATCGTCCATAATTTTTTGTTATCCAATTTATATCACACCCATTCAGTCAGCTTTGAGCAGATACTGTATGTATATTATGCTTATTCCACATGAGAGAGAGAGCGCATTTACTTACTTACTTACTTACTGGGTGGCCAGAAATGTTTCACCCTCTTTGTTTAAAATCTTAATCATTCAGTTCCACTTGAGGCATAGGTATAGAGCTCTCCCACACCACAGAGCATCTACTTACCAGTATATAATTCCCTGTATATGGGCCATGTGCTGGGACTAGCAATCTTTCATAGGCAACCCACTGAGCATTGCTTCCATGCAGAAATATGTCGGATTTTCATGGAT